>NC_041393.1:756139381-756154514 GCF_002162155.2 Triticum dicoccoides | reverse complement strand
CCCTCTGGTCTTGTCCATGGCATCGCGACCTGGCATGCCAGCAATGGCTGAGACCAGCCCGAGAGCCGGGAGCCGAGGACGTAGAGTTTCGTCATCTAACCCAGCTTGCGCGTTAAAGGGGGGGGGTGCCTGAGCATCGCGACTCAGGGCTCCTACCGGCTCTCCGGCCCTCACCCTCTGGTCTTGTCCATGGCATCGCGACCTGGCATGCCAGCGACAGCTGAGACCAGCCCGAGTGCCGGGACCCGAAGACGTAGAGCACCGGCATCTGGCCAAATTTGCAGGAACACACTCCAAGATAAGGCCCAGAGCCAGGCGCAACCCGCCTTGAGGTAGGGCCCCGTGAGCCCCGCGCTGGCTCACGGGTACCACAATACACCTCACGAGGCCTTTCACGCTCCTCCAGAGCAACTAACGACTAACTGTCGATTGTCGCGACAAACCTCCATTCCTTCTGTGATGAGCCTGCAGGGTCCCTCCAAGGAGCATCGCCAAGCAAACTCGCGACGGCCAAGGCTAGCGCCGCACCAGGAAGCATTTTTCTGACCCTCGAGATAAGTCACCCTCCGGACACACTAGTTATCGCAGCACCACCCCCACACTCAATGCAATCCTGTGTTAGCAACGTCGCTCTCCTTTCTCACCGAATGATGGCTGCTTGAGCGCTAAGGGGGACCTCCTGAGCATCGCGACTCAGGGGCTCTTACCGGACCATGGGCCACTCACCTCCTGGCCTTGACCACGGCATTGCGACCTGGCATACCAGCAACGACTGAAGCCGCCTTGGGACTGGGACCTGTCGGCGCAGAGCATCAAGCCCTCGTGAGGACTGAAAGGAGGAAACTAAGCTAAAAAGGAATGAGCATCTCGCACTGCTTCATAATAAGGATCATATTGACAGACGGAGCTACAAGCATCTTACAAGCCCCCGTGGGGTATATTCTTGGCCCCTCGCAGGAACAAAAGGCGCGAATCCTAAGGAGTCCTAACTATAGGGGGCATCGCGGCAGATGCCATCATCAACAGTGGGCCGCCCAGTCCGGCGCCAACCCCATCCAGATCAGAGGTGGCGATGGCCTGATGAGCCCGCCCTGCTCCAGGAACGGCGCAGGCTCGGGGGCTCGTAGCTGTCGTCGCTCGTCTCCGACATCACGAAGAGCTCGGCGGAGTCGCTGGATCCTCCGGCGCCTCCGTCGCCTAAGGAGCAGCCAAGAAAGCGGACGACCAGCCTCTGTTTCGCCGCAGCAGGGTCCCAACCGCCTCTCCCGGGGCAGCACTCCAGCCGACGACCCTCCGCGTCGAAGACCTTGAAGGACATCACCGAAGCACCGTCGTACTCCAGATGGATCGTGAGGGCGCCCCTCGTCCCGTAGACCCGGGCGACCTCGCCCCAGCCTCGAGTCATGAAGACCTCGCCCGGGGCAACGACCGCGACCTCTGCCCCGGTCGCGAGGGTGCCGCAGCCAGCATGCTGCAGCCAGAGCCCCAGGGGTTCCCCCTGCCGGACGACGGAGGCGAAGAAAGAGGGGAGACGAATCCAAGACTTAGGAGGCGTGGCGGCGTGAAGCACGAACTCTCGGCAGGAGCCCTCGGCGTGGACTCCAGGGGGAAGACGCACACCTTCGTGACCCGCCGGCGTCGTCGGCGGCGCCGCTTGTGGCGTTCGGCATCGACTCCTTCAGAGCCGCCAATGTGCGTTTACAAGGGAAGAGGGAACCCTGGTGGCGGCCGCTCACACCAGGGTCTTGACGCTTCCTGGCGAGTGCCCTCGCCCTGACACCAGAAGGCAAGCCGCTTCTTCGGGGGAAGCGGATCAGGATCCTCTTGGGGAGCCTTTCCCTTCTCTTCCGCGGAGAACCGGTGGATCGGAGCCATTGCAGCAAGACGGAGCAAGAAGGAGGAGAAGCAGAAGGATAGACTGGAAGGGCGCGCGCCGTTCCGTACTTATAGCCGGCAAAGGCCAACCGTCGACCTCCACGATCACCGGTAATCATGACCCTCTTTGCATGCAGGGACTTGTCAAATCCAAGTGGTTACCGAGGCGTCGTGGAGAAGCAGTGCCGCCCACGTCCAATCAACCGCCACGCGGCGCCCAAGGCCGCAGGCTGTTAGGGCCTGCGACGCTTCGCACTTGCCCTTTCGCCTCTCTGCTTGGCCAAGTTCGGGCGCGCCGTGGGCCCGGGGGCTACTGTCGGTGTTCTGGGAACGGGGTTCCCCAGACTTGCCTGCCTGCGGCCCGCGGCGTGGCTCAAAGGAGGCCCAGCACAGCCCATCTTCATCAGCGCAAGCTCAAGACCCTCGCGAGGGGCAAAGCCTCGCGGGGCGGACGACAAGGAGGTTCCTCAGGCACGGCCTCGTCAGGCTGGCTCATGAGGAGGCGGAGAGTTCAAGGCAGGGTACCTCGCGAGGTTCCCATGACGCAAGCCATGACGACCAAGGGCGCCAGTCGGGCGCCAGCCCGCGCAGTGTCCTCCTTTCCTCTTTGGTGCAAAGGGAGCAAGCGTAGGCGAGAGTATCAAGCAAAGGCATCCATTTCGGTGCAACAAGACCAAGACCAGCCCAACGGCCAGAAGGAAGTCATTGTGGAGCCCAAGCCGGCGTCATCACCAGAGCCTTTGACAGGCGAGGACCAACTTTAGTCAGGATAAGTGTACCCGTTGTTCCCCTTCAAAATGGCCAATTGTTGGCGCCCTTCCCGCTCAATATTTGGGAAGAGGCCCAGGGCCTTTGCCTATAAATAGGACAAGCCACCCCCAGGGTAGAGGCATCTGGATCCTCATAAAGAAACCAGTAGATAGAGCGACTGAACCCCTCCTAGCAGTTCATCGCACCAGCCAAGAACAGACCCTCGCGAGGCTGTTCTGCTTTGTATTGTTCATCATCAAGCCCAAGAGGCAATCCACCACACCACACACTGGAGTAGGGTATTACACCACAATTGTGGCCTGAACCAGTATAAATCTGGTGTCTCTTGTGCTATTTAGTTCGGTAGTTAGATCTTAGCGATTCGGTGAGGAGCGAGCAGGCAGAGGGTTGAATCTCCACGCGCACCCCAGAGTTCGAACCTCAAGGGTCTGCCGGAACCCGAAATCCGACAAAGTCCACCAAAGTCCACACTTTGTTCTCATATATGGATCCCATCTCAGATTTTATGGCCTTAAGCCATTTTGTGGAATTTGGGCTCATCATCACTTCCTCGTAGTTCATAGGTTCATCATGGTCTAGTAACATGACTTCTAGAATAGGATTACCGTACCACTCTGGTGTGGACCGTACTTTGGAAGACCTACGAGGTTCTGTAGTAAATTGATCTTGAAGTTTCATGATCATCATCATTAGCTTCCTCACTAATTGGTGTAGGAATCACTTGAACTAATTTCTGTATTGAACTAATTTCCAATTCGGGAGAAGGTACAATTACCTCATCAAGTTCTACTTTCCTCCCACTCACTTCTTTCGAGAGAAACTCCTTCTCTAGAAAGGATCCATCTTAGCAACGAATATCTTGCCTTCGGATCTGGAATAGAAGGTGTACCCAACAGTTTCCTTTGGGTATTCTACGAAGACGCACTTCTCCGATTTGGGTCCGAGCTTATCAGGTTGAAACTTTTTCACATAAGCATCGCAACCCCAAACTTTAAGAAATGACAACTTTGGTTTCTTGCCAAACCACAGTTCATAAGGCGTCGTCTCAACGGATTTTGATGGTGCCCTATTTAAAGTGAATGCAGCTGTCTCTAATGCATAACCCTAAAACAATAGTGGTAAATCGGTAAGATACATCATAGATTGCACCATATCCAATAAAATGCGGTTACGGCGTTCGGACACACCATTACGCTGTGGTGTTCCATGTGGCGTGAGCTGTGAAACTATTCCACATTGTTTTAAATGAAGGCCAAACTCGTAACTCAAATATTCTCCTCTACGATCAGATTGTAGAAACTTTATTTTCTTGTTACGATGATTCTCCACTTCACTCTGAAATTCTTTAAACTTTTCAAATGTTTCAGACTTGTGCTTCATTAAGTAGATATACTCATATCTGCTCAAATCATCTGTGGAGGTCAGAAAATAATGATACCCGCCACGAGCATCAACACTCATTGGACCGCATACATCGGTATGTGTTATTTCCAACAAGTCAGTAGCTCGTTCCATTGTTCCGGAGAATGGAGTTTTAGTCATCTTGCCCAAAAGGCATGGTTTGCAAGCATCAAATGATTCATAACCAAGTGATTCCAAAAATCCATCATTGTGGAGTTTCTTCATGCGCTTTACACCGATATGACCCAAACGACAGTGCCACAAATAAGTTGCACTATCATTATCAACTTTGCATCTTTTGGCATCAATATTATGAATATGTGTATCACTATGATCGAGATCCCACAAACTATTTTCATTGGGTGTATGACCATCGAAGGCTTTATTCATGTAAACAGAACAACAATTATTCTCTGAGTTTAAATGAATAACCGTATTGCAATAAACATGATCAAATCATATTCATGCTCAACGCAAACGCCAAATAACATTTATTTAGGTTTAACACTAATACCGAAAGTATAGGGAGTATGCGATGATGATCATATCAATCTTGAAACCACTTCCAACACTCATCGTCACTTCACCCTCAACTAGTCTCTGTTTATTCTGTAACTCCTGTTTCGAATTACTAATTTTTAGCAACCGAACAAGTATCAAATACCCAGGGGCTACTATAAACACTAGTAAGGTACACATCAATAACCTGTATATCAAATATACCCTTGTTCACTTGGCCATCCTTCTTATCCACCAAATATTCAGGGCATTTCCGCTTCCATTGACCATTTCCTTTGCAGTAGAAGCACTCAGTTTCAGGCTTTGGTCTAGCTTTGGGCTTCTTCGCGGGAGTGACAACTTGCTTGCCATTCTACATGAAGTTCCCTTTCTTTCCCTTTGCCCTTTTCTTGAAACTAGTGGTCTTGTTAATCATCAACATTTGATGCTCTTTCTTGATTTCTACCTTCATCGATTTCATCATCATGAAAAGCACGGGAAACATTTCGTCATCCCTTGCATACTATAGTTCATCATGAAGCTCCAGTAACTTGGTGATGGTGACTAGAGAATTCTGTCAATCACTATCTTATCTGGAAGATTAACTCCCACTTGATTCAAGCGATTGTAGCACCTAGACAATCTGAGCACATGCTCACTAGTTGAGCAATTCTCCTCCATCTTTTAGTTATAGAACTTGTTGGAGACTTCATATCTCTCAACTCGGGTATTTTCTTGAAATATTAACTTCAACTCCTGGAACATCTCATATGGTCCATGATGTTCAAAACGTCTTTGAAGTCCCGATTCTAAGCCGTTAAGCATGGTGCATTAAACTATCAAGTAGTCATCATATTGAGCTAGCCAAACGTTCATAGCGTCTGCATCTGCTCCTGCAATAGGTCTATCACCTAGCGGTGCATCAAGGACATAATTCTTCTGTGCAGCAATGAGGATAAACCTCAGATCACAGACCCAGTCCGCATCATTGCTACTATCATCTTTCAACTTAGTTTTATCTAGGAACACATAAAACATATGGAAGCAATAATGCGAGCTATTGATCTACAACATTATTTGCAAAATACTATCAGGACTAAGTTCATGATAAATTAAAGTTCAGTTAATCATATTACTTAAGAACTCCCACTTAGATAGACATCCCTCTAATCATGTAAGTGATCACGTGATCCAAATCAACTAAAGCATGTCCGATTATCACGTGAGATGGAGTAGTGTTCAATGGTGAACATCACTATGTTGATCATATCTACTATATGATTCACGCTCGACCTTTTGGTCTCAGTGTTCCGAGGCCATATCTGCATATGCTTGGCTCGTCAAGTTTAACTTGAGTATTCTGCGTGTGCAAAACTGTCTTACACCCGTTATATTTGCACGTAGAGCTTATCACACCCGATCATCATGTGGTGTCTCGGCATGAAGAACTTTCGCAACGGTGCATACTCAGGGAGAACACTTATACCTTTAAATTTTTAGTAAGGGATCATCTTATAAACTAACGTCGAACTAAGCAAAATAAGATGTATAAAAGATAAACATCACATGCAGTCAAAATATGTGACATGATATGGCAATCATCATCTTGTGCCTTTGATCTCCATCTCCAAAGGATCATCATGATCTCCATCGTCACCTGCATTACACCATGATCTCCATCATCTTGATCTATATCAATGTGTCATCACATGGTCGTCTCGCCAACTATTGCTATCGCATAGCGATAAAGTAAAGCAATAATTTGGCGCTTGCATCTTATGCAATAAAGAGACAACCATAAGGCTTCTGCCAGTTGCCGATAACTCTGTTACAAAACCTGATCATCTCATACAATAAAATTTAGTATCATGTCTTGACCATATCACATCACAACATGCCCTACAAAAACAAGTTAGATGTCCTCTACTTTGTTGTTGCAAGTTTTACATGGCTGCTACGGGCTGAGCAAGAACCGTTCGTACCTACACATCAAAACCACAACGATATTTCGTCAAGTTAGTGTTGTTTTAACCTTCGCAAGGACCGGGCGTAGCCACACTCGGTTCAACTAAAGTTGGAGAAACTGACACCCGCCAGCCACCTGTGTGCAAAGCACGTCGGTAGAACCAGTCTCGCGTAAGCGTACACGTAATGTCGGTCCGGGCCACTTCATCCAACAATACCGCCGAACCAAAGTATGACATGCTGGTAAGCATTATGACTTGTATCGCCCACAACTCACTTGTGCTCTACTCCTGCATATAACATCTACGCATAAACTGGCTCGGATGCCACTGTTGGGAAACATAGTAATTTCAAAAAAATTCCTATGCACACGCACGATATCGATCATGGTGATGCATAGCAATGAGCGGGAGAGTGAGTCCATGTACCCTCGTAGACCGAAAGCGGAAGCGTTAGCACAATGCGGTTGATGTAGTCGCACGTCTTCACGATCCGACCTATCCAAGTACCGAACGTACGGCACCTCCGAGTTCAGCACACGTTCAGCTCGATGACATCCCGCGAACTCCGATCCAGCAGAGCTTCACATGAGAGTTCCGTCAGCACAACGGCGTGATGACGGTGATGATGTTGCTACTAACGAAGGGCTTCGCCTAAGCACCGCTACGATATGACCGAGGTGGAATATGGTGGAGGGGGCACCGCACACAGCTGGGAGAGATCAACAAATCAACTTGTGTGTGCATGGGGTGCCCCTTGGATCAGTATATAAAGGAGGAGAGGAGGGGAGGCCGGCCGGCCCCTATGGGCGCGCCAAGTGTGGAGTCCTACTAGCACTCCAAGTCCTAGTAGGAGTCCACCAAAGGGAAGGAGGGAAGAAGGAAGGAGAGGGAGGTGAGAAAGGAAAGGGGGGCTGGCCCCCTAGTCCAATTCGATTTGGGCTAGGGGGGGCGCGCACCCTACCTTGCCCTGCCTCCTCTCTTCCACCACTTGTCCCATGAGGCACAATACTTCTTTCCCGTATTCCCGTATCTCCCCAGTACTCTGAAAAATACCTGAATCACTCTGAACCTTTCCGATGTCCGAATATAGTCGTCCAATATATCGATCTTTATGTCTCGACCATTTCGAGACTCCTCATCATGTCCCGTTCTCATCCGAGACTCCGAACTATCTTCGATACATCAAAACACATAACTCATAATATAAATCGTCACCGAACTTTAAGCGTGCGGACCATACAGGTTCGAGAACTATGTAGACATGACCGAGACACGTCTCCAGTCAATAACCAATAGCGGAACCTGGATGCTCATATTGGCTCCCACATATTCTACGAAGATCTTTATCAGTCAAACCGCATAACAACATACGTTGTTCCTTTTGTCATCGGTATGTTACTTGCCCGAGATTCGATCGTCGGTATCTCAATACCTAGTTCAATCTCGTTACCGGAAAATCTCTTTACTCGTTATGTAATGCATCATCCCGCAACTAACTCATTAGTCACATTGCTTGCAAGGCTTATAGTGATGTGCATTACCAAGAGGGCCCAGAGATACCTCTCCGACAATCGGAGTGACAAATCCTAATCTCGAAATACGCCAACTCAACAACTACCTTCGGATACACATGTAGAGAACCTTTATAATCACCCAGTTACGTTGTGACGTTTGGTATCACACAAAGTGTTCCTCCAGTAAACGGGAGTTGCATAATCTCATAGTCATAGGAACATGTATAAGTCATGAAGAAAGCAAAAGCAACATATTAAACGATCAAGTGCTAAGCTAACGGAATGGGTCAAGTCAATCACATCATTCTCTAATGATGTAATCCCGTTAATCAAATAACAACTCATGTCTATGGCTAGGAAACTTAACCATCTTTGATTCAACGAGCTAGTCAAGTAGAGGCATACTAGTGACACTATGTTTGCCTATGTATTCACACATGTATTATGTTTCCGGTTAATACAATTCTAGCATGAATAATAAACATTTATCATGAAATAAGGAAATAAATAATAACTTTATTATTGCCTCTAGGGCATATTTCCTTCACGACCCATGATCCTAACACATTGTGCATTTGCAGTCCAAAGCAAATTTAGGGAGAGCTCTTGTTTGTCACATACTTCTCAAAGCAACAATGTATTTCAATCTTATTGTCATTTGTCGAAGCTTTGATATGTATGTTATCATCAATTACCAAAAATGGGGAGATTGAAAGTGCAACTATCCCTGGGTGGTTTTGGTAATTATTAACAACATATAGCTCAGTCAACTAACGCCATTACAAGATAAATATTTCAGGAAAGTTCAATGATTGGCATGGCATGGATAAGGAATGTGGACCCCTCAAAATGCTAAGGACAAAATATTGGCTCAAGCTTTAAAGTCCAAGACTCTACATTTTCCACTTTTAGTGATCCAAGATCACATTGAGTCTATAGGAAAGCCAATACTATTAAAAGGGGATCAGGTGTTGCTTAATGGCTTGCTTGCTCAAATTGCTTAGTGATATGCTCCAAAGCCCTCAACCACTTTCTCATATTCACATATGTCCCAAATCGGAAGTCAAACTCGGCCCCCACCAATTTGATCCATCCGGTGCCATCGAGTTCATTTGACATAGCCATTGCCAGAAACCCTAGTCTTTTCGGTCTCACCGATAGGGATCTCGGTCTCACCGAGATGGGGTTGCAACTCTCTATTTCCCTTCGTAATTATTCGATCAAACCGAGATGAGCGATCGGTCCCACTGAGTCTGCAATGCAAACTCCCTGTTTCCTTTTCGTAACGCTTCGGTCCCACCCAGACGAGCGAATCGGTCCCACCAAGTTTGCCTGACCAACTCTCTGTTAGCTTATTACCAAAGTTGGTCCAACCGAGGTTGAGTAATCGGTCCAACTGAGATTACGTTATGCCCTAACCCTAATGATATCGGTCCCATCTAGATGACATGTTGGTCCCACCGAAATTGTCTAACGGTCACATATGTACTAAATCGGTCCGACCGAGTTTTCTGATTCGCTCCCACCGAGTTTGGTATAATGTGTGTAACGGTTAGATTTTGTGTGGAGGCTATATATACCCCTCCACCCTCTCCTCATTCGTGAGGAAAGCCATCAGATCGTGCCTACACTTCCATTACCCATTTTCTGATAGAGAGCCACCTACTCATGTGTTGAGACCAAGATATTCCAATCCAACCATATGAATCTTGATCTCTAGCCTTCCGCAAGTTGCTTTCCACTCAAATAATCTTTCCACCAAATCCAATCCTATGAGAGTGAGTTGAGTGTTGGGGAGACTATCATTTGAAGCACAAGAGCAAGGAGTTCATCATCAACACACCATCTATTACCTTTTGGAGAGTGGTGTCTCCTAGATTGGTTAGGTGTCACTTGGGAGCCTCCGACAAGATTGTGGAGTGAACCAATGATTTTGTAAGGGAAAGGAGATCGCCTACTTGATGAAGATCTACCCTAGTGAGGGAAGTCCTTCGTGGGCGATGGCCATGGTGGGATAGACAAGGTTGCATCTTCGTGGACCCTTCATGGGTGGAGCCCTCCGTGGACTCGCGCAGCCGTTACCCTTCGTGGGTTGAAGTCTCCATCAACGTGGATGTATGATAGCACCACCTATCGGAACCATGACAAAAACATCCGTGTCTCCTATTGCGTTTGCACACTCCAAACCCGTCCCTTTACATTCTTGCAAGTTGCATACTTTACATTCCGCTGCTCATATACTCTTTGCATGCTTGGTTGAATTGTGTTAAGATTGCTTGACTTTTGCTAAGTTGTTAAAATCCGCCAGGAACTAAAATTGGGAAAAAGGTTAAGTTTTTATTTGGTCAAGTAGTCTAATCACCCCCCCTCTAGACATACTTTCAATCCTACACCTTTCATCAGGATAAGATGTACTACTTGCCCCCTTCAAAATTGGCCACTATGGGATCCCTTCCCCCCTAAGTTTTAGGGGAAGAGGACCAAGGCCACTATAAGTATAGCCTAGCCACCACCATAGAAGGGATCGGATCCCCAGGGATCGAGCCCTAGAGAGCTCCCAGAAGCTACCACAAGCACAAGAAAAAGCCTCCTAAGGTTGTTCTTTTCGCAGTACTAGTTCATCCTCAGCCCCCACGAGGCTAATCCACCACAAAGCAGAAGTAGGGTTTTACACCGCAAGGTGGCCCGAACCTGGGTAAACTCCTGTGTCCATTTCCTTTCTTGTTCATCGAGCTAGGCCGTGAGAGCAGCGAGTTGGCTGGCTAGAGAGGTTGAGTTCTTTGCACACGCCCCAGAGTTTGAACCTTTCTTGGGTCTGCGGAGCCCGGAATCCGACATTTGGCGTGCCAGGTAGGGGCGTGTCGAGGCCTCTCTTCCGTCGGTTGTTTCGCCATCGCTCCGCTGTTCTCATGGCGGACACTCGTCGAGTTCGTGCTGCGCACCGGGCAGCCCTCGCTGCATGCGTCGCTCAGATGGTGCCCGCGGGCAATGGTGCCCCTCGCTGCTCCCCATCGCCTATGGCCAACGCCGCCACCGGCCCTGTAGCCCAGGAGCAGCATGACTCGTTGTTGCCGCCCTCCATGCGGCGCAACGGCCGCACGCCACTCCGTCGCTGACCCCGGCTGCTGCTTCGTCTTCCCATGCTCTTCACGGGCCGGCGAACGTGTAGGCGGCACTGCTCATGGCGCGTGAGCTTCTGCACTATCATTTGGCCGATGTCCTCTACGAGGACTAGCTGGACCGTATCGCCGAGCTCATAACTGCTGCTGGAGAGGCTCCTGTGCCATCTCGTTCGCTGCCTCCCCTGCCGCCCTAGGCAGGTGATGTGTCTCACGACGCGCCCCCTCCTCCTCTTCGGCAAGATGTCGTCCCTGAGCCAAGGCCTGAGGCCCCCTAGTGTCACCCGCCGTGCAGGGTGCCCACGCGCGATGAAGAAAGTTGTCGAGTTGTGCAGCGGCCCCAGCGAGAGGCACATGTGCTCCCAGCTCCCCTGGCGCCCCCACGCCAAGATTGCATGCAGCTCGAGGTGGTTTCACATGGGCGTCAAGACCAGCCCCCCCCCCTCCGCGGCGGGCTCCCGTGAGCTCGGTAGGCTGCCGAGCATTTACTCCGGAGCTCCACCGTGTCGTCTGGCCCGGCAAGTTCAAGCCAGATCTGCCTCCGCGCTACAATGACACCCCTAACCCAGTTGAGTTCCTCCAGCTCTACGAGCTGAGCATCAAGGCCGCGAGCGGTGATGAGAAAGTCATGGCGAAATGGTTCCCGATGGCTCTCAAGGATGGCGCGCGCTCGTGGCTCCTGAACCTCCCGGTGGGGTCGACCTCCTCCTGGGACGAGCTGCGGGAGCGTTTTGTCGCCAACTTCCAAGGCACCCGCGACCGCGCCCCTGCCGCGGGCGACGTATGGTGCATCAAGCAGCAACCCAGGGAGACCTTGCACAAATACATCCAACGCTTCACCAACGTTCGCCTCAAGATCCCCAAGGTGTCGGATGAGGCCATCATCTCAGTGTACACTGATGGGATCCGGGACGTCAAGATGAACGAGGAGCTCGCCATACACGACGACCTGTGCTCAGCTCTAGAGATGTTCAATACGGCGACCAGGTGCTCAAGGGCCGAAGAAGGTTGTCTCTCACTCCTCCAGCTCCCAGAGGCCGACCCAGAAGACAAGAAGGCCAAGGCAAAGGATGTGAAGCGGAAGGGCCCGGTGGTGCTCGTGTCCGAGCCTGAGATGAAGCGCGACTGTGATCACCCTGAGTCTTTGAAAGGCAACCGCCCGTTCTGCATCTTACACAACATGCACAACCACAACACCCATGACTGCCAAGAGCTCAGGGCCATTCAGGACAGGTGCCTCGACTGCCGCCCTGAGCGCAACGACCATGGGTACGACCGTGGAGGAGGCCACAATGGAGGCCGCTGGGACAACCGCGACCCTCATCAAGCCTGGTTTGACCAGCCTCGTGAAGACCGCTGTCAGGGCCAGCCTCGCGACGATCCATGCCGGGACCAGCCTCGTGAGGACCGCCCTCAGGGCAGTGCTGGCCTCCCTCTGCTTCCACCGTCACAAAGAAGGAATGATGACCACCGCCAAGATGATGGGGCTAGGGGCTTCCAAGAGCCTCACGCTATTGCATGCTTCCTGGGTGGTGCTCAGGCCCCCGCCTCCCATCGTGTCTTCAAGCAGTTCACTCATGAGGTGAATGCGGCCCTCCCCAAGCTCGAGGCATCGCGTCCACTCAGGTGGTCCAAGTACTCCATCACCTTCGACTCTTTGGACCATCTCAAGTGTGCGGCCACTGCAGGCGCGCTCCCGATGCTCTGTTCACCGACCATCACCAATGCCCTCATCACCAAGACGCTCGTCGATGGTGGCGCGGGGCTCAAGGTCCTCTCCGTCGAGACATTTGACAGGCTCCAGGTGCTGTACGGCTAGCTTCTGCCCACCAAGCCATTCTCAAGAGTGACTGATGACTCTACCCACCCCATAGGGTAGATACGTCTCCCTGTAACCATTGGCAAGCACGAAACTACCACACCAAGCTCATCGACTTCGACGTCGCTCACATTCGCCTTCCGTACAATGCCATCCTCGGGTACCCAGCCCTCGCCAAGTTCATAGCAACGACTCACCACGGCTACAACATCCTCAAGATGCCAGGGAGCGACGACATCATCATGGTTGCCTGCAGCGAGAAGGACGCGGTGTACTCCCTCGAGCGTGCCAACTAGGCCGCAGCAGTCGAGAACTCAGATGGCAAGGGCACCATCCATCCTCCTGAGGCCGTCCCCAAGAAGAAAAAGCAGCTCCTCCTCAAGGGCCCTCGCGAGGCTGGGACGCCCGACGATCGC
This sequence comes from Triticum dicoccoides, assembly GCF_002162155.2. Taxonomy (NCBI): domain Eukaryota; kingdom Viridiplantae; phylum Streptophyta; class Magnoliopsida; order Poales; family Poaceae; genus Triticum; species Triticum dicoccoides. The sequence goes on along the minus strand of NC_041393.1, from coordinate 756,141,134 downwards.
GCTTCAAGCCCCGCGCCCTCTGTTGGGGCGCCTTTCCCCTCTCACATAGCAAGGCGTGCCCGGCGCCCCTCTCAGGCTGGGCTCGAGGGCTCTCCTCTAGAGGGCCTCTCACCTGGCCAACATCACGAGGGAGGCGTTCGGGCACCATGTGGAGGTGTGCTTCAGTGCACGCTTCCGAGAGCAAGGCACAGGGTGCAAAGCACCAAGCGCTTAGGAGTTCATCACTAGGAAAATCGAGGATCTTCAGGTGGTGCGGGCCATGCATGGCGAGCGTCGACCTGCGTCGCTCAGTGCAGCTACCGCCCAGGACATGAGCGGCAAGCTGCACGTCTGCGTCAACATCCCGAGCCTCAACAGGGCTGCTTCTCAAGAGCTCTTCTCGCCATCCTGCGTTGGCGGGTGTGGAGGCCACACCCACAGCTACATACGCATGTTGTTTGGCCTATCGGGCGCGGCTGCTTCGCTCCCGCGTTGCATGCAGGGCACCCTGGCAGCTCACGAGGCTAGGCGCCAGGTGATCCTGACAAAGGATGAGCCGGAACCTCCGGAGCCCCTGGGCGTCAGGAGCCTGCTGGCTCATGAGGAGCAACTTCTGTGGTGCACATCTCTAGCTATTTCAACACTTCTACCCTAACGGCGCGAGGTGACTTTTTAGTTTGTTTAGTTGAGGGGGCCCCTCGGGCTACATGATCCTCAACCTGTACGGGTCCGTCTGTCACGCCCAATATGCGACCCTATCCAAAAGGAACTCGAAGGTCCTACCAAGGATAGACCCGCATATTGAAACACTTTTGCAAGGTGGATATCATTACATCAACATTACATAATAGATGGGGATACATACAAGAGGCAAACAATGCCACATGAATACAACAATACATCATACATGAGAGCACCATCCGACTACGGATGAAACACAAACAGAAACTCAAACGACATCCACCCTGCTAGCCCAGGCTGTCGACCTGGAACCTATCCCCTGATCGAAGAAGAAGCAGAAGAAGAACTCCAAAACAAGCAAACATCGCTCTCGCGTCATGATCATCGCATAAACCTGTACCTGCAACTATTGTTGTAGTAATCTGTGAGCCACGAGGACTCAGCAATCCCATTACCATGGGTATCAAGACTAGCAAAGCTTAATGGGAAAGGAAGGGGTAAAGTGGTGAGGTTGCAGAAGCGGCTAAGCAAGTATGGTGACTAACATACGCAAATAAGAGAGAGAAGAGAAGCAAAGGAACGATCGTGAAGCTAGCAATGATCAAGAAGTGATCCTGAACTCCTACTTACTTCAAACATAACACAGAAACCGTGTTCACTTCCAGGACTCCGCCGAGAAGAGACCATCATGGCTACACACTCGGTTGATGTGTTTTAATTCGTATCTGGTGTCAAGTTATCTACAACCGGACATTAACAAATTCCCATCTGCCACATAACCGCGGGCACGGCTCTCGAAAGTTTATACCCTGCAGGGGTGTCCCAACTTAGCCCATGATAAGCTCTCGCGATCAACGAAGGATATACCTTCTCCCAGGAAGACCCGATCAGTCTCGGAATCCCGGTTTACAAGACATTTCGACAATGGTAAAACAAGACCAACAAAGCCGCCCGATGCGCCGACATCCCGATAGGAGCTGCACATATCTCGTTCTCAGGGCAACACCGGATGAGCACTCCGTACAACTAAAACCAGACCTCAAATTTCCCTGAGGGGGCGCTGCAAAGGACTCTAGTTTGGACCAACACTTAG
>NC_041393.1:756084915-756139241 GCF_002162155.2 Triticum dicoccoides | reverse complement strand
TAATAAAGACGACCCTTGGGTTAATTACTGCCAAGGAAAAGGTAGGTGGTGGTGAGGCAAATGGTAAAACCAAGGTTGGGCCTTGTTGGACAAGTTTTATTCAAAGCGAACTATCGAGGGGGTCCCATAAATCACCCGACCGCGTAAGGAACGCAAAATTCGGGAACATAACACCGGTATGACGGAAACTAGGGCGGCAAGAGTGGAACAAAAACACCAGGCATAAGGCCGAGTCTTCCACCCTTTACCAAGTATATAGATGCATTAATAATATAAGAGATATTTTGATATCCCAACAAAACCCTGTCCACCATGGAGCAAACTTCATCTTCACCTGCAACTAGCAACGCTATAAGAGGGGCTGAGCAAATAGGTAACATAGCCAAGCAACCGTTTGCTAGGAAGGGTGTCAAAGGTTAGAGGTTCATGGCAATTTGGGAGGCTTGAAGAGCAAATGATAGGTAATGCAGCATAGCGATAGAACGAAGCAGCTAGCATAGCAATGATAGTAGTGAGATCCAAGGTGATGGTCATCTTTCCTGAAATCCCGCAAGGAAGAAGAACGAGTCCATGAAGAAGATGAAGCCACGAAGACGAACCACACGTAGACGAACACATCCTCACGATCGCAACGAAACGGGAACTATCGAGAAGAAGCACACAACATGGTAAACACACCACACATAGACAAGACATGGTGCACAACCAAGCATGATGCATGAGAAAGCTAGATGAAGCTACTCATGGCAAGAGACGATGCAAACAAGAGCAACACATCAAAGCAAGTTTAAATGAGGCCGGGAACAACATATAACAATTCCGGTAAGTCCTCATATGCAAGTTTCGAAATAGGTCCAGATCTGAATAAACCTTATGTTCAAGTTGTTAAACAGCAAGTTAAGATGCACCAAGATGATCTACACGAGATTCTAGTCAAGTTACATATAAAGTTCATTTAATTCGGAGCTACGACCTAGAAGATATGAGCAAAACAAGTTAAGCATGGCATTGGTGCAAAATGCATAAAAACATCAAGCAAACACCTCAAAACAAGGATGCAACATGATGATATAAAACTACATGCAAAATCAATCAAGTTTCATATAGAGCACACTCAAAACGGAGCAACGGTTCAACAAACACACACTATACAAGATATGACAACAAACTGTCCAAAACAGCAACTAGGCATATTGCAAGCATCAAAACAACATGCTACAACATCTCAACGTAATAACAAAAGGCATGGGCATGATGTACAGGTAAAGCATGAAAAAACATGAACACTGAGCTATCTCCAGAAATCAATAGATCATGCTCAAAAAGACATGGAAAGTTGCAAATAATAACAGTTTCAGGCTTAGCAGAAATAACATCAGGTTGCAATGTTTAGAGCTATCAAACAACATGTTACAGGAACTTATAATGGCAAACAAAGGCATGGAATGAATCCACTAATTGCATAGAACAAAAGTCCCTTACTGACCATGAGGCAAAAGGGCACAGAAAATATGATGGCACTCATGTAAACATGGCAAAAGATATGACAGATTCATACATGGCAGGAACAACAATAAGTAGGCATGTTGGTGAGCTTGAACCACTCACCACAGAGCAATACATGTCATGGCAAGGCAACCAATAGTAAGAATACATGTTTGAGAATCTAAGCATGGCAAGAGCAAGTTTATAGAGTGCATGGATCACTAGCAACAATCATGGTAACATTGAACTTAATGTTAACAGGTTGACAACAACATTATTTAGCAAGTTTGGAGCAAGATTACAACAACCTACAGAAGGCTATAAATGCACCCAGGGGCATGAATGGATAGATCATAACATGTATAACAAAACATCCTTAGTGAACAACTCCGGATTATACATAGAATAACTAGTAGAAGCATGTTTACATAGCAACAAAATATAACAGAATCAGCCTAGCAAAACAGTAACAGCAAGTACCCTCCTTCACGAGCTCGATGCACTCAGTACAAGAATCACAAAAATACATGGATAGCATCTGTGGAAAGATGGCATGGCATAGAATAAAACACATGTAGACATCAACCTCATAGGATGCACACATCAAACATGGCAAAAATGACAAATGAGCATGTTATAACAGTTTTAGCAGATTAACATCAACTAGCACTCTTACAACGATGATTCGGGCATCAAGGTGGACTCAAATGAACATGATGCAATGGAATGAAATGAAGCACTCATCGAGATGAACAATTTGACATATTACACGCACGAAACGGAGCAGTATGCACAGAGTTATGATGCGATGAAAATGCAACAATTGATCTACACAATAAATAACTTAGAGGATTTCGGGGGTCAACCTCCAGATCTGGATCAGGGGCACACGATTCAAGGCGGGCCGGGCTCGCCGGATAGCTCGCCGGAGACAGGCGGTGCGGCGGCCGGAGTGGACGGGGGAGGTCGCCGGGGACGGAGTGGCTGGTCTGGTCCGGCCGGATCCGGCCGGATCCGGCGCGGCGGCGGCGGAGGTAGCCGGCGGCGGCGCGGGGCGAAGACCGGGCGGCGGAGGGTGGCGCCGGTGGCGAACGCACGAGGCGACGACTGGTCGCCAGCGGCGGAGGCGGCCGGTGGCGCGGAAGCCGAGGCGGCAGGCGGCGGAGAACGGCGGCAGGGCGCGCGGGTTGCGAGCGCGGGCGACCCCGGGCGCGAGGCGGCGGCGGGCGGGCCGCGCGGGTCCGACTCGGGCCCCGCGGGCCGGCGGCGCGGATGGCGGCGGGAGGCCACGTGGCAGGACAGGATTCGCCGGGCGCGGCGGCGGCGGACATGTCCGGCTGGCGGGTGGACGTGTCCGTCGGCGGGAGAAGGAAGAAGCTAGGGTTTCGGGGGATTCATCCGTGAATTTCGGGGGAGAGGGTGTTTAAATAGGTAGAGGGAGCTAGGAGACTCCAAATGAGGTGCGGTTTTCGGCTACGTGATCGTGATCGAACGACCGAGAGAATGGAGGGAGTTAGGATGGGTTTTAGGCCATTTTGAAGGGGTGTTGGGCTGCAAAGAGAAAGAGGCTTTTGCGGTTACCCGGTTAACCGTTGGAGTATCAAACGACCTCCAAATGGCACGAAACTTGACAGGCGGTCTACCTGTTCTATACCAATGCCGCTTGGCAAACCTCGATCCATTCCGAGAATGTTTAACACCCGCACACAACGAGAGACAAAAGGGGGACGCCGGAGGACATAGGAGTGCCGGATCGCAAAACGGACAACGGGAAAAATGCTTGGATGCATGAGACGAACACGTATGCAAAAAGAAATGCACATGATGACATGATATGAAATGCATATGATGACATGGCAAAGTGCAACACACAAGCAAATGACATGGCAACAACGGCGAATAACTGGCGGACACCTGGCGCATCGAATCCGGGGCGTTACACCGTCCCTGCAGCATGTATCATTTTGCGCATCTATAGGAACTGGCCTTGCCTTATCATGATTATCTACATCATTCCTGGTTATTTGTGGAGTCGCCACGCGTGGCCTCCACGCGAGCTAACCCACCTCTCGCTCCTTCCGCAACAGGGGCTGTTGGCATGGTGCCTGTGCTCGGGTCCGTCCCTGCAGCACTGATAAATCTGAGAGACCGAGCTCTGGCTCACGGCCTGCCCCGCGCACATCACCTCATCGGGTCCTTAGTGCCTTCACCTTTTCATGGAAAGATCACTGGCAGCTCGGTGAGCGCCGCTGTATTCTATGCTCCCTTCCTTCAGCTAACCTGTAGGGACCCCGGAACCAGGGCTACGGGTCGCGATACCTTCAAGGAACCTTTGTGAGGCCAGCTATCCCTTTTCCATGCAATTAGCTTGCACGTTAAGGCCTGCAAAGATCAGTCGGGAGAATAGTTTTCGAACCTTTGCCGCGAGGGTGACCAGCTTAGGTCTAGTGTTTTGCGTTACGATGCCCGTGGGGCATGGACCGGGAGGGGTGCTCCAGCTGTGAACTTGAGTGAGGGAGCCTCACGAAATCAGGAGAGAAGAGGCTCATGAGGGCACCCGCGTGGCCCCGTTGCGAGGCTAGAGAGAAAGAGAACGAGCCGAGTGAAAGCCAGAGACAGAGAATAGGGGGATGGGACGGCAAACAACACTAGAAGAAACTCCAATAAAATATCAAACGAGGGAGAATAAGCCAACTGCGGAAAGCAAATGAAAAGCCGCGTTCGGCACCTAGTCTAGTCTTCGACGTCTTCTCACCAGCACGGAGCTAAGTGCTGCCACTGAGGGTGGGCGGGAGACCCCGACGCCCAAGGGCGGCACTCCCGAGACTCCAGGGCGTGTACATCCCCAACTCATTATTACGTGAGAGTGTCACGGGCGGCGAGCTTCACAGGCGCTGGGCCTTCTTCACAGGCACCGGGCCTTTCTTGGGGCGGCGATCTTCACAGGCACCGGACCTTCTTTATAGGCACTGGGCCCTTCTTCACAGGCACCGGGCCTTCTTTACAGGCACTAGACCTTATTTCAAGGGTAGAACCTCCGAAGGTGCTGAATGTTCCACGCGTTCGGAATGGGCACCCCTTCCCGGGTCTCCAAGCGCGCGGCGCCAGGTCTGGAAACATGAACAACCTTGAACGGGCCCTCCCACATGGGCGAGAGCTTGTGGAGCCCTTCCCTGGAGAGCACTGCTACGTCTTGAGCTCGCGCTGGTTTTCCTTGAAGAGGAAAGGGTGATGCAGCAATAGTAGCGTAAGTATTTCCCTCAGTTTTTGAGAACCAAGGTATCAATCCAGTAGGAGGCTCCTCAGAAGTCCCACGCACCTACACAAACAAACAAAGAACTCGCAACCAACACAATAAAGGGGTTGTCAATCCCTTCACGGCCACTTGCGAAAGTGAGATCTGATAGAGATAGTATGATAAGATAAATATACTTTTGGTATTTTATAATATAGATGCAGAAAGTAAAGATGCAAATAAAAGTAGATTGAAAGCTTATATGATAAAAGATATACCCGAGGGCCATAGGTTTCACTACTGGCTTCTCTCAAGATAGCATAAGTATTACGGTGGGTGAACAAATTACCGTCTAGCCATTGATAGAAAAGTGAATAATTATGAGATTATCTAGACATGATCATGTATATAGGCATCACGTCCGCGACAAGTAGATCGATTCCTGCCTGCATCTACTACTATTACTCCACACATCGACCGCTATCCAGCATGCATCTAGAGTATTAAGTTCATAAGAAGAGAGTAACGCATTAAGAAAGATGACATGATGTAGAGGGATAAACTCAAGCAATATGATATAAACCCCATATTTTTATGCTCGATGGCAACAATACAATACGTGCCTTGCAACCCTTTCTGTCACTGGGTAAGGACACCGCAAGATTGAACCCAAAGCTAAGCACTTCTCCCATGGCAAGAAAGATCGATCTAGTAGGCCAAACCAAACTGATAATTCGAAGAGACTTGCAAAGATAACTCAATCATACATAAAAGAATTCAGAGAAGATTCAAATATTTCTCATATATAAACTTGATCATAAACCCACAATTCATCGGATCGCGACAAACACACCGCAAAGAGTTTACATCGAATAGATCTCCACAAGAGAGGGGGAGAACATTGTATTGAGATCCAAAAAGAGAGAAGAAGCCATCTAGCTAATAACTATGGACCTGAAGGTCTGTGGTAAACTACTCACAACTCATCGGAGGGGCTATGGTGTTGATGTAGAAGCCCTCCATGGTCGATTCCCCCTCCGGTGGAGTGCCAACGAAGGCTCCAAGATGGGATCTCGCAGATACAGAAGGTTACGGCGGTGGAAATTGTGTTTCGTTGGCTCCTTGGATGTTTTCAGGGTACGTAGGTATATATAGGAGGAAAAAGTACGTCGGTGGCCACCTGAGGGGCCCAGGAGACAGGGGCGCACCCAGGAGGGGTGGGCGCGCCCTCCTATCTCCCGGCCGCCTCGTTTGCTGCTTGACTTGCACTCCAAGTTCTCCGGATCACGTTCGTTCCAAAAATCACGCTCCCAAAGGTTTCATTCCGTTTGGACTCCGTTTGATATTCCTTTTCTTCAAAATACTGAAATAGGCAAAAAAAATAGCAATATGGGCTAGGCCTCCAGATAGTAGGTTAGTCCCAAAAATGATATAAATGTGTAAAATAAAGCCCGTAAACATTGAAAAGGGGTAATATAATAGCATGGAACAATCAAAAATTATAGATACATTGGAGACGTATCAAGCACCTGCCTGAGCACGAGGTCACATACCTCAAGAGTCCTGGGGCGGATGTTGCGGCAGTGGTACCGCCGCAGCGCCTGCTGGTATCTTGCTGCTCGTAGTGCAGCCTCCGGACGGTGTTCCTCCCCCAGCACGAGGTCTATCCCCCGCATGGCGTCCTGCTGCGCTTCATCAAACGCCAGGACCCGCGCGGAGTGACGCCTGACCTCATGAGGGAGGACCTCCTCTGCTCCGTAGACGAGGAAGAATGGGGTCTCGCCAGTCGACTTGGTGGCGGTAGTGCGGATGGACCACAGAACGGACTGGAGCTCATCATACCAGCCCCTGCCGCAGGCCTCCATCTTCTTCTTGAAGGTCCTGGTTTTAAGGCCCTTCAGGACCTCTGCGTTGGCGCGTTCAGCCTAGCCATTACTCCAGGGATGTGCCACCGAAGCGTAGCATATCTGTGTTCCAAGGTTAGCACAATATGTTTGAAGAGATTGCTGGTGAACTACGAACCATTGTCGGTGATGATGCGATTAGGGACCCCGAATTGGCTCACGAGGCCCTTGATGAACTTGACTGCAGAACCAGCTGGGATGGTGCGGACGGCTTCCACCTCCGCCCACTTAGTGAACTTGTCGATGAGGACGTAGAGGTAGCGGTAGCCCCCAGGCGCTCGAGGAAACAGGCCCAGGATATCCAACTCCCAGACCGCGAACGACCACGAGAGTAGGATGGTCTACATGACCTGAGCTAGCTGATGAATCTGCTTGGCGTGGAATTGGCAGGCTTCGCAAGCCTTCACCAGTTCGATTGCGTCGTTGAGTGCTGTAGGCCAATAAAACTCGCTGTGAAACGCTTTGCCGACGAGGGTCCGCGATGACGAGTGGTGTCCACAATCTCCACCGTGTATGTCAGCCAGCAACTCCTTCCCCTGTTCCCTGGAGATGCAATGCAGGGAAACATCGTTTGGCCACTTTCGGTAGAGCTCTCTGTCTTGGATGCAGTAGGCTGTGGCCTGCCGGGCTACGCGTTCCACGTCCTCCTCCTTCTCTGGTAGAGTCCCTTGCATCAGGTAGTCCTTGAATTCCGTAGTTCAGCACCCCTCCTGAGGCTCCAGCGCTAGGAGCAAGCGTGCTCCCGATGTTGGGCCACAGGCCGGGGCTCCTGTGGTAGGTGGTTGAGGGAGCTCTTCCCGAAGTTGCACTGTGCTGGACAGCGTCGGTGTTGCCGAGGGCTTGAAGAGTCGTTCCTCCAAAACACCAGGCTCTTGAGGCAGCCGCCTTGATGACCTCCTGGCGATGTCATCAGCCTCTTGGTTGGTGCCACGGGGCACATGCTGCAACTCCAGCCCCCAAAATTGCTTTTCCATTCTGCGCACCTCTGCAAGATACGCTTCCATGTGCTCCACCCCCCAAATGATGAGGCGCTTCACCCCCCAGAGCTGCTACGGCTTTTAAGCCTGCTATGAGGCCCTCGTATTCTGCTATGTTGTTGGAAACCTTCTCGCCCTACTGGAAACAGAGCTGCACGGCGTAATAGAGCTTGTCCTGAGTGGAGGATATAAGCACTGTGCCAGCCCCCGCCCCGTGTCGTGAGAATGCTCCATCGAAGTACATAACCCAGCTGTCTGGTGCTTCGCTTCCTGGGGAAAATGACTGATCTTCGCCTGCCTCGAGCCCTAGCGCCTGTGTCCATTCTGCCACAAAATTTGCAAGTGCAGCTCCTTTGACGACCCTGGTCGTGCTGAATTCCAACTGAAATGCATGTAGCTCGATGTTCCATTCAGCGACCCTTCCAGCGGAGTTGGGACTCCTGAGTACCCTCTCGAATGGGTAGGCTGAGACGACCTTGATGGGGTGACCTTGGAAGTAATGCCTCAACTTAGGCGAGGCCACCAGTAGTGCAAGCAAGAGCTTCTGAGGCATGGGGTATCGCGCCCTTGTGCCCTGCAACACAGTGCTGATGAAATACACGAGATGCTCGACGAGGGTGGGTGCGCCAAAGGAGCCCATGCCCTCCGAAGAGTTTGAGCGCCTCTCGAGACACCGAAGCCCCCAGCTCCTGGCTGCTTGGTGAGGCCCCTTCAGCCCCGGGGGTGTCTTCCTGCTGAGGCGGGTCCCCATCTACCGAGTCCATGGTCTTCGCGAGGCTTTCTCTGTCTAGTGCTGCCGCGGTTGGGACCGCAGTCGGTCGCGATGCAGCCTTGGCTTGGCTCTCTTCCCGAATCGACACCAGGGGTACGCTGGCGGAGTAGAGTGTGGCGGCGAGGTAGAGCACCAAGGGCTCTTGAGGGCATGGCGCCACCATCACCGGAGGGTTGGTCAGGTACTTCTTGAGATCTTGGAATGCTTCATCGGCCTCTTGTGTACATTTGAACGGGCCCTTCTTCTTCATCAGCTTGAAGAAGGGCAGGGCACGTTCCCCCCAGCTTGGAGATGAAGTGCCCTAACGCAGTTACGCATCCGACGAGCTTCTGCATTTCCCTGAGGGTTTGCTGCGGACTCATGTCCTCGATTGCCTTGACCTTCTCTGGGTTGGCCTCGATCCCCCTTTGGGACACGAGGAAACCTAGAAGCTTGCCTGAGGGAACACCAAACACGCACTTCTCCGGGTTGAGCCACAGGTCCACTTCATGAAGGCTCGCGAAGGTTTCTTCCAGGTCCTGTATCAGGGTCTTCGCCTCCCGAGACTTCACCACAATGTCGTCGACGTAGGCCTCGGCGTTTCTCCCGAGCTGCCGGCCCAAGGTGATATGCTTTAGTCGCTGGAAAGTTGCGCCCATGTTGCGCAACCCGAACGGCATGCAGGTGTAGCAGTACATCCCGCACGGGGTCAGGAAGGTCGTCTTCTCCACGTCTTCTATCGCCATCTTGATTTGGTGATAGCACAAAAAGGCATCCAGGAAGCACAACAGATCGCACTGAGCGGTGGAGTCGGCAATTTGGTCGATGCGGGGGAGTGGGAACGGATCTTGAGGGTAGGCCTTATTGAGGTTGCTGAAGTCGATGCACATGCGCTCCTTTCCACCCTTCTTCGGCACAACAACAGGGTTTGCCAGCCATTTGGGGTAGCGACCCTCGCGAATGACACCTGCAGCTTCCAGCTTGTGGGTTTCTTGGACGATGAAGGCCTGCTTCTTGGTGGACTTCTACCTTGCTTTCTGCTTCATGGGGCGCACATTGGGGCACACATTCAGGTGATGCTTGATCACGTGCCTTGGGACCCCCGCTAGCTGCTTGGGTTCCCACGCGAACACCTCCTTGTTCACGCGCAGGAATTTCACCAGAGCCTCCTCCTAGTCGGGGTCGAGATTGGCACCTATGGTGAAGGTGGTGCTGGAGGATCCATCCTCATCAACTGGTACCAGCTTGGTCTCCGCCTTGTCTTGGGTGAACAACTGCTTCTTCTCGGTTGGCGCAACCCCCTTGGCCTTGGAGGTGTCGGCGCTGGTGGGCTGTGCCGCTGCGGCTGTCTTGAGAGCGAGCTTGAGCGCCTACAGAGCATCTTTTGTATCTCCAGCTATGGTGAGGACGCCGCTGCTCCCGGGCATCTTCATGAGGTTGTAGGCCGGGTGAGTCGCTCCATGAATTGGGCCAAGGCAGGGTAGCCGAGGATGGCGTTGTACGGGAGGCTGATGTGGGCGATATCGAATTTGACCAGCTCCGTGCGGAAGTTGTCGTGGGTGCCAAAGGTCAACGGAAGGCGGATCTGCCCCAGGGAGCCGGAGGAACCACCTCCGACGCCCAAGAAGGGCTTGCTGGGTCGGAGTTGTTCCAGCGGCATGTGGAGGAGACTGAAGGCCTCCACCGAAAGCACGTTGAGGCCGGCACCACCGTCGATGAGGGTCCTGGTGACGGCCACCTAGCAGATGGTTGCTACGTCTTGAGCTTGCGTTGGTTTCCTTGAAGAGGAAAGGGTGATGCAGCAATAGTAGCGTAAGTATTTCCCTCAGTTTTTGAGAACCAAGGTATCAATCTAGTAGGAGGCTCCTCAAAAGTCCCACACACCTACACAAACAAACAAAGAACTCGCAACCAACGCAATAAAGGGGTTGTCAATCCCTTCACGGCCACTTGCGAAAGTGAGATCTGATAGAGATAGTATGATAAGATAAATATATTTTTGGTATTTTATAATATAGATGCAAAAACTAAAGATGCAAATAAAAGTAGATTGGAAGCAAATATGATAAGAGATAGACCAGGGAGCCATAGGTTTCGCTAGTGGCTTCTCTCAAGATAGCATAAGTATTACGGTGGGTGAACAAATTACTATCGAGCAATTGATAGAAAAGCGAATAATTATGAGATTATCTAGGCATGATCATGTATGTAGGCATCACGTCCGTGACAAGTAGACCGACTCCTGCCTACATCTACTACTATTACTCCACACATCAACCGACTCTTGCCTGCATCTAGAGTATTCAGTTCATAAGAACAGAGTAATGCCTTAAGCAAGATGACATGATGTAGAGGGATAAACTCAAGCAATATGATATAAACGCCATCTTGTTATCCTCGATGGCAACAATAGAATATGTGCCTTGCAACCCTTTCTGTCACTGGGTAAGGACACCGCAAGATTGAACCCAAAGCTAAACACTTCTCCCATGGCAAGAAAGATCAATCTAGTAGGCCAAACCAAACTGATAATTCGAAGAGACTTGCAAAGATAACTCAATCATACATAAAAGAATTCAGAGAAGATTCAAATATTATTCATAGATAAACTTGATCATAAACCCACAATTCATCGGATCTCGACAAACACACCGCAAAAAGAGTTTACATCGAATAGATCTCCACAAGAGAGATGGAGAACTTTGTATTGAGATCCAAAAAGAGAGAAGAAGCCATCTAGCTAATAACTATGGACCCGTAGGTCTATGGTAAACTACTCACAACTCATCGGAGGGGCAAGGATGTTGATGTAGAAGCCCTCCATGGTCGATTCCCCCTCCGGCAGAGTGCCGACGAAGGCTCCAAGATGAGATCTCGCGGATACAGAAGGTTGCGGTGGTGGAAAGTGTGTTCCGTTGGATCCCTGGATGTTTTCGGGGTACGTAGGCTTATATAGGAGGAAGAAGTACGTCGGTGGACGCCCGAGGGGCCCACGAGACAGGGGGCGCGCCCTATAGGGGGTAGCGCCATCCTATCTCGTGGAGGCCTCGGCTGCTTCTTGACTTGCACTCCAAGTCCTCTAGATCACGTTCGTTACAAAAATCACGCTCCCGAAGGTTTCATTCCTTTTCTTCGAAATACTGAAATAGGCAAAAAAAGCAATACGGGTTTGGCCTCTGGTTAGTAGGTTAGTCCCAAAAATGATATAAATGTGTAAATAAAGCCCATAAACATCCAAAAGGGGTCATATAATATCATGGAACAATCAAAAATTATAGATACATTGGAGACGTATCAAGCATCCCCAAGCTTAATTCCTGCTCGTCCTCGAGTAGGTAAATGATAAAAAGAGAATTTTTGATTTGGAATGCTACCTAGCATAATTCTCAATGTAATTTTCTTTATTGTGGCATGAATGTTCAGATCCAAATGATTCAAAATAAAAGTTCATATTGATAAAAGAAATAGTAACACTTCAAGCATACTAATCAAAGTACTCATGTCTTCTCAAAATAACATGGCAAAACAAAGTTCATCCCTACAAAATCATAATAGTTAGGCTATGCTTCATTTTCGTCACACAAAGATGTTCCCAACTTCTATACCCCCGATGACAAGCCTAGCAATTGTTTCATACTTAAATAATCTCAAACTTTTTCAACCTTCACGCAATATATGAGCGTGAGCCATGGATATAGCACTATGGGTGGAATAGAATATGATGATGGGGATTGTGTGGAGACGACAAAAAAAGAGAAAGTCTCACATTGACGAGGATAATCAACGGGCTATGGAGATGCGCATCAATTGATGTTAACATGAGGATTAGGGATTGCCATGCAACAGATGCACTAGAGCTATAAATGAATGCTCCACAAAAGAAAACTAGTGGGTGTGCGTCCAACTTGCTTGCTCACGAAGACCTAGGGCATTTGAGGAAGCCCATCGTAGGAATATACAAGCCAAGTTTTATAATGAAAAATTCCACTAGTATGAAAAAGACAACTTATGAGACTCACTATATGAAAAACATGGTGCTACTTTGAAGCACAATATATGAGACTCACTACATGAAGAACAAGGTGCTACTTTGAAGCACAAGTGTGGAAAAAGAGATAGTAACATTGCCCTTTTTATTTATTTTCTTTTTTTTCTTTTTCTTTTTTTGGGCCTTTTTTTTCTTTTGGCCTTTCTTTTTTTTCTTTGGGCAATGCTCTAATAATGATGATCATCACACTTCTGTTGATTACAATATATGAATTACAACTCGAAACTAGAACAAGATATGACTCTATATGAATGCCTCCGGCGGTGTACCGGGATGGTGCAATGAATCAAGAGTGACATGTATGAAAAATAATGCATGGTGGCTTTGCCACAAGTGCGATGTAAACTACATGATCATGCAATGGCAATGTGACAAAAGTAAATATGTCATGATGATGATGAACGGAGCGGTGGAAAGTTGCATGCAATATATCTCGGAATGGCTATGGAAATGCCATAATAGGTAGGTATGGTGGCTGTTTTGAGGAAGATATAACGAGGTTTATGTGTGATAGAGCGTATCGTATCACGGGGTTTGGATGCACCGGCGAAGTTTGCACCAACTCTCAAGGTGAGAAAGGGCAATGCACGGTACCGAAGAGGCTAGCAATGGCGGAAAAGGTAAAAGTGCGTATAATCCATGGACTGAACATTAGTCAAAAGAACTCATATACTTATTGCAAAAATTTAGAAGTCATCAAAAATCAAGTACTATGCGCATGCTCCTAGGGGGATAGATTGGTAGGAAAAGACCATCGCTCGTCCCCGACCGCCACTCATAAGGATGCACAAGCCAGGTACACTTCATGTTTCAAATTTGTTACACAACTTTAACCATACGTGCATGCTACGGGACTTGCTAACTTCAACACAAGCATTCTTTAAATTCATAATCACCCAACTAGCATGACTTTAATATCACTACCTCCATATCTCAAAACAATTATCAAACATCAAATTGATCATAGCATCCAATTCACTTCCTATGATAGTTTTTATTATACCCAACTTGGATGCCTACCATTCTAGGACCAATTTTATAACCATACCAAATACCATGCTGTTCTAAAAGACTCTCAAAATAATGTAAGTGAAGCATGAGAGACTAGCAATTTCTTCAAAATTAAGTCACCACCGTTCTCTAAAACATATAAGTGAAGCACTAGAGCAAACACTATCAAGCTCAAAAGATATAAGTGAAGCACATAGGGTATTCTAGCAAATTCTAATCAAATAGGCTTCTCCCAAAAGGTGTTTACAGCAAGGATGATTGTGGTAAACTAAAAAGCAAAGACTAATATAATACACGACGCTCCAAGCAAAACACATATCATGTGGCGAATAAAAATATAGCTCCAAGTACAGTTACCAATGAACGAAGACGAAAGAGGGGATGCCTTCCCGGGGCATCCCCAAGCTTAGGCTTTTGGCTATCCTTGAATATCTTGGGGTGCCTTGGGCATCCCCAAGCTTAGGCTCTTTCCACTCCTTATTCCATAGTCCATAAAAGCTTTACCCAAAACTTGAAAACTTCACAACACAAAACTCGATAGGAAATCTTATAAACTCCGTTAGTGAAAGAAAACAAAACCACCACATAAGGTAATGTAATGAACTCATTCTTTATTTATTTTTGTGTTAAACCTACTATATTCCAACTTCTCTATGGTTTATAAACTATTTTACTAGCCATAGATGCATCAAAATAAGCAAACAACACACGAAAAACAGAATCTGTGAAAAACAGAACAGTCTGTAGCATTCTGTAACTAACCTAAACTTATGGAACTCTAAAACTCCGAACAAAATAGGAAGTCCTGGACAATTTGTTTATTGATCACCAGTAAAAAGAATCAATGCAAAATCACGTTTCTGTGATTTAACAAAACTAAATTAGTGCGCGCAAAGTTTCTGTTTTTCAGCAGAATCAAATCAACCATTGGTTATCCTATAGGTTCTACTTCGTAAAAACACTAATTAAAAGATAAAAACACATCTAAACAGAAGGTAGATGCAAGGTTTATTACTAAACAGGAGCAAAAACAAAAAACATAAATAAAATTGGGTTGCCTCCCAACTAGCGCTATCGTTTAACGCCCCTAGCTAGGCATAAAAGCGAAGATAGATCTAACGAGTGCCATCTTTGGCACTAAACTCGTAAGTAGCCCGCATGATAGATTCATAAGTTAATTTGACTTTCTTTCTTGGAAAGTGCTCCATGCCTTTCTTTAATGGAAATTGGAATCTAATATTCCCTTCCTTCATATCAATAATTGCGCCAATCATTCTAAGGAAAGGTCTACCAAGAATAATAGGGCAAGAAAGATTGCAATCTATATCAAGAACGATAAAATCTATGGGCACCAAATTTTTATTTGCAAAAATGAGAACATCATTGATTCTTCCCATTGACTTTTTAATGGTGGAATCCGTAACGTGAAAATTTAAAGAGCAATCATCAAGATCATGGAAACCTAGAATATCACATAAAGTTTTCGGAATCGTGGAAACTTTAGCACCCAAATCACACAAAGCAAAACACTCATGATCTTTAATTCTAATCTTTATAGTTGTTTCCCACTCATCATTAAGTTTTCTAGGTATAGAAACTTCCAGATTAAGTTTTTCATCATAAGATTGCATCAAGGCATCAACGATATGTTTGGTAAAAGCTTTATTTTGACTATAAGCATGAGGAGAATTAACAACGGATTGCAACAAGGAAATACAACCTTCTAAAGAACAATTATCATAATCAAATTCATTGAAATCCGAGATAGTGGGTTCAATACTATTTAAAGTCGTGACCTCTCCAATCCCACTTTTACCAAATTTAGTATTAAGATCTAAAAACTCCGAATTCTTGGGACGCCTTCTAGGTAAAGTTGACTCATCATCAGTCCTATAATTATCAAGATTCATATTGCAAAACATAGATCTAATAGGAGACGCATCAATAACTCTAAGATCTTCATCATTATTTTCATGGAAACTAGAAGAACACGCTTTATAAAGCAATCTTTCTTCGCACGCAATCTAGCGGTTCTTTCCTTGCACTCATCAATGGAAATTCTCATTGCTTTGAGAGACTCATTGATATCATTCTTAGGATAAGAAGATCTAAGTTAAGATAATCAACATCAAACGAAAGTCTATCAACGTTCCTAGCCAAATCATTAAATTTGAGCAATTTTTCTTCAAGCAAAGCATTAAAGTTATTTTGAGAAATCATAAATTCTTGCACACTATTCTCAAAATCAGAGGGCATCTTATTAAAATTACCATAAGAATTATTGTAGGAATTTCATAATTATTAGAGGAATTACTAGGGAACGGTCTAGCATTAAAGTTTCCTCTATAAGCATTGTTTCCAAAACTATTCCTACCAACAAAATTCACATCCATAGATTCATTATTATTCTCAACCAAAGTAGACAAAGGCATATCATTGGGATCAAGAGGAGTATTTTTAGTAGCAAACAACTTCATAAGTTCATCCATCTTTCCACTCAAAACATTGATTTCTTCTATAGCATGCACTTTTTTACTAGAAGATCTTTCGGTGTGCCATTGAGAATAATTAGCCATAATATTATCAAGAAGTTTTGTAGCATCTCCTAACGTGATTTCCATAAACGTGCCTCCCACGGCCGAATCTAAGAGATTTCTAGAAGCAAAGTTCAAATCGGCATAAAAATTTTGTATGATCATCCATAAATTCAAACCATGAGTAGGGCAATTGCGAAGCATCAATTTCATTCTTTCCCAAGATTGGGCAACATGCTCATGATCAAGTTGTTTAAAATTCATGATATCGTTCCTAAGAGTGATAATCTTAGCGGGAGGAAAATACTTAGAGATAAAAGCATCTTTGCATTTGTTCCAGGAATCAATACTATTTTTAGGCAAAGACAAAAACCAAACTTTAGCAAGATCTCTAAGTGAAAACGGAAATAAATTCAATTTAACAATATTGTTATCCGTATCTTTCTTCTTTTGCATATCACACAAATCAACAAAGTTGTTTAGATGAGTAGCGGCATCTTCGCTAGGAAGGCCGGCGAATTGATCTTTCCTAACAAGATTCAGCAAAGCAATATTGATTTCACAAGACTCAACATCATTAAGAGGAGCAATTGGAGTACTAAGGAAATCATTATTATCGGTATTCGAGAAATCACACAATTTGGTATTATCTTGTGCCATGGCAACAAGTAATCCAACACACAAGCAAACAGAAAAAGGCAAGCGAAAGACATGAGGAGGATTGGGAAAGAGAGGGAGAATAAAACGGCAAGGGTGAAGTGGGGGAGAGGAAAACGAGAGGCAAATGGAAAATAATGTAAATGTGAGGGAGATGGGTTTGTGATGGGTACTTGGTATGTCTTACTTGAGCGAAGACCTCCCCGGCAACGGCACCAGAAATCCTTCTTGCTACGTCTTGAGCTTGCGTTGGTTTTCCTTGAAGAGGAAACGGTGATGCAGCAATAGTAGCGTAAGTATTTCCCTCAGTTTTTAAGAACCAAGGTATCAATCCAGTAGGAGGCTCCTAAAAAGTCCCACGCACCTACACAAACAAACAAAGAACTCGCAACCAACGCAATAAAGGGGTTTTCAATCCCTTCACGGCCACTTGCAAAAGTGAGATCTGATAGAGATAGTATGATAAGATAAATATATTTTTGGTATTTTATAATATAGATGCAAAAAGTAAAGATGCAAATAAAAGTAGATTGGAAGCAAATATGATAAGAGATGGACCCGGGGGCCATAGGTTTCACTAGTGGCTTTTCTCAAGATACCATAAGTATTATGGTGGGTGAACAAATTACTGTCGAGCAATTGATAGAAAAGCGAATAATTATGAGATTATCTAGGCATGATCATGTATATAGGCATCACGTCCGTGACAAGTAGACCGACTCCGGCCTGCATCTACTACTATTACTCCACACATCGACCGACTCCTGCCTGCATCTAGAGTATTTAGTTCATAAGAACAAAGTAACGCCTTAAGCAAGATGACATGATGTAGAGGGATAAACTCAAGCAATATGATATAAACCCCATCTTGTTATCCTCGATGGCAACAATACAATACGTGCCTTGCAACCCTTTCTGTCACTGGGTAAGGACACCGCAAGATTGAACCCAAAGCTAAACACTTCTCCCATGGCAATGAAGATCAATCTAGTAGGCCAAACCAAACTGATAATTCGAAGAGACTTACAAAGATAACTCAATCATACATAAAAGAATTCAGAGAAGATTCAAATATTATTCATAGATAAACTTGATCATAAACCCACGATTCATCGGATCTCGACAAACACACCGCAAAAAGAGTTTACATCGAATAGATCTCCACAAGAGAGGGGGGGGGAACATTGAACTGAGATCCAAAAAGAGAGAAGAAGCCATCTAGCTAATAACTATGGACCCGTAGGTCTGTGGTAAACTACTCACAACTCATCGGAGGGGCAAGGATGTTGATGTAGAAGCCCTCCGTGGTCGATTCCCCCTCCGGCAGCGTGTCAGCGAAGGCTCCAAGATGAGATCTCGCGGATACAGAAGGTTACGGTGGTGGAAATTGTGTTTCGTTGGATCCCTGGATGTTTTCGGGGTACGTAGGCTTATATAGGAGGAAGAAGTACGTCGGTGGACGCCCGAGGGGCCCACAAGACAGGGGGGGTGCCCTATAGGGGGGGCGCCCTCCTATCTTGTGGAGGCCTCGGCTGGTTCTTGACTTGCACTCCAAGTCCTCTGGATCACGTTCGTTCCAAAAATCACGCTCCCAAAGGTTTCATTCCGTTTGGACTCCGTTTGATATTCCTTTTCTTCAAAATACTGAAGTAGGCAAAAAAACAGAAATACGGGCTGGGCCTCCGGTTGTTGGTTAGTCCCAAAAATGATATAAATGTGTAAAATAAAGCCCATAAACATCCAAAAGGGGTAATATACTAGCATGGAACAGTAAAAAATTATAGATACGTTGGAGAGGTATCAATGGTGGGCGTGCAAAGCATCGGGAGCGCACCCGAGCAGGCGGTGTTGGCGGGGTGATCGTCCGAGCTGAAGGTCAAGTTGGCCTTGGGTGCCACCCAACCCAGAGGAGCTCCATGCCATGTGAGGACGGCGCTGATCTGGCGGACGAATGGCTGGATGTGGCGTCCCGAGGGTGGCGCCTGCGAGCCGCCCAGGAGGGCTGCGATGACCGGGGGCACCAGCGCAGCGTAATGGGCGAGGAAGAGGTCGCGCAACTCCTTCCAGGAGGCCAGAGAAGCTGTTGGCAGGTGGAGCAGCCACATGCACGGAACGCCGGTGAGGGCCATTGGAAACCAGTTAGCCATGACCCTGTCGTCGCCCCCGGCCTTGAGGACGGCCTCCTCGTATGCCAGCAGGAAAGCCAGCGGATCCGTCACACCGTTGTAGCGCGGCATCATCTCTGGCTTGAACTTGTGCGGCCACTTCACCTGTCACAATGCGGGGGCCAAGGCTGGGAGCCCCTGGCCCAAGTGCTGGCGTTGGCAGCTGGAGCGGGCGGCGCATTGTCCGCCATGAGGGCGAAGCGCGGTGTTGATGGAGAGCAGGTCGACGGAAGGGAGAGCTCCGGTGCACCCCTACCTAGCGCGCCAAATGTCGGATATCTGGTTCTGGCAAAACCCTTAAGGTTCAAACTCTGGGGTGCGCACGAAGATCTACTCCCTACCGATCCACGCCCCAAAGCCTCATCGCGGATCTAAGCTACACGATGAACAACACAAGGGACACGAGGTTTATACTAGTTCGGGCCACCGTTGTGGTGTAATACCCTACTCTAGTGTGTGGTGTGGTGGATTGCCTCTGGGCTGATGATGAACAGTACAGAGGAAGAACAGCCTCGCGAGAGGTGTTCTTGAGCTGGTGCGGTGGAATCGGTCTCTGTTGGCTCTAGGTGAGAACTCGATCCTCCCCTCTCTACGGTGGTGGCTATCTCTATTTATAGAGGCCCTGGTCCTCTTCCCAAATATTGAGCAGGAAGGGAGCCAACAATGGCCATTTTGAAGGGGGACAGCTAGTACAAGCTATCCTGACTAAAGTTGGTCTTCGACTGCCAAAGGCACTGGCGACGATGCCATCTTGGGCTCCACGGTGACCTCCATCCTGCCACTGTGCTGGTCTTGGTCTCGTTGCACCGATAGGGAAACCTTTTCTTGATGCCTCGGTACTCCACGCCTGCGCTTGCCCTCTTTGCACCAAAGAGGAAATGAGGACACTGCACCCCCTGGCGCCCGCCTGGTCTCGATCGTCATGGCTTGCGTCATGAGCACCTCGCGAGGTACTCCTTGCCTTGATCTCTCCGCCTCCTCGCGACCCTGCCTGGCGAGGCCGCCCCTAAGGAAGCCTCGCGTCGTCCGCCCCGCGAGGTTTGGCCCCTCGCGATGGTCTTGAACTTGGGTTGATGTAGATGGGCCGTACTGGGCCACTGCTTGAGCCACGCGCAGGCCGCAGGCAGGCAAGTCTGGGAACCCCCATTCCCAGAACGCCGACAGATGAGCCTTGCTCGAGGGCTAGGACCTGAGGTCGTAGAGCACCAAGATGGGCGACGAAGAAGGGGTCGGCGCGAGCCTCGCCTGGGAACACCGTAGCTGCTGGGACGTAGCCACACATCGCATGAAGACCGCCCTCGTGGCGCAAGGATAACTACATATCGCCGAGATAAGTCCCTGAACATACGCAAAGTGTGCATCTCACATTCACCGTTTCACCCCTTGTGATCTCGCTAGGGCAAGGATGTTTCCCTTTCACTCTTTCGAGAGCCGCTTGCATGCCAAAGGGGACCTCCTGAGCATCGTGCGTTAGGGGCTCCTACCGGACCTTGGGCTGCTCACCTCCTGGCCTTGACCACGGCATCGTGACCTGGCATAACCACCCACGGCTGAAGCCTGCCTGGGGACTGGGTCCTACTAAGGTAGAGCACTAAGCTACCGCGAGAATGAAAGGGGGCACCATGCCGTAGTGGGAAACGCAAGCGCAACATTGAACGGGGATAATTATGTCTAAGCAAAAGCATCACAGTCTTTACATACCCCCGAGGGGTTCGTCATGACATCTTGTAGGGATAAAACAAAAGAAGAATTCCTAAGGACACCGCAGCCTCGGCGGCATCACCGGCGATGCCGAGCTGACGCTGTTGCTGAGGTGCAGGCGCGGCGGCTTAGCGGCTCGTATCTCGAGTCGTGCTCGGAGGAGGCACTGCTGCTGTCGGAAGAGGCGCTGCTGGTGACGAAGGAGCCGCTGACAAGGCCAGGGGCAAGTTCACCGCCAGTGGCCCTGTGGCCACGGTCACCTCCCTCAGGGCAGTACTCCAGGCGCTGACCATCCTTGTCGAAGACCTTGAAGAGAAGCATCGACGCCCCATCGTACTCAAAGTGAATGGCATGGCCTCCCTCCGAGCGACAGACATCACCGGAGTCGACGACCTCAACTTCTGCTTCCGAAGCCTGGCCACAGCATCCGTCGTGCTGCAGCCACAGCTCAACGGGCCCCCTCGGCCGTATCTCCCCTGCGAAGGGACTCGGGAGCCGAATGCATGTGCGCGGCGGCATTACCGCCCACACCATGAACTCGCGGGCCGTGCCTTCAACATGAGTCCATGAGTGAGGCAGCCCCATGGCCGCCGCCTGCCCTCCTCCATGACCCCGCTCCTCGCGATGCTGGTTGTCACTCCCGCGTGCAGGGCCCTGCCTGCGGGCGTATAGGGGGGTCGAGAAGCCCGATGGAGCCTGTTCGTGCCAAGGCCGCGTCATTGTGGTCTCCGCGGCGCCGCCCCGGGAGTGACCAGGCCTCTTCTTCGGTAGGGGCAGCTCGGGTTCCACCTGAGGGGCCTTCCCCTTCTCCGCGTTGGAGAACCTCCTGATTGGCGCCATGGATGCTCTAGCAAGACAGTGGAGCAGGTGGAAGGAGAAGTGTCGGTGTCAAAACCGGCGGATCTCGGGTAGGGGGTCCCGAACTGTGCGTCTAGGCGGATGGTAACAGGAGACAAGGGACACGATGTTTTACCCAGGTTCGGGCCCTCTTGATGGAGGTAAAACCCTATGTCCTGCTTGATTAATATTGATGATATGGGTAGTACAAGAGTGGATCTACCACGAGATCAAGGAGGCTAAACCCTAAAGCTAGCCTATGGTATGATTGTTGTAATGTATGTTGTGTCCTACGGATTAAAGCCCTCCGGTTTATATAGACACCGGAGAAGGCTAGGGTTACACAGAGTCGGTTACAATGGTAGGAAATCTACATATCTGTATCGCCAAGCTTGCCTTCCACGCCAAGGAAAGTCCCATCCGGACACGGGACGGAGTCTTCAATCTTGTATCTTCGTAGTCTTGGAGTCCGGCGGACGATGATAGTCCGGCTGTCCGGACACCCCCTAGTCCAGGACTCCCTCAGTAGCCCCTGAACCAGGCTTCAATGATGATAAGTCCGGCGCGCATAATGTTCGGCATTGCAAGGCGGGTTCCTCCCTCGAATAATCCAGAGAAGATCATGAACACCAGGATAGTGTCCGGCTCTACAAAATAAATTCCACATTCCACCGTAGAGAGAATAAAATGTCCGCAAGTCCAATCTGCTGACGTATTATGCGGCATGACATCATACCGCTACCAAGCCTCCACTTGAATCATTTTTTATTATACCACCTCAGCACGTTTAGCGAAGCGGTTTCCTTGGCACGTCCTGTCGAAGCAGAGATCGTGTTACCCTTATTCCGGGATTCTCATCAATACGGACGTGGGTAACCCAACCGCGCCATTGATGGTGGCGCTTGGGAGATAAGCGAGTTTTACCAGGCTGGTGGGGGATGCATAGTCTTCGTCCGCCTATATAAGGGATAAGGATTTACCTTCTCACCTACGCCTTCTTCCTCCTTTGCTTATCCATCTCCGCGCACTCAAGCTCCAATGCCCAAGCTCGCGCATCTCGCCTCGACCTTCTCCGACCATGTCCGGAGCGGGAGGCAAATGGTTGGCCTCCACCGTTAAGGAGGAGCACATCACCAAGCTGCGCAGCGCCGGATACCTTTCCGGCGACATCGCGCATCGGCTGCCCGACGAGGGGCAGCTCATCCCCACCCCCGGGCCCCATGAGAGGGTTGTTTTCCTCCCCCACTTCCTCCGCGGACTGGGCTTTCCACTTCACCCTTTTGTCCGGGGCTCATGTTTTACTACGGCCTGGATTTCCACGATCTGGCGCTGAACTTCATCCTGAACATCTCGGCGTTTATCGTCGTGTGCGAGGCCTTCCTCTGCATCCGGCCCCACTTCGGCCTGTGGCTCAAGACCTTCAACGTCAAGCCGAAGGTTGTGAAGGGCACGCAAGCGGAATGTGGAGGCGCCATGTTGGGCAAGTTGCCCAATGTCCTTTGGCTCAAAGGGGCCTTCGTGGACTCCGTTAAGGGGTGGCAATCGGGGTGGTTTTACATCACCGAGCCGCGCAAACCCACATGGGCGGCGGCCCCCGAGTTCAGATCCGGCATCCCCACGCAGCTCACCTCCTGGAAAGAGAAGGGCTTGTTGTGGGGCAATCCGAAGGAGCTGACGGGACTCCGAGCCTGTATCCAGAAGCTGGTGAACAATAAGCTCAGGCTCGTCGACATGGTCCAAGTCATGCTCATCCGCCGGATCCTCCCATGCCAAGAACGGGCATTCAATCTGTGGGAGTTCAATCCGGAACAGCACCAGGCGCTAAGCGGGCTCTTCGACACGACGTACGAAGGCGCCTGGAGGGTGCTGTTTAAGGGCGCCGAAGCCCCCGCATCCGCGTCGGAGGATCGCGGATTTCGCTCGCAGCATCCAGCTGACGAGGTAAGTGATTCAACCCCTTTACGGGACACTTGTGGTAAATAGATTGATTCTAAGAGGGTTTCAACCTCTTTTTTTTTCTTTGGCAGGAATGGATGGAGAAGGCCGAGAAGCTCATCTGTCCGGCTCCCATGCCAGAAGACCTAGTGAACGCCCGTCTAGCGGGGCTGCTGGTTCCGGCACCACACGTGGTGTCGGAGAAGAAGGCCAAGAAGGTGGCCACGGGGACTCGAAAGAGTTCCGTAATCAGGCGTCCGACGACGAGGCGGACTCCTCCCCCGAAGACGACGAGGAGGAAGAAGACTCTCTCCCGGAGGAGGGAGAGAGGAAGAGGAAGGCTTCCCCAATAGGGGAGGCCGAAGGGTCCAAGTGGGGGAGAACTATTCTCCCGGACAGCTCCGCCAACACCAACGTTGGCGAAGAGGAGTGGCCTTCAAGGGCCAGGCCTCCGGCGAGATCGTAAGTATCCGGATCCCTGTATAATCTGAAATTTCTTTCATGCCACATAGTGCCTTTCTAATGCCGCATAGCTATAGTCCGGCCGACGATGATCTCCCTGCTTCATCGAGCGGGTCGTTGGCGGCGTCGGATGTGGAGTCCATCCCGACTGCCTCCACCCCTCGCGCCGACGAGGATGCCGAGGTGGGATCCCGGAAAGGGACCCATCAGGAGGAGGCCCCGGAGGCGCCGGCCGGACTCTACACCGGAACCTGCAGTGGTTCCAGAGTCTGGCAAGCGGCCCCTTCGCAAGAAGGACAAGACCGTGACACCGGCGGCCCCCGTCCAACTGGAGGCGCCGGTCAACTTGTTGGAGGCCCTCAAAGGCGCTTCCATCGAGGAAGAACACCGCACTATCGTGAGTGCGGTGATTCAGAAGGTTCAGCTCGCCAAGAGCGGGCTGACCGAAGCCTGCAGCAGCCTTCTAACAGGGTTTGAGGTAGGAAGTTGTAATTATGTAATGTAATACCGCATAGACAGTAGCCCCTGATGCTCAGTTCGGTGTTCGGAAAGAAAAGCCGGACTGAGGATCTAAGAAGATATACGCAGGGTTGCTTTAAATATGTCAATATGGGTTTGCAGGCTGCGCTGCTGACCTCTGCCGCACTGACTGCGGAGGTCGGTGCGTTGAAGCAGGATCTCGAGCGGTCCGAGCAAGAGCTCGGCCATGCCAAGAAGCAGCTCGAGGACAAAGAAGGTGAGTAACACCACTTTGAATAGTTACCTTATAGAAAAGGATTTAGGTTGCAATAAAATTAACAAGGATAATATGGGTATTGCAGGGGCCACGAACGAGGTGGCAGCCCTGAAAGAGGCTATGTCCGCGGCTAAACGCAGTGCGGCCGCGGAACGGGCGGAGCGAGAAAAGCAGGAGGCACGGGTGGCGGAAGTACGGCAAGAGCTCCAGGCTCTCATGGAGAAGCATGAGAGCTTAGAGCGTGACTCCAATACTCGAAAGTCCGAGCTTGCCTCGGCTCTCGAAAGTGCCAAGTCCGCCAAGGCCGAGGCCCGTAAGGCCCTTCAGGAGGTTGAAGATGTAAAGAAGATAGCGGCGGGTAAGGCATTTTTCATGCAAAGCAAGCATGTTAATGTAAACTACCTGACACTTACCCGCATTCGGAGCTCTCCAGGGGCGTTTGCAGATCTGCCGGGTAGTGTGTCTGGTGCCGCCGCATTTTACCGTGGCGAGGAGGGGAGCTCAACAGAGAAGGTCTTCTGGTCTCAGTACGCTGAGGCCGGCCATCCGGTGCCCCTAAGCGACCAGCTGAAGCAGCTGGTCGAACTCCACAAGGTAGCTGAGGAGGCCATGAAGGGCCTTATAGTCCGGCTGTGGCCTGGACAGGCCATGCCTGGGAGCTACTTCGGCCTCGTGCGGCGGCTGGTGGATGCGTGCCCCTGGGTGGAGGTCATCAAGCGCTCCGCCTGTATTGAAGGTGCTCTTCGGGCCCTTGGCCGCACAAAGGTGCATTGGGGCAGGCTGGATGCGGAGAAGCTTCTCACTGACCCACCGCCACCGGGCAAGGAGTATTGTACGCCCGAAATGTATTATAAAACTGTCCTGAAGGGAGCCCGCGATATTGCGGATGAATGCCCCAGAGATGTAATTTTTGAGTAAACTCGCTATGTATTATCCTGTGCGCTGAAAACTTTGTTCATATGCGCTTTAAGCAACGCTTGTTTAATTTAAAATATTACCTTCTGTGCGGCTGTTTATAAAATCTGAGAGATGGCAAGTCATTGGCTTCAGCCCCCGAGCCACGAGTGCTGGGGTGTTCGGGATAAACTTGAGCACTCTTGTTCCCATTTTTGGGTCCATCTAGGGAGGCGCTCAACAGAATGAACAAGGCAACCGGACTTATAATGCTTGAACACTCTCACTTAGCCATAGAATTCTATAATTTTAAATGTCGGCGAAGCCCCTGGTATTCGGAAGACCGAATCCGGGGCGCTATCCACGCCTTCGTCGGACATTATCCAGAACTTCGCTCGAAGCGGCGTGAGTCTTTAAGGACCCAAAAGGACCTCTCGAACAGCGACCAGTCTCTCGCCTTATCATGCCGGTCAGTTTTAGCTTTCTCCACTGAGGCGCTCGCCCGGCTCAACAGGGGCGCAATCGCAGTGGTTCTCCCAGTGCCACCTTAGCCGACAGAACGGAACGTAAGGCACCAAAACATGGGAGCCGGGCAAACCCAACTATTGACCCAAGACATGATTCGGAGCTGATTCATATAATGCTATAAGTTCGGGGTGCCGCACTTATGAAAGTGTTCGGACTTATCACACCATAATGTGGGGAATATAAGCCCCTGGTGTATTAGGCCGTACCAAAATATACGGGTGCAAGATGTCATGTAATGAACATATATATATGAAAAGTAATGTAATTGCAGTCAAAAACTGCTGCGTTATTTATTAAAGGAACTCTGCTATGAGTGCGGACTGATACAAATAGTGCGGTAAGCAAGGGATTTGGACTAATTAAACATGTCCCCCTCCAGGGATGAGCTGCGGACTTGGTGTATATAATCGAATTTAATGCTCGTAATTGAGACCACCTGAGTGTTCGTCGCAGCCTTCTTTCTTCCCTGGCTGTTGCATCATGAGTTCGGGAGGTTCACCGCCGGTCAGGGCCTCTGGTTAACGGAGTCCTGTGTATACAAAGAAGGAAAATAATAATAATAAAAAAAAGAGTGGCACACTTGCGAGCCCCTGGTGTGGTCGAGCCGCACTCTGGGTCCGTTGTGATCGTGCCCCTTCCCCTGCGCCCATGGTATCTCCAAAGCGTAATGATGTACGTGGAGGGTTGTTCTTGCAATCATGCGAGGGTGGGGGTTAGGGCCGCATTGCTACGCGTGCTCTGATCGTGCCAGGTGGTCTTGGTTGGTATTGCTTCGGGCGCGTTTTGCTGTATCCGGCCGTTTAACGGCCGGACTCAAAAATTGCCTTAAAAGGCTGCTCTGTACTTCTGCCGTGAGAGCCGCTGTATGTTCCTCCGTTCGGAGGGAGCGTTCCGTATTTCCTTGACCGTGATGACTCCACGAGGGCCTGGCATTTTGAGCTTGAGGTATGCATAATGCGGCACCGCGTTGAACTTTGCAAACACGGTTCGTCCGAGCAGAGCGTGATAGCCGCTGCGAAATGGGACTATGTCGAAGATTAACTCCTCGCTCCAGAAATTATCCGGGGATCCGAAGACCACATCCAGTGTGACTGAGCCTGTACAATTCGCTTCCACACCTGGTATGACACCATTAAAGGTTGTCTTTGTAGGTTTAATCCTTGAGGGGTCTATACCCATCTTGCACACTGTATCCTGATAAAGCAGGTTCAGGCTACTGCCGCCGTCCATCAGGACTCTCGTGAGGTGAAATCCATCAACGATTGGGTCTAAAACCAATGCGGCGAATCCGCCATGGCATATGCTGGTCGGATGGTCTCTTCGATCGAAAGTGATCGGACAAGAGGACCATGGATTGAACTTCGGGGTGACTGGCTCCATCGCATAGACGTCCCTTAGTGCATGCTTCCGCTCCCTTTTGGGTATATGGGTTGCGTAAATCATGTTCACCGTCCGCACTTGTGGGTGTCCTTTATTGTTCGGCGGTCGGGTCTCTTCCTCGTCGTCGCTATTTAGCCTCTTGTCATTGTTTTCGGCAATTAACTTGCCTGCCTGCTTGAACACCCAGCAATCTCTGTTGGTGTGATTAGCTAGCTTTTCAGGGGTGCCATGTATCTGGCATAAGCGGTCGAGTATTCGGTCCAAGTTGGACGGACCCGGAGTGGTTCTTTTGAATGGCTTCTTCCGCTGACCGGGTTTAGAGCCTCGGAATCCGGCATTGACTGCCGTATCCTCCATATCGTCGCCGTTAATGCGGTGTTTATTTTTGCTTCGACATGACCTGCCGTTGTGGTCCTTAGTATCCGGACTGCCAGAATTTTTACTGAGGTTGTTGCTGCGAGCTAGCCAGCTAGCCTCTCCCGCGCAAAAGCGGGTCATTAATGATGTGAGTGCTGCCATGGATTTCGGCTTTTCCTGTCCCAGGTGCCGGGCTAGCCACTCGTCGCGGATGTTATGTTTGAAGGCTGCGAGGGCCTCTGCATCCGGACAGTCGATGATTTGATTTTTCTTTGTCAAGAACCGTGTCCAGAATTGTCTAGCCGATTCCTCTGGCTGCTGAATTATGTGGCTTAGGTCATCGGCGTCTGGTGGCCGCACATACGTGCCCTGGAAATTGTCGAGGAATGCGGCTTCCAGGTCTTCCCAACACCCAATTGACTCTGCAGGCAAGCTGTTAAGCCAATGCCGAGCTGGTCCTTTAAGCTTGAGTGGGAGATATTTGATGGCATGGAGATCGTCGCCGCGGGCCATGTTGATGTGAAGGAGATAATCTTCGATCCAAACCGCGGGGTCTGTTGTGCCGTCGTAGGATTCGATGTTTACGGGTCTAAACCCATCAGGGATTTGATGATCCATTACTTCGTCAGTGAAGCATAGTGGGTGTGCGGTGCCTCTATATTGAGCAATATCACGACGCAGCTCGAGAGAGCGTTGTCTACTGTGTTCGGCCCGACCGGGGTTATTGTATCCGGCGCGACGGTATTCGTCGCGGGTTGTGGGGCCCCTCGTGATCCGTAGATGGATCTGGATTGCCTTGCTTTGTCCTCCAATACGTCTTGCAAGTCCGGCGCGTTCCCTCTTGGCTTCGTACTTTTGGAACGATGCCGGGGTACGGTCTTTGTGGAGGGTCTGGGTGCCTCTCTGTCGCGACCACGGGGTGGTTGGTCGGCCGTATCGTGCGCTTGTGATGAAGGTATGTATGCTTCCTCCTCTAATCGGGGGAGCAACTTGCGTCTGGGGTAGCTTTTGGAGGGGCGTTCGAGTTTAAACTCTTCGGCCGCGAGGACCTCGGTCCACCGATCGGCCAGCCGGTCCTGATCAGCTTGAAGCTGCTGCTGCTTTTTCTTTAGGCTATTTGCCGTGGCGATAAGCCTGTGTTTAAAGCGCTCTTGTTCGACGGGATCCTCGGGTACGACGAATTCGTCGTCGTTGAGGCTTGCCTCGTCTTCGGAGGGAGGTATATAGTTATAATCCTCGACCTCTTCGTCTGCCGCCCTCTCGTGAGGGCTTGCTTCTGCGTCCTCCTGCACTGAGTCTTGCTAGAGGGGATTATCTTCGGCACTCTCTGGGGTATTATTATCTCCTGTGCCGGAATCACCATTCTTGCTGTGGCGGGATTTAGAGCGGCGCGGCTGACGCCGGCGCTTGGGCTGTTTCTTTAAGGAATCTGCCTCCGCTGCTTCTTCGCCGTCCCCGTCTTTTGGGGTGTCCACCATGTATATGTCGTATGACGAGGTGGTCTTCTAGTGCCCTGTAGGCGCTGGTTCCTGTTCGTCTCCGGCATCGTCGTCCATAGCGTCGATGTCTTCGGAGTCGTAGTCTAGCATGTCGGTAAGATCGTCGACAGTGGCTACAAAGTGGGTGGTGGGTGGGCTCTGAATTTTTTCGTCGTCCGTATCCCAACCATCTTGGCCATAGTCCGGCCAGGACTCTCCTGATAGCGAGAGATGCTTTAGTGATGTTAAGATGTCGCCAAAGGGCGAGTATTGGAAGATGTCCGCGGCGGTGAATTCCATAACCGGCACCCAATCAGATTCGATTGGCAGGGGCGCGGGAGGTCCGGAGTCCGGCAAGGAGTCCGGCACCTCGGAGTCACGAGTTTCGCGAGGGACAAGGCCAGTGTTCGGCTCCATCGCCGTGGAAGTTGAAGCCCCCGAGGTGGTGTCCAACCACCGGTCCTCGATCTGGGTGATCGGCTCCGAGCTAAGAGCCAGAGCGGGCTCGTGTGCGGCCACCAAGGCACAGTTCGGCAGCAGAGCTAGATCATTCCCATCGTAACAGTGCGGCGCACTTGGCTGTGGCTCGAGCCCGTCGAAGATCAAGTCTCCGCGGACGTCGGCCGTGAAGTTTAGGCTTCCGAATCTGACCTGACGGCCAGGGGCGTAGCTTTCGATCTGCTCCAGATGGCCAAGTGAATTAGCCCGCAGTGCGAAGCCGCCGAATATGAAGATCTGTCCGGGGAGAAAAGTCTCACCCTGGATAGCGTTGTTGATTGAAGATGCCATCTAGCCTATCGGTGACGACACAGAGGAACTCTCAATGAAAGCACCAATGTCGGTGTCAAAACCGGCGGATCTCGGGTAGGGG
Organism: Triticum dicoccoides; assembly: GCF_002162155.2. Lineage (NCBI taxonomy): Eukaryota > Viridiplantae > Streptophyta > Magnoliopsida > Poales > Poaceae > Triticum > Triticum dicoccoides. The sequence continues at coordinate 756,109,295 of NC_041393.1, read as the reverse complement.
GTCCCGAACTGTGCGTCTAGGCGGATGGTAACAGGAGACAAGGGGCACGATGTTTTACCCAGGTTCGGGCCCTCTTGATGGAGGTAAAACCCTACGTCCTGCTTGATTAATATTGATGATATGGGTAGTACAAGAGTGGATCTACCACGAGATCAAGGAGGCTAAACCCTAAAGCTAGCCTATGGTATGATTGTTGTAATGTATGTTGTGTCCTACGGACTAAAGCCCTCCGGTTTATATTGACACCGGAGAAGGCTAGGGTTACACAGAGTCGGTTACAATGGTAGGAAATCTACATATCCGTATCGCCAAGCTTGCCTTCCACGCGAAGGAAAGTCCCATCCGGACACGGGACGAAGTCTTCAATCTTGTATCTTCGTAGTCTTGGAGTCCGGCGGACGATGATAGTCCGGCTGTCCGGACACCCCCTAGTCCAGGACTCCCTCAAGAAGCAAGAGGCGAGAAGACGAAGATGGGCTAAGGGCTCCGCCCCCTTTTCCCATTTATAGGCAAAGGGAGGCCGACCGCCGGCCTCCCACGATCTCGAGTAATGATGTTTTTTTTCTGCATGTAGCAGGCAGTTGTCAAGTTAGACGGTTTCTAAGGCATCGCGAGGAAGTAGAGAAGCCCTCATCCCATCAAACTCCATGCGTCGACTCGGTCCACAAGCGATTGGGGCCCGCGGTGCTCCACACTTGCCCGTTTCTTCGCCTCGAAGCCAAGTGCGAGCGCGCCTTGGGCCCAGGGGCTACTATCAGCGTTCTGGGAACCAGGGTACCCAGACTTGTCTGCCTGTGGCCCACAATGAGGCTCCATCGACGGCCCGGTGCGGCCCATCTTCTACATCGACAAGTCAAGACCCTCGCGAGGCAGACGACACCAAGAGCTCCTGAAGGAGCGGCCTCCCCAGGCGGCCTCCTGAGGAGCAGAGATTTCTATGCAAGCACTCACCTCACGAGACTGATGTGACTCCAGCCATGATGAGCAAGGCCAGGCGCACGCCAGTGGGCGTAGAGCGACAGGTTTCCCCTTTGGTGCTAAGGAGGCAAGCACAGGCGCATAGCCCCAAGGAATCAACCAAAGGTTACCGTTTGCATGCAACAGGATCAAGACCGCTAGGACGGCAGGACGGATGTCATCGCCAAGCCCACCATGATGTCATGACCAGAAGCTTTGCAGGCAAAGACCACCTATCGTCAGGATAAGATGTACTACTTGTCCCCCTTCAAAATTGGCCATTGTGGGATCCCTTCCCGCCTAAGTTTTGGGGAAAGACGACCAAAGCCACTATAAGTATAGCCTAGCTTGCCACCACCATAGAAGGGATTAGATCTCCAGGGATCAAGTCCTACAGAGCTCCCAGAAGCTACCACAAGCACAAGAACAAGCCTCTTGAGGTTGTTCTTCCCCTGTACTAGTTCATCTTGAGCCCCCGCGAGGCTAATCCACCACAAAGCAATAGTAGGGTTTTACACCACAAGGTGGCCCGAACCTGGGTAAACTGTCGTGTCCATTTCCTTTCCTGTTCATCGAGCTATGCCATGAGAGCAGCGAGTTGCCTGGCTAGAGAGGTTGAGTTCTTCGCACACGCCCCAGAGTTTGAACCTTTCTTGGGTCTACGGAGCCCGAAATCTGATAAAATCCCGCGACCGCAGATATAGCGGTTGACCACTGGCGCTGGGACAAGAGAGGCACAAATCTAGTCATCGCACTATGGTCGGCTGGGCTATAGTGTGAGGCAACGACTGTGTCTCTAATGGACGTGCGTGTACCTCTTCTCGTCTTGTACGTACTCCATTTATCTCACTTATGTGGCTTCCCACTCCCACAATATTCCTAATCAATGAACCTGTGTGTGTGTGTGTGTGTGTGTGTGCGTGTTAGAGAGAGCGATACATGGACCAACTGAGATATGGTGTGTAGTACTCCGAAGCCGCGAGAGTCGGTGCATACTGTCGCTTTCGGGCATCCGGTCGGGACAGCTGCCACACCCGCTCCTGACCACCCAAGCGTGATAATGGACAAAACTGACATTAATCTAAAAATATTTTCAAAACTGGCCATCGCCTGCGCGCTTCCTTCCCGAAACGGTGAGCGTCGTTGCAAAGAATCGGTGCCGCATCCATGCTCGGGCAGATCGGAGGCGACCTCTCACTAGCACATGCGTTGAAGGGAGAACCGGTTTCAACAAAGAGTAATGGTTTCTTCATCCGTCCAACTTACTGCCAGATCTATGTGATTTGACGGCCCATTGGTCATTATTACTGAGGTGGCACGATGGTGCTGAGTCTCAGTTGTACTGTACACTTTACTTTGGTGCATGACACATGCACCGGATGCTGGATGTCCCAAGTTTCGGCGAAAGGAGGTAGAGTGTCTCCACTCTTTACAATTTTCTCCACTCTTATAGCGGAGGAGCGCGAAATCAGCGAAGACACGACAGCTCGGCGAAAACACGAAAGCAGCAAAAAATGTAGAATGCTATGAAGCTTTCAGGTTTTGTTTCATATATCTTGAGTCCAAGGTTGCCCTATTGCAACATTCCATCAAACACAAAGGAGACTAACATGCATGCTATTGCATCTCAATGATTCACAGATCATAGCCAATACGCCCTCCGTTCCAAAATAAGTGTCTCAACTTTATGCCAACTTTGCCAACTTTAGTACAAAGTTCACACTTATTTTGGACCAAAGACAGCTAAAGAAAAGAATGATCCATGCAGTCCCTAGGCCTTGAACTCTAAACCCTAACCAGGCTTGAATTTGCTGGTGAGGTTGAACCTTCTGAAGGAATGAAGTTTGCAACCCTTTGACCATCGGATCATTTTGTGCGGTTTCACTAAAATCGAGCTGGGCATCCCTATGGCAAACAAATTGAAGTTTGATTAGAATAAGACTAGTGGGACTAGTTTTTATGAGACATAAACTCATCACAAATACAACAGAAGCCAGTAGAGGTACGTGTGGGGCAAGGAAGTAGAGAAATATCCACATGGAGCGTTGTGGGCAGCTGGGGTAGTGGTTCAAGTCGGCTATAAAGGAAGTTATACCTGAGGGATGTCGGGATGTAGCTAGAGGAGGACGGTGGGAGGCGGCAACTGCCCACTGATGACCCACAAGTGTAGGGGATCTATCGTAGTCCTTTCGATAAGTAAGATTGTCGAATCCAATGAGGAGCAGAAGGAAATGATAAGTGGTTTTCAGTAAGGTTTTCTCTGCAAGCACTGAAATTATAGGTGATAGATAGTTTTGTGATAAGATAAATAGAAACGAGCAAGAAGTAAATAAAGTTCAGCAAGATGGCCCAATCCTTTATGTAGCAAAGGATAAGCTTGGACAATTTAATGAGAAAGGAGCTCCCGAGGACACATGGGAATTATCGTCAAGCTAGTTTTCATCACGCTCATATGTTTCGCGTTCGGTACTTTGATAATTTGATATGTGGGTGGACCGGTGCTTGGGTACAGCCCTTAATTGGACAAGCATCCCACTTATGATTAACCCCTATTGCAAGCATCCGCAACTACAAAAGAAGTATTAAGGTAAACCTAACCACAACATTAAACATATGGATCCAAATCAGCCCCTAATGAAGCAACGCATAAACTAGCGTTTAAGCTTCTGTCACTCTAGCAACCCATCATCTACTTATTACTTCCCAATGCCTTCGTCTAGGCCCAAATAATGGTGAAGTGTCATGTAGTTGACGTTCACATAACACCACTAGAGGAAAAGACAAGATACATCTCATCAAAATATCGAACGAATATCAAATTCACATGACTACTAATAGCAAGACTTCACCCATGTCCTCAGGAACAAACGTAACTACTCACAAAGCATATTCATGTTCATAATCATAGGGGTAATAATATGCATTAAGGATCTGAACATATGATCTTCCACCAAGTAAACCAATTAGCATCAACTACAAGGAGTAATCATCAACTACAGGTACCAATTTGTGGTTTTGATACAAGATTGGATACAAGAGATGAACTAGGGTTTTGAGTGGAGATGGTGCTGGTGAAGATCTTGATGGAGATTGACCCCCTCCCGATGAGAGGATCATTGGTGATGATGTTGGTGATGATTTCCCCCGCCCGGAGGGAAGTGTCCCCAGCAGAACAGCTCTGCCAGAGCCCTAGATTGGTTCCGCCTCGTGGCGGCGGAGTTTCGTCCCGTAAGCTTGCCCACGATTTTTTCCAGGGTAAAAGCTCTCATATAGCAGAAGATGGACACCGGGGGCCCACCAGAGGGCCCAGGAGACAGGGGGCACGCCCAGTAGGGGTGGGCGCGCCTCCACCCTCCTGGGCAGGGTGTGGTCCCCCTAGTGTATTTCTTTTGCCCAATAATTCTTATTAATTCCGAAAAGCTCGTTTTGTGGAGTTTCAGGATTTTTGGAGCAGTGCAGAATAGGTTTCCAACGTTTGCTCCTTTTCCAGCCAGAATTCCAGCTGTCGGCATTCCCCCTCTTCATAGTAAACCTTGTAAAATAAGAGAGAATAGCCATAAGTATTGAGATATAATGTGTAATAACAGCCCATAATGCAATAAATATTGATATAAAAGCATGATGCAAAATGGACGTATCACCCATGTTGCGGCAGTGAGCAAGGGACGAACGCAACCGTGACGGCTTTGTGAGAGAACGATGGGGTCCCCTGATCGGGACGCGCCGACAGTGGGTTTTCGCCGTCCGCGACGGTGACTGCATCTATACAAAGCATGCACCCCTTCCTCTGGCGGACGTGATTGTCGGTGTTCTGGGAACGGGGGTCCCCAGACTTTCCTGCCTGCGGCCTACGGCGTGGCTCAAAGGAGGCCCAACACATCCCATCTTCATCAACGTAAGCTCAAGACCCTCGCGAGGGGCCAAGCCCCGCGGGGCGGACGATGAGGAGCTTCTTTAGGCACGGCCTCATCAGGCTGGCTCACGAGGAGGCAGAGAGTTCAAGGCGGGGTACCTCACGAGGTGCCCATGACGCAAGCCATGATGACCAAGGGCGCCAGACGGGCGCCAGCCCACGCAGTGTCCTCCTTTCCTCTTTGGTGCAAAGGGAGCAAGCGCAGGCGAGAGCATCAAGCAAAGGCGTCCATTTTGGTGCAACAAGACCAAGAGCAGCCCAACGGCTGGAAGGAAGTCATTGTGGAGCCCAAGCCGACGTCACCACCAGAGCCTTTGACAGGCGAGGACCAACTTTACAGGATAAGTGTACCCGCTGTTCCCCTTCAAAATGGCCAATTGTTGGCGCCCTTTCTGCTCAATATTTGGGAAGAGGCCCAGGGCCTTTGCCTATAAATAGGACTAGCCACCCCCAGGGTAGGGCATCCTGAACCTGGACCTGACCTAGCAATCGGGATCCTCACCAAGAAACCAGTAGATAGAGCGATTGAACTCCTCCCAGCAGTTCGTTGCACCAGCCAAGAGCAGTCCCTCGCGAGGCTGTTCTGCCTTGTATTGTTCATCATCAAGCCCAAGAGGCAATCCACCACACCACACACTGGAGTAGGGTAATACACCACAATGGTGGCCTGAACCAATATAAATCTTGTGTCTCTTGTGCTGTTCAGTTTGCTAGTTTAGGTCCTAGCGATTCGGCGAGGAGCAAGCCAGTAGAGGGTTGATTCTCCGCGCGCACCCCGGTGTTTGAACCTCAAGGGTCTGCCGGAACCTGAAATCCGACATTTGGCGCGCCAGGTAGGGGTGTGCCGGGATCTGCCTTCTGCTGCTTCGCGCCCCATCGCATCGTCATCACCATGTCCAGCGACCAGGCGGGCAACCCTGATCCTTGGGCGGCTTGGCCCGCCCGCGCAGAGCCGCTCGCCCCGGGCGACCCCATGCCCCAGGCAGCTCGCGGTCCGCAGGGCGCTGTGGGCCGTGGGCGACGCGGACAGGCCTCGACGGCTCTAACACCGCGGCAGACGCGGTTGGTAGGAAGGGCCTCCAACCACGCCGCGGCCAGACGCCGTTAACCCGCCGGGAGCAGGCAAACTCAAGGGCCGCGCTCACGGTGGCCCGAGAGCTGCTGCACTGCAGACTGATGGAAGGCGGCCGTGACGTGCTGCTAGAGCGGGTGGCGGAGCTCCTGGGCTTCGCCGCCTCGGGGGCTCACCCCTTCTGCACTCCGCTCTCGCCTCAGGCCCAGGGCGGCCCGCGCGGGGGACCTGCATGCAACCGCGGGCTCCAAAGCTACTCCAACACCAGCGAAGCTGTCAGCACAGGGCCGACGGCAGCACCGACTCCGCTCCCCGCCAGCGAAGAAGGACTCGTCGCGACCCACGGCCCCCATGGGCCGCCGCGCTACCATCACCGGGCTGGCACGTCAAGCAGAGCTGCATGGCACGCGGAGCCCTACGGCGCAGCCTTCGGGGTAACGGCCGCGGAAGAGTACGTGCCCCACATGCTGGATCAAGGGCACCCACGCGAGGGCGAACAAGGCTCGCTCCTCAGCCCAAGCTGGGGGGACGAGGCGCCAGAAGCTGAGCTCTTCCAGGAACCCCGGGACGGCCCCGCCGGCCACGCTCGGAGAGACGATTTTCGGGTACCACGAATCCCTCAGGAGCAGGCATACACTAATCATGGGTCGCAGGAGGTGCAGGTCGCCACAGCGAGCAGCTGCCCCGCTCCAGCATTCTCTTACCCCTCAGGAGGAGGGCATCGGGGGCTGCAGGAGAGGGGCCAGGATCCGACATCACCACCACGGCGTTCGGAGCAAGGCGTTCCCAGGAGGTAGGCCCTCCGCTGGGGAGGTGCCTCAGGGCCTGCCCCTGGCGGAGGACCCATGGTCGTCGGGGGAACCGCTGGCGACCGCTCTACCCCATCGGCAGCGTCCTAGTTTCCGGTCGTCGTCGATGGCACTACAGTGTGGCGCAAGGCGGGGCCCTTGTCTGGCGATATGAAGCAAGGCCGATACCTGTGAAGAAGGCCCAGTGCCTATGAAGCTCGCCACCCCGTGACACTCTCACGTAATAATGAGTGGGGCTGTACACGCCCCGGAGTCTCAGGGGTGCCGGCCTTAGGCCCTGGGGCTCCCTCCCACGCCCAGTGGCAGCACTTAGCTCCACGCTGGTGAGAAGACGTCCAAGACTAGACTAGGTGCCGGACGCGGCCTTTTGTTTGCTTTCATTGCTTTTCCCTTGGTTGCTGCTTTCCCCCGCTGGATTTAAGTTGAACTCGAATTTGAGATTTGCGTGTGTTGGGGAAGGGGTGCTTAGTCTCGTTCGAGCAATCTCTCGCGTTTCGGTTACAATCTCGCCTTAGCTGCCTCCCCTCGTGAGCCCCTCGCGAGCCAGGTCTGGCCTAGCTTGCGTGCAGCCCAGGCTGTCGCCGTCATACCCCCTCGGGAGGTTTTTTCACTGCAGATCCCACGGATTCAATCAAGAGGCGTGAGGGGCGCCACGGCCTCCAACGAGTTATCTCGAGGCCCGCTCGAGGCAAAGGTAAACTAGTCAGGAGGCTCGTCACATGGCCAACCGCTTGGCACGGGCCTATGAGCAATATAGCATTGACTAGTGTGCTAAAACATTGGTTTTACATGAGAGGCACCCCCTCCCAAAATGCTCTCACAACCATCGGGACAAAAGCCTGAGTTCTATTCATGCAGGATAAGGAAACACGAACGGCGTGCTATCAGTCAGATAAATCCCCCAATGCATCCTCAGGAGCACCGCCCGAGCTGTCGCTGGCGTCGCTGGCCTCGCCATCGCCCTCCGCGTTGCCGCCAGCGGCGTCAGGGCCGTTCACCACGCCGCCCTCCTCGGCGGCCACAACCACGCCGTCGTTGTCTAAAGCGAAGGCCCTGACAAGGGCGTCCACGTTGTCTTCCACCCAATACGCCAGGTCATCTCGGACGGCCTGGGGGACTGGGGGGATGGCAGCGTCAAAGTCAAAATGAGGATCCATATTCCGGAGATGGCTGAAGACGCGGGAAAAGGCGCGCCCGAGCAGGGCTCGGCTCCTCTCCTCCACCAACCTATTGGCACGAACCGACCGTGCCTCCAGCTGCGTGACGATGTCGGTGAAGAACTGAAGGTTGTCGGCGTAGTTAATGGCACGCGGCTCGCCGACGGCCGCCTCGCAGATGTTACCTAAGGCCGTGTTGGCCCTCTCCCGAAGCGTGGTGAGCATGGGGGCGTGCTCGTGTTCCAAGAGCCGCCGCTGATGCATCTCGTCCGCATTCTGACGGGCGACGACCTCAGCCTCAACCACCTATTGGTGAAGAAGAAGCACCTCGGCGCGGGAAGTAGTTGACTCCCCCTGCGCCGCCTCGAGTGCGGCTTGTAAGGTATCAACCTGTCGCGTCGCTTCCTCCAGCTTGGTCCTCAGGGCGGTGGTCCTACCTTCAGTCTCGGTCCGGACCAACTCCAGCCTCTCCGAGAGCTCGCACTCGAGGTTCAGGCGCGCCGTCGCCACCCGACGTCCGACCTCCTCCGAGACACGGGCTTCTCGCGCAGCGACATCGTCCTCCGCCCGTGTCACCCAGCGCTGCCTCGTCTCCAGGCGCTCGTGCTCGCGCGCGCGTTCGGCGGCCTCCAGCGTCAACGCCTCCTCACGCTCTGGGTCGCCGGAGGCCCCCTTCATCGACGCAAGGGCCGCCTCGCGCAGCTCCACCTGCTCCTCCAGTGAGCGGCACCGGGCCAAGAGTTCCTATGCCCGCTCCTCCGTGGTCTCTCGCCGCCGGTCAGCTTCTCGGGCTTCTTTGACGGCCTGGGAACGGGCCTCCCGAGAGGCCACCGGCGACGCCTTGGCCTTCTCGTCGTCAAGATCGCGCTGGCGGCGTGCGAGGGCGGCAGCTGCCTCCAGCTCGCGCCTCGCTGCCACGAGACGTAGGCCCTCAGCCTCAAGGCGCGCATCCTCATCAGCAAGCTCTTCACCAAGCAGGTTCACCGTGTCAGCCGCCCTTCGGAGAAACCCTTGGCGAAGGGCGCGACGCTGCCGGGCGCGCTCGAGTACGTCTTCCACACCACCATCCGCCCCAAGCGAGTGCCGTGGGGCGTGGATCAGCACTCCCCCTCAGGCAGGGGGCTGGGGGCTGGCGCCCTTGAGATGGTCGGGCGCGCCCTGCTAGAAGCCCGACCTGAAGCCAGTCCATCCCCGGGGGAAGAGCGCAGGGAGTACCTCAACCAATCATGGTCCACCACCAGGCGAGAGACCCACGGCAGGCTGGCTATGCCACGAGAAGGCCCGCGAAGGAAGACCGCGGGGAGCGCAGGGCCGCGTTGCGCTTCGAGATGACTCGTCTCGCCAACCGGCCTCACCACAAGGGCCCGGCTGCTCGGGATGATCGAAGACGACGGAGGATGTGGAGGCGAGGGGGATGGCCCCTCGTCCACCTCCATGAGCTCGGAAGGAAGGGCCCTGCGAAGCAAGGATCAGGAAAGGCAACTGAAGAATCAGGAACTAGGAAGGGAGAAGGCTTACTCATCGATGGCGAAGTACTTCCTACGCTTCAGCAGGCGACAAGGGTAATCATCGCCCAGGGCCTCCCTTCTCTTCCGGAGGGCCTCAAAGTCCACGCGGAAGCGACACAAGAGTTGAGCACAGGGGTCAGCTTGCGACGAGGAGGAAGCATCGAGGTAACTCGCGTCGGGGGCGTCCGCCTGATGCGCGCTGCCGGACGCCTCACCAAGAAGAGCGGCTGGGGCCTCGGGAACCTCAATCGCAGGCACTGCAAGCGGCCGCTTGCCACCCTCAACTGCGGCAGCACGGGCCTCGGGAGCCGCTCTCTCATGAGTGTCGCCCAATGCTGTCGCCTCGACAAGGTCACCCTCGGCCTCCGGAGGCTCATGCCTCCCTGCCCCGCCACTTGAGGAAGAGTCGCCCCGGACGGCTGCGAGGGCGACCACCACCACTGGGTTCTCGCGAGGCCCCTGGAGGTCAGCAGGTCGCGGCCCCCATTCGTCGAAGATGGGCATCTGCCTCACGAAGTCACCCCTGTTCGAGCAAAGGTACAGCAAGGCCCCCCCTTGACGAATGCCGCCGGGGGAAGGATCCCCAGTCAAGACCAAGAGCACCTTCCCTAGAGCTTCAGGAGTCAGGTCCTCTTCCTGGAGCCGCATACGGTCCCCACGACCGCTGTAGGCCCACATTCGATGAGAATGGTGCTGGAGAGGGGCGACGCGGCGTAGTAAGAACTCCTTCACCACCTTGGGCGCCGTCACGCCATGCTCCCTCAGGAACTCGAAGCGGCGCTAGACGAAGGCGAGCCGGGGGCTCGCAAGCGTCTCCTGGCCCCAGCCCGAGTTGGGGACGGCAGGCGAAGATGGCTCCGTCAGCAGGGGGCTGGGCACCCCTACGTCCACATACAGCCACCGCTCGCAAAACCCAGGCGCGGATGGAGGAAGACCGAAGTCAATTCCAGAAGCCGCTGTCTCAGGCGCAGCGATGAAGCTCACGCACCCCGAACATTGGGTGGGGTCGACGAGGCACAGAGAGAAGAAGTGGCGCAGCAAGGCGACCGAAGGAAGGATGCCCATCATTGCCTCGCAAACGAAGGCGAATACCGCGAGGAGGGTGATGGATTCAAGACCCAGATGCATCTTATGGATCTGATAATGGGAAAGCACGGCGTTGAAGAAATCAGAGAAGGGGGGAACCAGTCCCGCCCACAGGGCGTCGGCGAAATACCGGACCTCGGTGGGAATCCTGTCAATGGAGAAGCGAGATGCGGGCCAAGCCGTCATCCTCCCGCAGTCGTTGAAGACGGTGGCCAGGGCCGAGCGGACCTTGCCCAGGCCAATCGATGGTGGGGGCCGCCGTCGACGACGAGCGAGGCGGTGGCACGGGCTTCTTCCCTTTTCCCTTCCTCGGTGGAGCCATGACGACAGGAAAGGGATGGGGGAAGGTTCGAGATTGGATTGGATGCGGAAGCTGGAGTTCGAGAGAAGAAAGGACAGGGAGCACTCAAGTAGCAGAAAGGGGAGCGGCTGTGTGCGGCAGCGAGTCCGCCTAGCAAGGCACGAAATTAGGAGGCGTGGGGGAATAGTGCCGCCCACGTCCAATCAACCACCACGCGGCGCCCAAGGCTGCAGGCTGTTAGGGCCCGCGACGCTTCGCACTTGCCCTTTCGCCTCTCTGCCCGGCCAAGTTCGGGTGCGCCGTGGGCCCGGGGGCTACTATCGGCGTTCTCGGAATGGGGGTCCCCAGACTTGCCTGCCTGCGGCCTGCGGCGTGGCTCAAAGGAGGCCCATCACAGCCCATCTTCATCAACGCAAGCTCAAGACCCTCGCGAGGGGCCAAGCCCTGCGGGGCGGACGATGAGGAGCTTCTTCAGGCACGGCCTCATCAGGCTGGCTCACGAGGAGGCGGAGAGTTCAAGGCGGGGTACCTCACGAGGTGCCCATGACGCAAGCCATGACGACCAAGGGCGCCAGACGGGCGCCAGCCCGCGCAGTGTCCTCCTTTCCTCTTTGGTGCAAAGGGAGCAAGCGCAGACGAGAGCATCAATCAAAGGCGTCCATTTCGGTGCAACAAGAACAAGACCAGCCCAACGGCCGGAAGGAAGTCATTGTGGAGCCCAAGCCGGCGTCACCACCAGAGCCTTTGACAGGCGAGGACCAACTTTAGTCAGGATAAGTGTACCCGCTGTTCCCCTTCAAAATGGCCAATTGTTGGCGCCCTTCCCGCTCAATATTTGGGGAGAGGCGCAGGGCCTTTGCCTATAAATAGGACTAGCCACCCCCAGGGTAGGGCATCCCGAACCTGGACCTGACCTAGCAATCGGGATCCTCACCAAGAGACCAGTAGATAGAGCGATTGAACTCCTCCCAGCAGTTCGTCGCACCAGCCAAGAGCAGTCCCTCGCGAGGCTGTTCTGCCTTGTATTGTTCATCATCAAGCCCAAGAGGCAATCCACCACACCACACACTGGAGTAGGGTATTACACCACAATGGTGGCCTGAACCAGTATAAATCTTGTGTCTCTTGTGCTATTCAGTTTGGTAGTTTAGGTCCTAGCGATTCAGCGAGGAGCGAGCCGGTAGAGAGTTGAATCTCCGCGCGCACCCCAGTGTTCGAACCTCAAGGGTCTGCCAGAACCCGAAATACGACAGTGATCCTTCGGGATGTCTCACTAGAGATGTAGCCACAGTCATTTTGTGCGAGAGAGCAACCCCAATAGGCAACTTTGTAGGCTCCTGGCTATGTACTCCCTCCGATTCTATTTTCTCTGCGCATAAGCAGCTGCAAGGATACCAAGGAGGGCCATGTTGAGTCTGTTTTGGATTTTTACCCCTGTGCATGCATACAGAGACGTGAATTGTTTTAACTGTTGCACGCTAGTGATTGGATGGTCGCTGGGTCTCCTCTTCCCTTTCCCATGCGCGTAGGATGGACCCCTCTGCATGGCGCACTTGATTGGCTTGTTCTAGCTGCTGCTGCCAAAGTGCACGCTAATTAATATGGCTGAAAGGGGGTGATGACCCCACAAGTATATGGGATCAATTGTAGCCTTTTTGATAACTGAGAGTGTGGAACCCAATGAGGAGCAGAAGGAAATGACAAGTGGTTTTCAGCAAGGTAATGTCTACAAGTGCAGAAATTGTAAGTAACAGAGTAGTTTGATAGCAAGATAATTTGTAACGAGCAGGTAACAGTAGTAGTAATAAAAGTGCAGAAAGGTAGCCCAATCCTTTTGAGGCAAAGGACATGCCAAAGCAGTCTCTTATGATAAGCAAAGTGTTCTTGAGGGTACACGAGAATTTCATCTAGTCACTTTCATCATGTTGGTTCGATTCGTGTTCGCTACTTTGATAATTTGGTATGTGGGTGGACCAGTGCTTAGGTGCTGTCCTTACTTGAACAAACCTCCTACTTATGACTAACCTCCTCGCAAGCATCCGCAACTACGAGAAAAGTATCAAGAATAATTCTAACCATAGCATTAAACTTTTGGATCCAATCGGTCCCTTACGGAATAGCGCATAAACTAGGGTTTAAGCTTCTGTCACTCTCGCAACCCATCATCTAATAAATACTCCAAAATGCATTCCCTTAGGCCCAAATATGGTGAAGTGTCATGTAGTCGACGTTCACATGACACCACTAAGGGAATCGCAACATACATATCATCAAAATATCAAACACATATCAAGTTCACATGATTACTTGCAACATGATTTCTCCCGTGACCTCAAGAACAAAAGTAACTACTCACAAATGATAATCATGCTCAAGAACAGAGGGGTATTAAATAGCATAATGGATCTAAACATATAATCTTCCACCAAATAAACCATATAGTAATCAACTACAAGATGTAAACAACACTACTAGTCACCCACAAGCACCAATCTATAGTTCCGGTACAAAGATTGAACACAAGAGATGAATTAGGGTTTGATAGGAGATGGTGTTGTTGAAGATGTTGATGGAGATTTCCCTCCCCAAGATGGGAGAGTTGTTGGTGATGATGATGACGATGATTTCCCCCTCCGGGAGGGAAGTTCCCCCCGGCGGAATCGTTCCGCCGGAGGGCAAAAGTGCTCCTGCCCAAGTTCCGCCTTGAGACGGCGGCACTTCATCCCGAAAGTCCTCTCCTTATTTTTTTCTATGTCAAAATGACTTAAGTACCAGAAGAGGGGCACCGCAGGTGGTTTGGGCTAAGCACAACCCCCAAGGCGCGCCTGGGGGCCCTAGCGCGCCCTGGTGTCTTGTGCTCAGCAGGTGGCCCTCCTCTAGCAGTTATTTGCTCCATTATTTATTATTTATTCCATAAAAATTCCGTGTGAAGTTTCAGCTCATTTGGAGTTGTGCAGAATAGGTGGCCTGACGTAGCTTTTTCAGGTTCAGATTTCCAGCTGCTGGAATTCTCCCTCTTTGTGTGGACCTTGCAAATTATGAGAGAAAAGGCATTAGAATTACTCCAAAAAGCATTATTATGCATAAAAACAATATAAACAACAGTAGGTAAACATGATGCAAAATGGACGTATTAACTCCCCCAAGCTTAGACCTCGCTTGTCCTCAAGCGAAAACCGAAATTGAAAAACATGTCCACATCCTTAGAGAGACAGAGGTGTCGATAAAAACAAATACGGACATAGAAGCATCATGTAACTCATTATGACACCAACAAACTCTAACATAAAACTTTTGTCATAGAACTTTTATCATAGACTTCTCATGAACAAGTAACAATTCATCACAACACTGAAGTTTAAAGTATAAACTCTATTGGAAACCAACAAACTATGTTCTTAGTCAACTTTGCAACCACAATTTATCATCTTTCAGGAAGGGTCACGTATTGAAGCCTTTAGGCAAGTCCACAAAATCAACCATCATATAGTCTTCTATGATTGCTAACACTCACCGCATACACATGAGCAAAACGTTTCAACCGGACACATAGAAAGATAGGGGCTTATAGTTTTGCCTCCCAACGTATCCACCTCAAGGGTGATGTCAACAATAATAACTCATGCTACCCATATTCAACTGGATATATGTGCCTAGATCTTTCACCACCACATGATGCTTGCCAAAAGAGAAAATAAAAAGGAATAGAGATAAGAACTTTGACTCTTTCATGAAACTAAATACATAAATTAAAAGATAGGCCCTTCGCAGAGGGAAGCAGAGGTTGCTGTAGCGACCAGACCTCAAACAGTCTGATCTCTGTGCATTAGTGTCATCCCTGGATCGGTAATGCTGACACGCACAGTACTTGAAGGATTTATAACAGAGTAGTAATCACACACTTATTACATCGAATGTCTCAAAAGAGAACTTATTACAATAAATATGGCTTAAGGCCATCTAATAACGATAACAGCGAAAGGCTTGGAAGATAAAGCGAGTCCATCAACTCCAACGGCATCACTGGGTATAAGATCACGACCTAAGGCACCTTACTCGTTGTGAGAAAAGTCTGCAACATGAAGGTTGCAGCCCGAAAATGGGTCAGCACATGGAATATGCTCGCAATGTAACACATAGAGAGTAATGAATAGAATAATGCTATCACTACATGCATATATGGCTGGTGGAAAGCTCTATGGTTACAGTTTTGCAAATAGCCAATTTTTCCCTACAACAAAGGGATAAATTTTATTTAACTATCATGGTGGTTGTTAAACATTGAGAAGGTTCCTCCAACTCAATCCCAATTAAGCATCACCATTAAACCTAACAATTTAAATTAAGTAACATGATGAGATTCACATGATAATCCAGGTACTAGATACTCAAAACATCCATAACCGGGGACACGGCTAACCATGATTAGTTTATACACGCTGCAGAGTTTTGCGCACTTTCCCCCGCAAGACTCGATCTCCTCCATTGGATTTCTCACACTACAGGGTGTTTGAGAAACGGATGACCGAGACACAGTCTTTCAGAAGCATTAACTCTTTACTCTGGGTAGATAGTACCAACCTACATCCCCTACATCTGCTAGTCTACCACTGAAAGAGGTCACACAACACACTCAACTATGCTAGAGCCCATAGTAGCTTGCGGCTGCACACAAAAGTTTCTAGCATGAATAATATCATGATCCCTTTGAGCCTGGGTGGCGGTCCATAGGAGAATCACACGGTACCCCGGGATTTCCAAAAATAAAGGCAACACTGGGTTCCCCAGGTGCCTCAATCCACCCAGATGTGTATTAAAGTTTCCACCTTAAGTAAACCATTAAATAACAATCTCACATCGGTCATGGATACACTCACCCAATCCACGTCTACTAGCATAGCATAGCAATATAAGCAAACGTAGAAGTAACTCCCAACGGTTTGATAATAAAACAGGTAATAGGTTCTAAAGGAAATATGCCCTAGAGGCAATAATAAAGTTATTATTTATTTCCTCATATCATGATAAATCTTTATTATTCATGCTAGAATTGTATTAACCGAAAACATAATACATGTATGAATATATAGACAAACTTAACGTCACTAGTATGCCTCTACTTGACTAGCTCATTAATCAAAGATGATTGTGTTTCCTAACCATAGACATGTGTTGTCATTTGATTAACGGGATCACACCATTAGAAGAATGACGTGATTGACTTGACCCATTACGTTAGCTTAGCACTTGAGCATTTAGTATGTTGCTATTGCTTTCTTCATGACTTATACAAAGTTCCTACAACTATGAGATTATGCAACTCCAGTTTACCAGAGGAACACTCTGTGTGCTACCAAACATCACAACGTAACTGGGTGATTACAAAGGAGCTCTACAGGTGTCTCCAAAGGTACATGTTAAGTTGGCGTATTTCAAGATTAGGTTTTGTCACTCCGATTGTCAGAGAGGTATCTCTGGGCCCTCCCGGTAATGCACATCACTATAAGCCTTGCAAGCAATGTAGCTAATGAGTTAGTTACGGAATGATGCATTACGTAACGAGTAAAGAGACTTGCCGGTAACGAGTTGAACTAGGTATTGGATACCTACGATCGAATCTCGGGAAAGTAACATACCGATGACAAAGGGAACAACGTATGTTGTTATGCGGTTTGACTGATAAAGATCTTCGTAGAATATGTAGGAGCCAATATGAGCATCCAGGTTCCTCTATTGGTTATTGACCGGAAACAGTTCTAGGTCATGTCTACATTGTTCTCGAACCCGTAGGGTCCGCACGCTTAAGGTTTCGATGACAGCTATATTATGAGTTTATGAGTTCTGATGTACCAAAGTTTGTTCGGAGTCCCAAATGAGATTACGGACATGACGAGGAGTCTCGAAATGGTCGAGACATGAAGATTGATATATTGGAAGCCTATATTTGGATATCGGAAGTGTTCCGGGTGAAATCGGGATTTTATCGGAGTACCGGGAGGTTACCGAAACCCCCCAGGGGCTTAATGGGCCTACATGGGCCCTAGTGTAGAGGAAGAGAGGAAGGTAGGGGCTGGCCGCGCCCCCTCCCCCCGAGTCCGAATAGGACAAGGAGAGGGGGGCAGCGCCCCCTTTCCTTCCCCTCTTCCTCCTCCTTCCCCCTTCTCCTTCTCCAACTAGGAAAGAAGGGAGTCCTACTCCCGGTGGGAGTAGGACTCCCCCATGGCGCGCCCTCCTTGGCCGGCCGCCCCTCCCCCTTTGCTCCTTTATATACGAGGGCAGGGGGGCACCTCTAAGACACAACAATTGATCTCCAAGATCTCTTAGCCGTGTGCGGTGCCCCCCTCCACCATAGTCCTCGATAATATTGTAGCGGTGCTTAGGCGAAGCCCTGCGACGGTAGAACATCAAGATCGTCACCATGCCGTCATGCTGACGGAACTCTTCCTCGACACCCTGCTGGATCGGAGTCCGGGGATCGTCATCGAGCTAAACGTGTGCTAGAACTCGGAGCTGTCGTAGTTTCGGTGCTTGATCGGTCGGGCCGTGAAGACGTACGACTACATCAACCGCGTTGTTCTAACGCTTCCACTTTCGGTCTACGAGGGTACATGGACAACACTCTCCCCTCTCGTTGCTATGCATCACCATGATCTTGCGTGTGCGTAGGATTTTTTTTGAAATTACTACGTTCCCCAACAGTGGCATCTGATCCAGGTTTTATGCGTAGATGTCATATGCACGAGTAGAACACAAGTGAGTTGTGGGCAATACAAGTCATACTGCTTACCAGCATGTCATACTTTGGTTCAGCGGTATTGTGAGATGAAGCGGCCAGGACCGACATTACGCGTACGCTTACGCGAGACTGGTTTCACCGTTACGAGCACTCGTGCTTAAAGGTGACTGGCGGGTGTCAGTCTCTCTCACTTTAGTTGAACCGAGTGTGGCTACGCTCGGTCCTTGTGAAGGTTAAAACAACACTAACTTGACGAACTGTCATTGTGGTTTTGATGTGTAGGTAAGAACGGTTCTTGCTCAGCCCGTAGCAGCCACGTAAAATTTGCAACAACAAAGTAGAGGACGTCTAACTTGTTTTTGCAGGGCATGTTGTGATGTGATATGGTCAAGACGTGATGCTATATTTTATTGTATGAGATGATCATGTTTTGTAACCGAAGTTATCAGCAACTGGCAGGAGCCATATGGTTGTCGCTTTATTGTATGAAATGCAAACGCCCTGTAATTGATTTACTTTATCACTAAGCGGTAGCGATAGTCGTAGAAGCAATAGATGGCGTAAATGACAACGATGCTACGATGGAGATCAAGGTGTCGCGCCGGTGACGATGGTGATCACGACGGTGCTTCGGAGATGGAGATCACAAGCACAAGATGATGATGGCCATATCATATCACTTATATTGATTGCATGTGATGTTTATCCTTTATGCATCTTATCTTGCTTTGATTGACAGTAGCATTTTAAGATGATCTCTCACTAATTATCAAGAAGTGTTCTACCTGAGTATGCACCGTTGCGAAAGTTCTTCTTGCTGAGACACCACGTGATGATCGGGTGTGATAGGCTCTATGTTCAAATACAACGGGTGCAAAACAGTTGCACATGCGGAATACTCAGGTTAAACTTGACGAGCCTAGCATATACAGATATGGCCTCGAAACACGGACACTGAAAGATCAACGTGAATCATATAGTAGATATGATCAACATAGTAATGTCACCATTGAAACTACTCCATCTCACGTGATGATCGGACATGGTTTAGTTGATATGGATCACGTGATCACTTAGATGACTAGAGAGATGTCTGTCTAAGTGGGAGTTCTTAAGTAATATGATTAGTTGAACTTAAATTTATCATGAACTTAGTACCTGATAGTATTTTGCTTGTCTATGTTTGTTGTAGACAGATGGCTCGTGCTGTTGTTCCGTTGAATTTTAATAATTTCCTTGAGAAAGCTAAGTTGAAAGATGATGGTAGCAACTACACGGACTGGCTCCGTAACTTGAGGATTATCCTCATTGCTGCACAGAAGAATTATGTCCTGGAAGCACCGCTGGGTGCCAGGCCTGCTGCAGATGCAACTAACGACGTTGAGAATGTCTGGCAGAACAAAGCTGATGACTACTCGATAGTTCAGTGTGCCATGCTTTACGGTTTGGAACCGGGTCTTCAACTATGTTTTGAACGTCATGGAGCATATGATATGTTCCAGGAGTTGAAGTTAATATTTCAAGCAAATGCCCGGATTGAGAGATATGAAGTCTCCAATAAGTTCTATAGCTGTAAGATGGAGGAGAATAGTTCTGTAAGTGAACACATACTCAAAATGTCTGGGTATAATAATCACTTGATTCAACTAGGAGTTAATCTTCCTGATGATAGTGTCATTGACATAATTCTTCAATCACTGCCACCAAGCTACAAGAGCTTCGTGATGAACTATAATATGCAAGGGATGGACAAGACTATTCCCGAGCTCTTCGCAATGGTAAAGGCTGCGGAGGTAGAAATCAAGAAGAAGCATCAAGTGTTGATGGTCAATAAGACCACCAGTTTCAAGAAAAAGGGCAAAGGGAAGAAGAAGGGGAACTTCAAGAAGAACAGCAAACAAGTTGCTTCTCAAGAGAAGAAACCCAAGTCTGGACCTAAGCCTGAGACTAAGTGCTTCTACTACAAGCAGACTAGACACTGGAAGCGGAACTGCCCCAAGTATTTGGCGAATAAGAAGGATGGCAAAGTAAACAAAGGTATATGTGATATACATGTTATTGATGTGTACCTTACTAATGCTCGCAGTAGCACCTGGGTATTTGATACTGGTTCTGTTGCTAATATTTGCAACTCGAAACAGGGACTACGGATTAAGCGAAGATTGGCTAAGGACAAGGTGACGATGCGTGTGGGAAATGGTTCCAAAGTCGGCACGCTACCTCTACATCTACCATCGGGATTAGTTTTAGACCTAAATAATTGTTATTTGGTGCCAGCGTTGAGCATGAACATTATATTTGGATCTTGTTTGATGCGAGAGGGTTATTCATTTAAATCAGAGAATAATGATTGTTCTATTTATATGAGTAATATCTTTTATGGTCATGCACCCTTGAAGAGTGGTCTATTTTTATTGAATCTCGATAGTAGTGATACACATATTCATAATGTTGAAACCAAAAGATGCAGAGTTGATAATGATAATGCAACTTATTTGTGGCACTGCAGTTTGGGTCATATTGGTGTAAAGCGCATGAAGAAACTCCATACTGATGGACTTCTGGAATCACTTGATTATGAAACACTTGGTACTTACGAACCGTGCCTCATGGGCAAGATGACTAAAATGCCGTTCTCCGGAACTATGGAGCGAGCAACTGATTTGTTGGAGATCATACATACTGATGTATGTGGTCCAATGAATATTGAGGCTCACGGCGGGTATCATTATTTTCTCACCTTCATAGATGATTTGAGCAGATATGGGTATATCTACTTGATGAAACACAAGTCTGAAACATTTGAAAAGTTCAAAGAATTTCAGAGTGAAGTGGAAAATCATCATAACAAGAAAATAAAATTTCTACGATCTGATCGTGGAGGAGAATATTTGAGTTACGAGTTTGGCTTACATTTGAAACAATGCGAAATAGTTTCACAGCTCACGCCACTCGGAACACCACAACGAAATGGTGTGTCCGAACGTCGTAATCGTACTTTACTAGATATGGTGCGATCTATGATGTCTCTTACTGATTTACCGCTATCATTTTGGGGTTATGCTTTAGAGACGGCTGCATTCACATTAAATAGGGCACCATCAAAATCCGTTGAGACGACGCCTTATGAACTATGGTTTGGCAAGAAACCAAAGTTGTCGTTTCTTAAAGTTTGGGGTTGCGATGATTATGTGAAGAAACTTCAACCAGATAAGCTCGAACCCAAATTGGAGAAATGTGTCATCATAGGATACCCAAAAGAGACTATTGGGTACACCTTCTATCACAGATCTGAGGGCAAGATTTTTGTTGCTAAATTCGGATCCTTTCTAGAGAAAGAGTTTCTCTCGAAAGAAGTGAGTGGGAGGAAAGTAGAACTTGATGAGGTAACTATACCTGCTCCCTCATTGGAAAGTAGTTTATCACAAGAATCGGTTCCTGTGACAACTACACCAATCAGTGAGGAAGCTAATGATATTGATCATGAAACTTCAGATCAAATTACTACTGAACCTCGTATGTCTACCAGAGTAAGATCCGCACCAGAGTGGTACGGTAATCCTATTCTAGAAGTCATGTTACTTGACCATGGCAAACCTACGAACTATGAGGAAGCGATGATGAGCCCAGATTCCGCAAAATGGCTTGAGGCCATGAAATCTGAGATGGGATCCATGTATGAGAACAAAGTATGGACTTTGGTTGACTTGCCCGATGATCGGCAAGTCATCGAAAATAAATGGATCTTCAAGAAGAAGATTGACGTTGATGGTAATGTAACTGTCTACAAAGCTCGACTTGTTGCGAAAGGTTTTCGACAAGTTCAAGGAGTTGACTACGATGAGACTTTCTCACCCGTAGCAATGCTTAAGTCTGTCTGAATCATGTTAGCAATTGCCGCATTTTATGATTATGAAATTTGGCAAATGGATGTCAAAACTGCATTCCTGAATGGATTTCTGGAAGAAGAGTTGTATGATGCAACCAGAAGGTTTTGTCGATCCAAAAGGTGCTAACAAAGTGTGCAAGCTCCAGCGTTCCATTTATGGACAGGTGCAAACATCTCGGAGTTGGAATAAATGCTTTGATAGTGTGATCAAAGCATATGGTTTTATACAGACTTTTGGAGAAGCCTGTATTTACAAGAAAGTGAGTGGGAGCTATGTAGCATTTCTGATATTATATGTAGATGACATATTGTTAATTGGAAATGATATAGAATTTCTGGATAGCATAAAGGGATACTTGAATAAAAGTTTTTCAATGAAAGACCTCGGTGAAGCTGCCTACATATTGGGCATCAAGATCTATAGAGATAGATCAAGACGCTTAATTGGACTTTCACAAAGCACATACCTTGATAAAGTTTTGAAAAAGTTCAAAATGGATCAAGCAAAGAAAGGGTCCTTGCCTGTATTACAAGGTGTGAAGTTGAGTCAGACTCAATGCCCGACCACAGCAGAAGATAGAGAGAAAATGAAAGATGTTCCCTATGCTTCAGCCATAGGCTCTATCATAGATGCAATGCTGTGTACCAGACCTGACGTATGCTTAGCAATAAGCTTGGCAGGTAGGTACCAAAGTAATCCAGGAGTGGATCACTGGACAACGGTCAAGAATATCCTGAAATACCTGAAAAGGACTAAGGATATGTTTCTCGTTTATGGAGGTGACAAAGAACTAGTCGTAAGTGGTTACGTCGATGCAAGCTTTGACACTGATCCGAACGATTCTAAATCGCAAACCGGATACGTGTTTTTATTAAACGCTGGAGCTGTAAGTTGGTGCAGTTCTAAACAAAGCATCATGGCGGGATCTACATGCGAAGCGGAGTACATAGCTGCTTCAGAACCAGCAAATGAAGAAGTCTGGATGAAGGAGTTCATTTCCGATCTAGGTGTCATACCTAGTGCATCGGGACCAATGAAGATCTTCTGTGACAATACTGGTGCAATTGCCTTGGCAAAGGAATCCAGATTTCATAAGAGGACCAAGCACATCAAGAGACACTTCAACTCCATCCGGGACCAAGTCCAGGTGGGAGACATAGAGATTTGCAAGATACATACGTCTGAATGTTGCAGACCCGTTGACAAAGCCTCTTCCACGAGCAAAACATGATCAGCACCAAGACTCCATGGGTGTTAGAATCATTACTGTGTAATCTAGATTATTGACTCTAGTGCAAGTGGGACACTGAAGGAAATATGCCCTAGAGGCAATAATAAAGTTATTATTTATTTCCTCATATCATGATAAATGTTTATTATTCATGCTAGAATTGTATTAACCGGAAACATAATACATGTGTGAATACATAGACAAACTTAACATCACTAGTATGCCTCTACTTGACTAGCTCATTAATCAAAGATGGTTGTATTTCCTAACCATAGACATGTGTTGTCATTTGATTAACGGGATCACATCATTAGAAGAATGACGTGATTGACTTGACCCATTCCATTAGCTTATCACTTGATCGTTTAGTATGTTGCTATTGCTTTCTTCATGACTTATACAACGTTCCTACAACTATGAGATTATGCAACTCCCATTTACCGGAGGAACACTTTGTGTGCTACCAAACGTCACAACATAACTGGGTGATTATAAAGGAGCTCTACAGGTGTCTCCAAAGGTACATGTTGAGTTGGCGTATTTCGAGATTAGGTTTTGTCACTCCGAGTGTCGGAGAGGTATCTCTGGGCCCTCTCGGTAATGCACATCACTATAAGCCTTGCAAGCAATGTATCTAATGAGTTAGTTACAGAATGATGCATTACGTAACGAGTAAAGAGACTTGCCGATAATGAGATTGAACTAGGTATTGGATACCGACGATCGAATCTCGGGCAAGTAACATACCGATGACAAAGGGAACAACGTATGTTGTTATGCGGTTTGACCGATAAAGATCTTCGTAGAATATGTAGGAGCCAATATTTGCATCCAGGTTCCGCTATTGGTTATTGACCGGAAATAGTTCTAGGTCATGTCTACATTGTTCTCGAACCCGTAGGGTCCGCACGCTTAAGGTTTCGATGACAGTTATATTATGAGTTTATGAGTTTTGATGTACCGAAGTTTGTTCGGAGTCCCGAATGAGATTACGGACATGACGAGGAGTCTCAAAATGGTCGAGACATGAAGATTGATATATTGGAAGCCTATATTTTGATATGGAAAGTGTTCCGGGTGAAATCGGGATTTTACCGGAGTACCGGGAGGTTACCGGAACCCCCCGGGGGCTTAATGGGCCTACATGGGCCCTAGTGGAGAGGAAGAGAGGAGGCAAGGGGCTGGCCGCGCCCCCTCCCCCCTAGTCCGAATAGGACAAGGAGAGGGGGGCGGCGCCCCCCCTTTCCTTCCCCTCTTCCTCCTCCTTCGCCCCTTCTCCTTCTCCAACTAGGAAAGAAGGGAGTCCTACTCCCGGTGGGAGTAGGACTCCCCCTTGGCACGCCCTCCATGTCCAGCCGCCCCCTCCCCCTTGGCTGCTTTATATACGGGGGCAGGGGGCACCTCTAAGACACAACAATTGATCTCCAAGATCTCTTAGCCGTGTGCGGTGCCCCCCTCCACCATAGTCCTCGATAATATTGTAGCGGTGCTTAGGCGAAGCCCTGCGACGGTAGAACATCAAGATCATCACCACACCGTCGTGCTGACGGAACTCTTCCCCGACACCCTGCTGGATCGGAGTCCGGGGATCGTCATCGAGCTGAACATGTGCTAGAACTCGGAGGTGCCGTAATTTCGATGCTTGATCAGTCGGGCCATGAAGACGTACGACTACATCAACCGCGTTGTTCTAACACTTCCACTTTCGGTCTATGAGGGT
>NC_041393.1:756084078-756084905 GCF_002162155.2 Triticum dicoccoides | reverse complement strand
GAAATTACTACGTTCCATAACAGGTTCTACCTCATCTACTTCCCAAAACCCACATATTAATCACATCCCAACCATGCAATTGTTTGAGGATTGATCTAATGCAATAAAACTAGGTAGTAAAGAGGTATGATCAAAGTGTTACTTGCCTTGCTGATGATCCGTGAAACCTAGAGACTCGTATTAGCAAGCGGCGCACTCCGGGTACTCTATCACAAACAAACAAGCATTCAATAAGCACTCATCTAATGCACAGGTAAAACTCAAATAAGAGATCTAACCAGAAAGTTCAACTTAAGAACTTCGGTTTGCAAAAAAAATCAAATCAAACGAAGCAACGAAAGTCAAATGGCGATAGAAACAAGCTTCGTTTACTAATCTGGACCTAAGTCAAATTTTACAGTAGGAAAAGCTTGTTTATGTTGGTTAAACGGAAAGAGAGTTTCGAGACGAAACTCCAGGCGCTTGAATCGCCTGATTCCGATAAACGAGCGAAAAGTTATACTAGAACGAAAATCGGATCAGAAATCGCGATCGGAAATAATCGCGGAAAATCCGAGAAAAAGAAAAACGGATGAACAGGCTAACGAACGAAGTTCGCTGTCTGCGGCTAAAAGACAAAAACCGTTCGTTAAAATGAACGAACGAACGAATGGCCGTCGCTAAAATAACTAAACCGAAAAAAATAAACCAAACCGGATCTAGGGTTTCGAAAAAAACCGATCGGTTTTGTTGCGAAAACAGAGGCGACGGCGACTACCTCGGGCGGCTCCGGCGAGACGACGACGGCGGGGGCGCGGCTCCGGTGCGGCGGTGCGGGGCGGCGGGTG
>NC_041393.1:756071233-756084068 GCF_002162155.2 Triticum dicoccoides | reverse complement strand
GGCGACGGGCGGAACGGGCGGCGGCGCCGGGCGGCGGCGGCGGCGGAAACAAGCGGCGGCAGCGGCGAACTCGCGCGGATCGAGGGTCGGCGGCGGCTACGGTTTCGGGCTGGGGTGGCGGCTGCTCGGGCCCTCGCGGATTTAAAGGCCGGCCGCGCAAGGAGTCCTAGTCGGACACGGCTCGGTTAGGTCGGTATCTTCTTTTTTAAAAATAAATAAATAATAATTTCATGCAGAAAAACAAATAAATAAATACTGAACGGACACCAAAAATCCCAAAATAAATTTTCCCCGTCCTCTAAAAATAATCCGGACAAGATGAACATTTATTTGGGCCCTAAATTCAATTTTGAAAAACACGCATTTTTCCTAATTCAAATAAAATAGCGATAAAACTCTAAAATAAAATCTTATTTGATTTTGTTATTAAATCCTCAATACTTCTTTATTTTGGGAAAGTCATTTTATTCCCTCTCTCTTATTTTTATAATAGAAATATTTGAAGATAAAATAATTAAAATCAAATGATCCTATTTTGAAATTTGAGAAAAACTCAAATATGAAAATAACGAAATCTCCAACTCTCTCCGTGGGTCACTGAGTTGCGTGAAATTTCTAGGATCAAGCCAAAATGCAATAAAATATGATATGCAAAGATGATCTATTGTATAACATTCCAAATTGAAAAATTTGGGATGTTATGAACCTACCCCCCTTAAGATGAATCTCGCCCTCGAGATTTGGGTTGGCTAGAAAATAGGTGAGGGTGGTCCTTCAGTAGATCTTCTTCTCGCTCCCAGGTGGCTTCATCCTCGGTATGGTGGCTCCACTGAACTTTGCAAAACTTGATAACCTTGTTGCGCGTGACTCGACTGGCAAATTCGAGAATCTTGTTTGGTTTCTCCTCATAGGTCAAGTCACTATCCAACTGAATTGCTTCCTGTGGCACTGTATCTCTCAGCGGTATATCGGCCATCTCTGCGTGGCACTTCTTCAACTGGGAAATGTGAAACACATCATGAACCCCTGACAATCCTTCGGGCAATTCCAACTTGTAAGCAACTTCTCCCATACGCTCCAAAACTTTGTATGGTCCCACAAAACGTGGCGCTAACTTTCCCTTAACTCCAAAACGCTTAACTCCTCGAAGTGGGTATACACGAAGATAAACACTGTCTCTGACTACATAAACTGTCTCCTTGCGTTTAGAATCTGTATAGCTCTTCTGCCTGGACTGGGCTACCTTGAGCCTATCGCGAATCGGCTTCACCTTCTGTTCAGACTCATTAATCAAATCTGGTCCAAACAACTGACGGTCTCCAACTTCATCCCACAACAACGGTGTCCTGCACCACCTTCCGTACAAGGCTTGGCCATCTTCAAACTGGATTTATAACTATGGTTGTAAGAGAACGCTGCATAAGGCAAATTGTTGTCCCAACTTGTGGGGACCCCGACTCATAAGTCGTGATCACCAAATGCACGTGTACAGTGATCCCAGAGATTAATGCTCATTGAACACACAGAAGCTGAATAACGAGAGTCTTACATCCATACATACCATCTTACATAAATTATGACCATTATGGTCAAGTCTTGATTATAACATTGCAGCGGATATCTTCATCAATAACTTGGACCCATGCCATCTGCCTTAACCCTACATGCATTCTGACTGGGAAAGCATCCTAGCTCGCACGATCGTCACCGAAGAACTCTTCAATATATCTTGTCTTTCATGCCTGGCCAATAAAATAACCAGTAGCAAGCCAATGAGTACTTTGAATGTACTCGCAAGCAACCCATGTTTTGGTTCAAGATGTAACAATATATGATATAGGTAAATTTTTGCAGAAAGCTAGTTTTGAGAGCAATGACATGTTCAACAACTTGTAAGACATGCATCAGGAGAATTCAAGTAACCATGAGGACAGGTTACATGTATCAACATAAATAGAGTGGGCACCAACCCAACTCAATCATGTCAAGTCCTTTGACTTGACCCAAGTAGTTTTATCAACTCACACACACGGTTGTAAAACTCTGGACATAGTTTAAGCAGCACCGCCCAACTGTCCTTGACCGTGGACACGGCTATTCGAGTAGTTTTACACTCTGCAGAGGTTGCACACTTTACCCACAAGATCCGGGGAACTTCCGTGTCATCCACGACCCGCGATACCTCAAGTACCCGGGGTAAGCACCTGATCACTATATTTCCCTAGACGACACTAACATGGAGTCCACTCGATTGGTAGTAACCCCCGTGCCCAACATTTCACATCTTAAAATTGTGGAGCATCGCTCCCATATTCATCACATACTGGCACGGGGTACCAACGGTGTGTCCGATGCCCCATAAAAATGTTCTTGGCCGCCCTACCTGGCACGACCCCGTCCCGAGAGAGCGCACCAACAACTCTCCCATCACTAGTAATGCGGGCTCCAAGCTAGTATGGGTCTAGGTAATCAATAATGCCCTTTCCCATATAAGGGTAGAGTGGTTGCGCATGTAAGGTTGCAACAGTCGACTAATCTTAAATCTAATCCGTTTTCAAAAACCACACACTCACTTGCCTTGGTACACCACTTCATCATCAAGTGGTTACCCATCTCCTCATCTCCCTCGGGCATAAGTGGCACCCGACGGGGTTTTCGAAAAAGTCTTTTGAAAATACTTTGCCTCCTTCATCATGCATATACCCGTCCCTTTTTGCGTAGCATCTACTTTAGCATCCTATCTACTACCACCGGCATAACCCTCATAAGAAGGTAGGGTCATGCACAATGCAAGTATCAACGAGGAAGTACGGTGGCAAACCATCAAAGTGGATACCACCTCATCATGATTCCGTTGCAACAACAATATGGTGCTATATGACATGCACAAAAAGGGTTTCATAGACATGGTCAAAGGGCTGCTTGCCTGTTTTAACAAAGTCTTCGAGGTCTTCAAATATCTCTGGTCCAACTCCGAGCATTTTGTCTACTTCGTCAACTACCGTCGAAAGCAACCATAATAAGCAACACAACAAGGCAGGAAATAAAAGTGCTCTAAAAATATGAGTTGGACTTTTCTAGGATACCTCTGGTAATATGAGAGATGAACAAAGTGGTTTAATTAGGATTTGATCAATGGACATCTCTGAACATTTCAGTATGATGGAATCAAGGGATTAATGGGTTTGCAGGAAGTGTACAGAAATATATTTTTGAAAAATGAGCAAAGATACCCATTTAACAAAGGATGATTTTAGGAGCATCTAGGATTTGGTTTCACTGGATTTGGAATTGAAATGAATATAATATGGATTTTTGAAGTGGACTTATGTGGATAAATGACCTTCTTAAAAGGTTCAGCGAAAACCAAGGACAACAAAAATGTCCACTGTGTCCTATTAAATAGAACTTGATTTATGGAGTCTCTGGAAATTTGAATCATCAAATTTGGAGTTCATTTGATTTATTTGTGGATTTTACAAATTTACAGTAAAAGCAAAGGAAAGGGAAAGGGTTTTACCCTTATCCAGCGCACCGGGCGCAGTTTAGCAGTGGGCTGGCCCAGTGGCTCGGCTGGACGGGCGGAGGAGGCGACGTCGGAGGCGGGTTCGCGAAGTGCGCCAACGTGCGAGGAAAGCGGATCCGGCCGAAGCCGTCTCCACTTAAACGGGCGGGGCCCGCCCGCTGACGTGCGGGTCCCAGCTGCAGGCCGCCTTCAACCTCCTACGCGGCGCGACTGGAAATAGAGGAGGCGAGGCCGAGTGGCGCCGGCGCTCTTCCCGGCGGCACCGGCCACCTCCATCGGCGCCCAGCACACCAACGTGCTCAGGAGAGCGTGCCACATCCTCCGAGGTGCGCCACGACCAAAGGGGTGGGCGGACGCAAGCACATCATCGGCCGCAGCGGCGAGGCCAGCGGTGGTGATGGAACTCGATAGCACGGCCATGGGAAGGAGAGGGAGAAACACGGGAGAGGCTCGCGATGGTGGTGGAGGTGCTCTAGTGCGGTCTAGAGGGGAGGAGGAGGAATGGTGGGTGCGAATTTAGGCGGAGGCCGACGGGAAGGCCCCGGCCATGGTGGTGGATGGAGGGCGCGGGGAGAGGAGTGAGCTGGTCAAGATGATGCACAGGAGGGAGAGGGAGCGAACGGATGCCAGAGAGGGCTTGGGGTGGCCTTTTATGGCGGGGCGATGGTGCACCATGGACAGGGCGCACGGGCGGCTGCGGCGATGGCTCTGGTGGCCAAGGGAGCGAGCGAGGAGGGCTCTGCGGTGCTCATGGGGATGGTCCACGGTGCTGGGAGGTAGAGGAGGAGCGGAGCGAGCTCGGGGCGGGACCCGTGCTTGAGCAGAGAGTGGCGGAGCTGGGCGGCGCTCTGTCCACACATGGGACGGGCAGGGGAGAGAGAGGAAGGAGGGGGCCGGCAGAGTGCCGTGTTGCGGATGCTGAGGTGGTCCTGCTGACGTGTGGGGGAGAGCCGAGGTCGTCGGAGATGTTTGGCAGAGAGCGGCTACAGTGCCTGGCCTCACTGTAGCGCGCTCTGGAGCGTGCATTTGGCATGCCATGGCATATTATATTCCTTGTGGGCGCGTCCGCTGAAGTCTGGCAGCTCTAGGGGGGAGTAAAGAAGTGGGATATGGCCTTGGATGCCCTGGGGAGCCACTGGAGTGAGGAGGGAAGTTGAGGGAGAGAGAGAAGTTGCTGCCCAGGGAGGTAAATGGGGGTGTTTCACCCCTTAATCATTGAGCAATGGCCAGGGGAGGGTTACTGGAGGTAGGAGGTGACCTGGGGCAGCTGTGGTAAAAACATAGGGTCATGGAGATTAGTGGAAGTGGTCAAAAATGGAATTTTGGTAAAGTGGCAGAAGGTGTTTGGTGCTTGTTTGGTTAAGCAAATGAACTCCATTTGGCATGAGACTCAACAGGGTGAAATGGCACATATAATTAGGTCCTTACACCAATTTAGAGCTTATTTGGGCAAAGTTGCCAATGCAACTTTTGTAAACCCTAGAAATTAGCAGAAATGAACTTG
The DNA here is from genome assembly GCF_002162155.2 of Triticum dicoccoides. Taxonomy (NCBI): domain Eukaryota; kingdom Viridiplantae; phylum Streptophyta; class Magnoliopsida; order Poales; family Poaceae; genus Triticum; species Triticum dicoccoides. The sequence goes on along the minus strand of NC_041393.1, from coordinate 756,079,038 downwards.
TGTAGATCTAGTTGAGAAAAACACTTCCCCTTGATGCACCACTTGGGGTAGTAGCCTCATTTGGTCATGTGAACATGCTCACAAAAGTTGGGGTCAAGGAGAGAAAGTTGGTAGTACAAAGTTGTTCAAATTAGATTCTGGTCAGAGAGGGTTTTGGGGCACTTTGATCGATATAACATTTTATCCAACTTGTGCCATTTGGTCTAGATGAATGATTAGACCATTTGAGCATGTTCACAAGATTTGAGAGCATTTGGACATGTTTGGCAACGTAAAGTTGCTCAAACTTCAAAATGGACAGAAATGGTTTTGAGGAGATTTCATGGGTTTATACTATTCTCCATGACATGATACTTGTCAAGATCATCCAACATGTCATATGTGACAAGCTAGAATTTTCTTGGAATTTTTGGATAATATTTCCTTTGTAAATATTTCAAAAGCTTGAAATATCCAGAAAGGGTTTTTGAGGGATTTGACCAATATTTTGAACATGACCATGTGTTGAAACTCTTATATATGGACAATATATGTCCACTGAGTTTCCCTAGGTTTTTGTCAAATATTTTTGAAACAATAAATATTTTTTCCCTATTAAAGACCATTTCTGGCCTTAAGAAAAAGCTTTTAAATAAAATAGGAAAATAACTTTTAAAATTTTATTTTTGTGGTTTCTGGGTATACTATATCTAATAGGAGTCAAATATATTTTTGGAAAGATTTTTACTACCCTTAATTAAGTACTTGCAGTGCAAACCTCAATTCAGGGGTTTTTGAAAAAACTAATTTTTGAAAATACTATTTGGCCAAATTATTTTTGCAAGAAATTATTTTTATGTCCTATACACATGGCATGATCATTGGGAAAGGTTTTTGGATAAAGGAGAAGGAGTATAAGAGTTGGAGGATTTATTTTATTTTTAGAGCACTTGCAAACAACAGACAAAAAACCAATCAAGGCAAGGTCCAAAACACTCAAAATTTTTTGTCAAACCACATTTTATCATGATTGTTAGCTTAAGTGTAGTGGCATGAAAATCAGGGTGTGACACAACTAGATCCATAATCTAGCGCACAAGCTCTCAACATGTCCTCCAGAATCTGATTAACTCTCTCGGTCTGTCCATCTGTGTGTGGATGAAAGGCTGTACTAAACTCCAGCCTGGTACCCAAAGTTTCATGCAACTGATTCCAGAACTTTGAGGTAAATTGGGTTCCTCTATCTGATACAATGCTGGTCGGAACTCCATGCAAACATACGATCCAGGTCATGTATATCTTCGCCAACTTAGCACTAGTGTAAGTGGTCTTCACTGGGATGAAATGAGCTACCTTTGTCAAACGATCAACTACAATCCATATTGAGTCATAGCCCGAACGAGTCCTGGGCAATCCCGTGATAAAATCCATGCCAAACTTATCCCACTTCCATTTAGGTATCGACAATGGCTGTAGAAATCCTGCTGGCTTTTGATGCTCTGCCTTCACTCTTTGGCATACATCACATACTGCTACATACTCCGCAATATCCTTCTTCATTCCAGTCCACCAGAAAGTGTCCTTCAAATCCAGATACATCTTGGTATTTCCTGGGTGAATCAAATACGGCGAATCATGGGCCTCTTGCAGAATCAACTTCCTGATCTCCGAATCATTAGGCACATAAACGCGGTCCTCAAACCATAAGGTATCGTGCTCATCCTCACGAAAACCCTTAGCTTTTCCTTTGCTCATTTTCTCCTTTATCTCTGCAGTCTCCTTGTCTGTCTTCTGAGCTTCTCTGATCTTGTCCATCAAGGTAGACTGAATCTCCAATGCTGCTACATAGCCTCTCGGAACTATCTCCAAACATAGCTCACAAAGATCCTCGGCTAACTCCTTTGGTAACTCTCCGGTCATGAGTGTGTTGACGTGGCTCTTGCAGCTCAACGCATCGGCTACCACGTTAGCCTTTCCGGGGTGATAATGCAATCTCATATCATAATCCTTGATGAGCTCTAAACATCTCCTTTGTCTGAGATTCAACTCCTTCTGTGTGAATATGTACTTCAAACTCTTGTGATCCATGTACACCTCGCAATGGTTTCCGATGAGAAAATGTCTCCATGTCTTCAACGCGTGCACTACGGCTGCTAACTCCAAATCATGGGTGGGATAAGTTAACTCATGGGGCTTAAGCTATCGTGAGGCATACGAAACAACTCTTCCGTCCTGTATAAGCACTGCTCGAAGTCCTCGACGAGAAGCGTCGCAATATACTTCATAATCCTTGGACTGATCTGGCAGAATCAACACCGGTGATGTAACCAAACATTTATTTAACTCCTGGAAACTGGCCTCACATTCCTCAGTCCATTTGAACTTGGTGTTCTTCTTTAATAACTCCATCATGGGTTTCGCAATCTTTGAGAAATACTCAATGAACCTCTGATAGTATCATGCGAGTCAAAGAAAACTCCGGATCTCTGCAACTGACGTCGGGGCTTCCCAATTTGTCATAGTGACAACTTTGGTGGGATCTACTGCTATTCCTTCTCCGGATATCACATGTCCGAGGAATCCAACTTCCTTCAACCAAAACTCACATTTGCTGAACTTGGCGTATAACTGATGTTCTCTGAGCTTCTCGAGTACCAAACGCAAATGCTCCTTATGCTCCTCTTCATTGTTTGAGTAGACCAGAATATCATCAATGAACACCATGCCGAACTTATCCAGAAACTCCATAAACACCTTGTTCATCATGTTCATGAAATAGGCAGGTGCGTTAGTCAGACCAAATGACATAACGGTATAATCATACAGCCCGTACTTGGTGGTAAAAGCCGTCTTAGGTATATCCTGCTCTCGAATTTTCAACTGGTGGTATCCTGATCTCAGATCGATCTTGGAAAATACCTTAGCTCCTTGCAACTGGTCAAACAAGTCATTGATCATCGGCAGCAGGTACTTGTTCTTGATACTCACTTCCTTCAATCCTCGATAATCAACAACCATCCTTAATGATCCAGCCTTCTTCTCCACTAGAAGCACTGGCAATCCCCAAGGTGACGAACTTGGGCGAATATAGCCTTTATCCAGTAACTCCTTAATCTGCTTCTTAATTTCCACCAAATATTTTGCGGGCATCCTGTACGGTCTCTTAGATATCGGCCCTGTGCCCGGCAAAAGCTCAATCAAAAACTCAATGTCTCTATCAGGTGGCATGCCTGGCAACTCTTCTGGAAAAACATCGGGAAAATCCTTCACCACTGGTACTTCCTCCTGTACAACTCCTGATAGGGAATTTACTTGAGTCCTCTTCGGCACATGCCGGGATACATACTTGATTCTTCTTCCTTATGGCGTGGTAAGCAAAATCGACTTACTGGCGCAATCGATGTTTCCTCCATACATCGATAGCCAATCCATACCTAATATCACATCCAGTCCTTGCGACTCCAATACTATTAGGTCTGAGGGAAACATGTAGTTACCAATCCTTAATGGTAATCGATCACACCACAGACTAGCCATATACTCAGCTCCTGGCGAGGTTACTAACATGGGTGACCTAAGGGCTTGGGTTGGCAATTTATACTTATCCACAAATCCCCTTGATATGTATGAATGCGATGCACCAGTATCAAAAAGAACGATTGCAGTAAATGTCTTAACCAAAAACTTATCTATTACTGTATCTGGCTGGGCTTCAACCTCCTCCACACTAACATGGTTCACCTGTCCCTTGTTGAAAGGGTTAGGCTTCTTCCTAGAGCTTCCATTTCCATTTCTATTCTTCACTTCAGGACATTCAGTGGCATAATGTCCAGTCTTCTCGCATTTGAAACATGTAATGTGGCTTAGATCCCTCTTGGCTGGTGTTGATGGGTTGGCACGATTCTTCCCGTTGCTTCCTCCATTCCCATTACCATTCTTGGGGCCACTATGGTTGTGCGAACTCCCTCCTCCATGGGTATGCTGAAAAGGTCCTCCCGAGTTCGGGGTAAAACGAGGCTTCTGCTGAGCTCCAGAATTGTACTTTCCTTGTCCATACTTCCTCTTGCGGCTGTCAATCTGCTGCTGCTTCCCTTCAATCATGAGAGCTCGGTCTACCAACTCCTGGTAGTTGTTGAAAGTTGCTACCATCAAGTGCATGCTCAGCTCATCATTCAGTCCTTCCAGAAACTTCTCCTGCTTAGCTGCATCCGTAGAAATGTCATCTGGGGCATAACATGCTAGCTTACTAAAGTCATCCACATACTGGCAAACTGTAAGTCCTCCTTGGCACAAGTTGCGAAACTCACGCTTCTTCATGGCCATAGCTCCTGCTGAAACATGGGCAGTACGGAAAGCCTGCTAAAACTGATCCCAGGTGACAGTGTCGATAGGATAAGGGGCTGTGAAATTCTCCCACCATGATGATGCGGGTCCAACAAGCTGATGTGCGGCAAAATGCACCTTCTTCACATCTGTGCATCCTGCAGTGGTCAACTCCCTTCCCATCTTGCGGAGCCAGTCATCTGCAACTATCGGCTCGGTGCTACTGGAGAACACCTGCGGATTTAGCCTCAAGAAACGGGCTAAGTGATCAACAGGTGGTGGTAGTGGTGGGTTGTTGTTGTTGTTGTTGTTGTTGTTGTTGTTGTTGTTGTTGTTGTTGTTCTCCTGATTCTGATTCTGGACTAGCATCTGCATCAAGGCATTCTGCTGCTGAATCAACTAAGTGAGCTCCGGTGGGAAAACAAATCCATTGTCACGTCTCGGAGGCATCTGAGGGTTTAGAAAAGATGAGAATATAGAATAGAGTGAGGTCTAGAGAGAAAAACACTACCCATATGCACATGAGACAAACACAAACAATATCACTTCAATAAATTCAAACAAGGGCATACAACGGTCTAACTAATGTTACAAAAGTGCTCGGACTATACTATATACATGGGAGAATACTACTACTATTATGGTGGTCGACTAGAAAAATTGATCGGTCGAAGACTCCATGATATCTTCTCCAGCTTCATCAACAAAGTCATCATTTCTATCGTCGGGGTCCGAGTCGGTGTCGTCGATGATGATGTAGTTCTTCGGGCAGGTGTAATCTCCGTCTTCTCCTCCAGTCGCAGGAAATCCCATAAATACTTTTAGCTTCTTCTTCAGATCATCATTCTTCTCCATGAGTGTTGTCATTTCCTCCTCATATCCATCGCGTATATACTTGAGTTCTTCCTCCAGCTCCGTGATCTTGGTCATAGCCTCCTTCAGATCTATCATGCCTGCACACATCTGGTTCTCCTAGCGACGAATGTGCTGGTTTAACTCCTAGATAAAAGCTGCAATTGATCTATCCTTCCTGGTGCTGATCATCTCCCATTTCTCATCTCGGCGCCCACAAATCTGGTAGATAGTATCCTTGAGATCCTTGCGGTAAACTTCTCCAATACGTCCCATGGTGATGTGGGCTGCCATGCTCTTTCCTAGACTCCAGGTTGGTGCATCAAAGGAAAACTCTATGGGCTCAGTGACGGGCATGAATGCCCTTCCTGGAACTTGAACTTGAATAATCCAATGCTCCTCTTTTGGTAAAGTGGCGATGTAGGTCCCGGTGAAGCTTGGTACTCCGATGTTCAGATATCTAGTGACTTCCTTCAAGTGGCGTCCAAAGGGTGTATCTTCATCCGGTTGCGTGAACTTGTTCCTTGCATCCGCCATCCTAATGAGTAGAAAAGATGAGGAGTTAGAAATGAGATGAGAGTAGTGATCTAGGGCTTTAGCTTAGCGGTCGTGTCCTACAGTCAGCGTATGCTCTGATACAATCTTGTAGCGACCAGACCCCAAACAGTATGATCTCTGTGCATCAGTGTCATCCCTGGATCGATAATGCTGACACACACAGTACTTGAAGGATTTATAACAGAGTAGCAATCACACACTTATTACATCGAATGTCTCAAAAGAGAACTTATTACAATAAATATGGCTTAAGGCCATCTAATAGCGATAACAGCGGAAGGATTGGAAGATAAAGCGAGTCCATCAACTCCAACGGCATCACTGAGTATAAGATCACGACCTAAGGCACCTTACTCGTCGTCTGAAAAATCTGCAACATGAACGTTGCAGCCCGAAAATGGGTCAACACATGGAATATGCTGGCAATGTAACACATAGAGAGTAATGAATAGAATAATGCTATCACTACATGCATATATGGCTGGTGGAAAGCTCTATGGTTACAGTTTTGCATAAAGCCAATTTTCCCTACAACAAAGGAATAAATTTTACTTAACTATCATGGTGGTTGTTAAACATTGAGAAGGTTCCTCCAACTCAATCCCAATTAAGCATCATCATTAAACCCAACAATTTAGATTAAGTAACATGATGAGATTCACATGATAATCCAGGTACTAGATACTCAAAACATCCATAACCGGGGACACGGCTAACCATGATTAGTTTATACACTCTGCAGAGGTTTGCACACTTTTCCCCGCAAGACTCGATCTCCTCCGTTGGATTTCTCACACTACAAGGTGTTTGAGAAACGGATGACCGAGACACAGTCTTTCAGAAGCATTAACTCTTTACTCTGGGTAGACAGTACTAACCTACATCCCCTACATCTGCTAGTCTACCACTGAAAGAGGTCACACAACATACTCAACTATGCTAGAGCCCATAGTAGCTTGCGGCTGCACATGGAAGTTTCTAGCATGAATAATCTCATGATCCCTTTGAGCGCGGGTGGCGGTCCATGGGAGAATCGCACGGTACCCCGGGATTTCCAAAAATACAGGCAACACTGGGTTCCCCAGGTGCCTCAATCCACCCAGTATTAAAGTTGCCACCTAAGGTAAACCATTAATTAACAATCTCACGTCGGTCATGGATACACTCACCCAATCCACGTCTACTAGCATAGCATAGCAATATAATCAAACGTAGAAGTAACTCCCAAAGGTTTGATAATAAAACATGTAATAGGTTCTACCTCATCTACTTCCCAAAACCCACATATTAATCACATCCTAACCATGCAATTGTTCGAGGATTGATCTAATGCAATAAAACTGGGTAGTAAAGAGGTATGATCAAAGTGTTACTTGCCTTGCTGATGATCCGTGAAACCTAGAGACTTGTAGTAGCAAGCGACGCACTCCGGGTACTCTATCGCAAACAAACAAGCCTTCAATAAGCACTCATCTAATGCACGGGTAAAACTCAAATAAGAGATCTGACCAGAAAGTCAACTTAAGAACTCCGGTTTGCAAAAAAAATCAAATCAAACGAAGCAGCGAAAGTCAAACGGCGAAAGAAACAAGCTTTGTTCACTAATCTGGACCTAAGTCAAATTTTACAGTAGCAAAAACTTGTTTAAGTTAGTTAAACGGAAAGAGGGTTTCGAGACGAAACTCCAGGCGCTTGAATCGCCTCATTCCGATAAACGAGCAAAAAGGTATACTAGAACGAAAATCGGATCAGAAATCGCGATCGGAAATAATCGCGGAAAATCCGAGAAAAAGAAAAATGGACAAACAGGCTAACGAACGAACGTTCGCTGTCTGCGGCTAAAAGACTAAAACTGTTCGTTAAAACGAACGAACGAACGGGCGTTCGCTAAAATAACTAAACCGAAAAAAATAAACCAAACCAGATCTAAAAAAATGGATGTAGGGTTTCGAAAAAAAACGATCGGTTTTCTCGCGAAAACAGAGGCGATGGCGGCTACCTCGGATGGCTCCAGCGAGACGACGACGGCGGCGGCGCGGCTTCGGTGCGGCGGCGTGGGGCGGCGGGTGGCGGCGGTGGCTCCAGCGATGGGT
>NC_041393.1:756062562-756070641 GCF_002162155.2 Triticum dicoccoides | reverse complement strand
GCCGGGCGGCGGGGCGAGGGGCGGCGGCGGTGGTGGAAACCGGCGGCGGACTCGCGCGGATCGGGGGGCGGTGGCGGCTAGGGTTTCGGTCTGGGGTGGAGGCAGCTCGGGCCCTCGCGGATTTAAAGGCCGGCCGGGCCAGGAGTCCTAGTCGGACACGGCCCTGTTAGGTCGGTATCTTTTTTTTTAATAATTTCGCGCAGGAAAACAAATAAAAGAAATACTAAACGGACTCCAAAAGTCCAAAAATAAATATTCTCCATCCTCTAAAAATAAGCCGGATAATATGAACATTTATTTGGGCCCTAAATGCAATTTTGAAAAACGCGCATTTTTCCTAATTCAAATAAAATAGCGATAAAACTCCGAAATAAAATCTTATTTGATTTTGTTATTAAATCCTCAATACTTCTTTATTTTGGGAAAGTCATTTTATTCCCTCTCTCTTATTTTTATAATAGAAATATTTGAAGATAAAATAATTAAAATCAAATGATCATATCTTCAAAATTTGAGAAAAACTCAAATATGAAAATAACGAAATCTCCAACTCTCTCCGTGGGTCCTTGAGTTGCGTGAAATTTCTAGGATCAAGCCAAAGTGCAATAAAATATGATATGCAAAGATGATCTATTGTATAACATTCCAAATTGAAAATTTGGGATGTTACAGTTGCCATGCGCTTTTTGTTTGTATGCTCAATCCCTTAGTGCAAGAGAACGTCACGTTATATTGCCCCTTATGATGGCAACCTTTATTATGTAGTTTGTCGCTTTTATTCTTCGCCATCATAAGTTCGTACAATGCTCAATTTTCTCTTACACTAAATGATCTAACACTTTTAGATGCAATTTTTATTGCCTTATTGCACCGATGACCACATACTTGAAGGATCTTACTCAATCCATAGGTAGGCATGGTGGACTCTCAAAACAAGATTAGGGTTTAACGGTTTTTGGATGCACAAGTAGTATCTCTACTTAATGCAGAATTTTCGGCTAGCAAAGATGGGGGGCAAGCACCACATGTTGAAGGATCTATGACAATATAACTTCTATGTGAATATGAACAAACATAAATCATTACGTTGTCTTCCCTGTCCAACATCAACAATTTTGACATATAATATTTTGATGGGTGCTCACAGTCACAAAAGATTTCCAGGATAGTGTCTTTGCATGTGAATCTTCTCTTCCCTTATTAATTCTTTCATGAATTGCATCATTGACCAGTGCTATGTTTGTCAGTCTACAATAAAATTTTCTACTTATACTTTTCCTTATGTGGTGTCATTACTCACCATAAGATTAGCATATGACCTTTTTCATTTATTTCCTTTCCGTTTATTGAAACATGAGAGTAAAGAAAGCAAAACTCAAACTTAAACTTTATTATATATCTCGCACATGATTACAAAGATAGATCACTAAGCAAACTGTCAAAAGAAAGGATCGAACAAAACTTTTATTCATCTAACACAAAAGATAACTATGGATCGAACTAAGATAACTAAAGGCAAAAGATACTGGAGGTGATACGATACTGGGGTACCTCCCCAAGCTTGGATAAAGCCAAGGGGAGTGCCCATAGCCGATACTCAATTTTCTTTTGGTGATGAAGAAGGAGGTGGTGGTGATGAAGCGGTAGCAATCCTGTTCTTCAAGATCAAGAGATTCTCCAATCTCTGGTTGAGGCTCCGGAGGAAGATGATGTGCTCTCGATGCAGAATATTTTCACGAGTAAGATATTTATTTTGCACATGAACTGTTTCAATGATCCGAAGGGCTTCAATCTCAGTGGGGTTAAGATGAGCATAGTAAGGTTTAAGGATATCTTCTTCTTCTTCCTCGGCAAGCAGTGCTTGCTCGATCACCAGCGTTTGATCTCCGGTAGCCACATTGCCCTTGTCCTCCTTGGCGGCTCCAACGGGCTCTTCCCTCTTCAGCTCGATCTTCATCAACCAAGCATCCTCTTCCACATTGTTGGAGGAAGAAAAAGACATGATGCCTTGCTTACAGATCTGATAGGAAACAACAAGGAAAATAAAACAAGAGATTTCTCCATGATACGGAAGTCAATAGGTTTCGGGGTATATAAAGATTTTTTTATCTTGGGAAACAAGAAAACGAAAGAAAACGGAGTCTGAAAGGTAACCTAGGTGGGCACAACCCACCTGGGCGCGCCCGGCATGCCAAGCGCGCCCTGCTATCTTGTGCCCACTAGGGTCACCTTCCTGGTAGTTTCTTATTTTCCTAATTTTCGAAATATTACAAAACCGACAAAACATTTTTGCGAATTTTTTGGAGTCCGTTTACTTACTGTATCACGTACCTCCTTTTTTCATGATTCTGGAGCATTCTGGAGGTTTCTTTTATGTGCTCTTCCGGTGTCATAATTTGGATAAAATTGCTTTCAACATTAATGGGCGTACCTGAGATATAATGTTTTATTCGTTGCCCATTAACAACCTTTGGGTTAGTACCTTCGGCATTATTTATTTTGATAGCCCCAAATCAATAAACCTCCTCAATAACATAGGGTCCTTCCCATTTGGAGAGGAGTTTTCCTGCAAAGAATCTAAACTGGGAGTTGTACAAAAAACTTATTCTCCAACTTTGAACTCACACTTTTGGATTCTTTTATCATGCCATCTTTTAACGTTTTCTTTAAATAACTTGGCATTTTCATAAGCTTGGTTTCTCCATTCATCTAATGAGCTAATATCAAATAACCTCTTCTTACCAGCAAGTTTGAAATCATAGTTGAGTTCTTTAATTGCCTAATATGCTTTATGTTCTAACTCAAGAGGCAAATGGCAAGCTTTTCCATAAACCATTTTATAAGGTGACATACCCATAGGATTTTTATATGTTGTTCTGTAAGCCCAAAGTGCATCATCTAATTTCTTAGAACAATTCTTCTGGGACCCATTGACAGTCTTTTGTAAAATTAATTTTATTTCTCTAATACTAAGTTCAACTTGACTACTAGACTGTGGATGATAGGGTGATGCAATTCTATTGTTAACATCATACTTGGCAAGCATTTTACGGAAAGCACCATGAATAAAGTGCGAACTGATACGTCTTCAACGTATCTATAATTTTTGATTGTTCCATGCTATTATATTACCCGTTTTGGATGTTTATGGGCTTTACTTTACACTTTTATATCATTTTTGGGACTAACCTACTAACCGGAGGCCTAGCCCGTATTGCTGTTTTTTGCCTATTTCAGTGTTTCGAAGAAAAGGAATATCAAACGGAGTCCAAACGCGATGAAACCTTCGGGAGCGATCTTTTTGGAACAAATGCAAACCTGGAGACTTGGAGTGGAAGTCACGCAACAACCGAGGCGGCCACAAGGGTGCCCGGCGCGCCCCTAGGGCTGGGCGCGCCCCCGCCCTCGTGGGCCCCTCAGGCATCTACCGACCTACTTCTTCCTCCTATATATACCCATGTACCCCGAAAACATAAAAATCGACCACGAAAAACTATTTCCACCATCGTAACCTTCTATATCCGCGAGATCCCATCTTGGAGCCTTCGCGGACGCTCCGCCGGAGGGGGAATCGATCATGGAGGGCCTCTACATCATCTCCAAGGCCTCTCCGATGAGTTTTGAGTAGTTTACCACAGACCTTCGGGTCCATAGTTATTAGCTAGATGGCCTCTTCTCTCTCTTTGAATCTCAATACAAAGTTCTCCTTGATTTTCTTGGAGATCTATTCGATGTAACTCTTTTTGCGGTGTGTTTGTCGAGATCCAATGAACTGTGGGTTTATGATCAAGTTTATCTATCAGAAATATTTGAATCTCCTATGAATTCTTTTATGTGTGATTAAGTTATCTTTGCAAGTCTCTTCAAATTATCAGTTTGGTTTGGCCTACTAGATTGATCTTTCTTGCAATGGGAGAAGTGCTTAGCTTTGGGTTCAATCTTGCGGTGTCCTTTCCCAGTGACAGCAGGGGAAGCAAGGCACATATTGTATTGTTGCCATCGAGGATAAAAAGATGGGGTTTATATCATATTGCATGAGTTTATCCCTCTAAATCATGTCATATCTCTTAATGCGTTACTCTGTTCTTTATGAACTTAATACTCTAGATGCATGCTGGATAGCGGTCGATGTGTGGAGTAATAGTAGTAGATGCAGGAAGGAGTCGGTCTACTCGTCACGGACGTGATGCCTATATACATGATCATGCCTAGATAATCTCATAATTATTCGCTTTTCTATCAATTGCTCGACCGTAATTCGTTCACCCATCATAATAGTTATGCTATCTTGAGAGAAGCCACTAGTGAAACCTATGGCCCCCGGGTCTATCTCTTATCATATAAGCTTTCAATCTACTTTTATTTGCATCTTTACTTTTCCAATCTATATCATAAAATACCAAAAATATATTTATCTTATTATATTATCTCTATCAGATCTCACTTTCGCAAGTGGCCTTCAAGGGATTGACACCCCTTTATTGCATTGGTTGCGAGTTCTTGTTTGTTTGTGTAGGTGCGTGGGACTTTTGAGGAGCCTCCTACTGGATTGATACCTTGGTTCTCAAAAAACTGAGGAAAATACTTACGCTACTATTGTTGCATCACCCTTTCCTCTTCAAGGAAAACCAACGCAAGCTCAAGACGTAGCATGAACCACCATCAGTCATTAACTATCTAGGGACTCCAAACCTGGGGAAAATAACTTCCTTAAGCATTTTAGTAGAGGTGTTGTGATCAACACTACTGGTTGGAATAGCTTCTACCCACATAATCAACAACAACCAAAATATGAGTATACCCATTAGAGGAAGGAAAAGGTCCCATGTAATCAAATCCCCAAACATCAAATGGTTTAGCAACAATAGAATAATTCATAGGCATTTCTTGATGCTTACCGATATTACCTATTCTTTGATATTAATCACAAGATAAGACGAACTTACGATCATCCTTGAAGAGAGTAGGCCAATAAAAACCAGATCACAATACCTTATGAGCGGTTCTATCTCCCGCATGATGTCGTCCATAAGCTTCAGAGTGACATTTCCGTAGGATTTGTTCTTGTTCATGCTCAGGTACTCAACGTCTAATAATACCATCTACTCCTTTATAAAGATGTGGGTCATCACAAAAGTAATGTCTTAAATCATAGAAGAAATATTTCTTTTGTTGGTAAGTGAAGCAAGGTGGTACGTATTTAGCATAGTCAGCATACCAACTAGTGTTATGAGAAACATTTATTGCAGCTAACTGTTCATCAGGAAAGCTATCATTAATAGGTTGTGGGTCATCAACAATATTTTCAAGCCTAGACAGGTTACCAGCCACAGGGTTCTCTGCTCCTTTTCTATCAGTGATATGCAAATCAAATTATTGTAGTAGAAGAGCCCACCGAATGAGTCTAGGTTTAGCATCTTTCTTTTCCATAAGATATTTTATAGCAGCATGATCGGTGTGAACAGTCACTTTGGAATCAACAATGTGGGATCTAAATTTATCACAAGCAAACACCACTGCTAAGAATTCTTTTTTCGTAGTAGCATAATTTCACTGAGCACTATCTAAAGTTTTACTAGCATAGTGTATAACATTTAGTTTCTTATCAACTCTTTGTCCTAGAACAACACCAACAGCATAATCACTAGCATCACACATAATTTCAAAAGGCAAGTAATAATCAGGTGGTTGAATAATAGGTGCAGAAATTAAGGCTTTCTTGAGCGTTTTGAAGGCTTCTAAACAATCATCATCAAAAACAAAAGGAGCATCCTTTTGCAAAAGATATGTAAGAGGCCTAGAAAGTTTAGAAAAGTCTTCGATAAATCTCCTATAGAAACCGGCATGACAAGGGAAACTACGAATACCTTTGATATCTTTAGAACATGGCATTTTCTCAATTGCATCAACATTGTCTTTGTCCACCTCAATACCTCTTTCAGAAATTTTATGGCCCAAAACAATACCTTCGTTAACCATAAAGTGGCACTTCTCCCAATTCAAGACAAGATTTTTTTGCTCATATCCCTGCAAAACTCGATCAAGATTGCTTAAACAATCATCAAAAGACTTCCCATAAACAGAAAAGTCATCCATGAAAACCTCAACAATCTTTTCACAAAATTCAGAGAATATAGCAGTCACACATCTTTGAAACATAGCAGGTGCATTGCATAAACCAAAAGGAATACATCTATAAGCATAAGTTCCAAAAGGACAAGTAAAAAAAGTGGTCTTTTGTTGATCAGGTTGAGAAACGGGTATTTGTGAAAAACTAGAATATCCATCAAGGAAGCAAAAATGTGTGTGCTTAGATATTTTCTAGCATTTGATCAATAAAAGGCAGAGGGTAATGATCTTTTCTAGTTGCTTTGTTTAATTTTCTAAAATCAATTACCATTCTATAGCCTGTGACAATTCTTTGTGGAATAAGTTCATTCTTATCATTAGGAACAACAGTAATGCCTCCTTTCTTAGGGACACAATGAACACGACTTACCCATCTACTATCAGCTATAGGATAGATTATACCTTCTTCCAAAAGTTTTAATAGTTCCGTTCTTACCACTTCTTTCATCTTCAGATTTAACCGACTTTGGTGATCAACAACGGGTTTAGCACCAGGTTCCATATTAATCTTGTGCTGGCATAGAGTGGGTCTAATGCCCTTTAGATCATCAAGAATATATCCAATAGCATCTCGGTGCTTCCTTAGAACTTTCAATAATCTTTCTTCTTCATGTTATGAAAGGTTATCACAAATAATAACAAGATGTATCTTTTTCTCATCAAGATAAGCATATTTCAAAGTGTCTGGCAATTGTTTTAAGTCAAACATAGGATCACCTTTAGGCGGAGGAGGACCTCGTAGAGTTTCATAGACAGACTATGTTTAAGCAGACGTTGTTGTTCGAACAAGATTCTATCTATTTCATTTCTTTCATGCATAAGCAAATAATTTTCATGGTCTAGCAAATATTGTTATAAAGGATTAGTAGAAGGTACAACAATAGAAGCAAGCCCAATAATTTCATCCTTACTAGGAAAATCTTTCTTGTGAGGTTTTCTACTAAACTTAGAAAAATTAAACTCATGAGATTCATCACCAAAACTAACACCAACAGTTTGTTTCTCACAATATATTTTAGCATTAACGGTGTTCAAGAAAGGTCTACCAAAGATAATGGGACAAAATTTATCTTGTGGGGAACCAAGAACAAGGAAATTAGTAGGGTATTTTATTTTCCCACACAAGACTTCAACATCTCTAACAATCCCAATTGGTGATATAATATCTCTATTGGCAAGCTTAATAGTAACATCTACGTCTTCTATTTCAGTTGGAGCTATATCATTCATAATTTCTTGATATAAGGTAAAAGGAATAGCGCTCATGCTAGCACCTATGTCACATAAACCATGATAATAGTGATCTCCTATCTTAACTGAGACAACAGGCATGCCAACAACAGGTCTATGTTTATCTTTTCACCGGGGTTGGCAATTCTAGCAGCTTCATCACAGAAGTAAATAACATGCCCGTCAATATTATCGACCAAGAGATCTTTAACCATAGCAACGCTAGGTTCTACTTTGATTTGTTCAGCTGGTTTTGGTGTTCTAATATAACTTTTTTTGACCATAGTTGAAAATTTAGCATGTTCCTTCATCCTAACAGGGAAAGGTGGTTTTTCAATATAAACAGTGGGAACAACTGGATCAACATTATAAATGATAGTTTCATCTTTAGCTTTTACCGGTTCTTTAATTTCTTCTTTAATTGGTGGGTAATATTTGAACCACTTCTCTTTAGGAAGATCAACATGAGTAGCAAAAGATTCACGAAAGGAAGCTACTATCTCAGAGTCAAGTCCATATTTAGTGCCAAACTTTTGAAAAGCATTGGTATTCATAAAAGATTTAACACAATCAAACTTACTTCGGGTATGGTAGAACAACTCACCTAAGCTTGAGTTCCCGAACAAACCTAGCTTAGTTGAGTTCCCAATCTTCAGAGTTGCGTTTAATTCTTTCTGAAAGATCCCACCGGAATTCAATAGTCTTCTTCATAAAAGAACC
>NC_041393.1:755990899-756061968 GCF_002162155.2 Triticum dicoccoides | reverse complement strand
ATATATCATAACCTATACCATGTCAATGCTTTTCCCTTAAAAGATAAAGGGGAAACCTTCTTATTAGCTTCATCTCCGGGTAAACCTGCAAGCTCAAACAATCCATAAATTAAATACACCGATATCAAGTGCATATCAGGATGTTCGGTTCCATCTCCTGCATAAGGATTAGCTAGCATTTGTTCTACCATACCTGAAGAAATTTCATATTCAATATTTTCAGTAGGTGCAGTATGTTTAGGGGTAGCTAACTATGGTTCGGGTCGAGGTGAAGATACCCCGAACAAACCCCTCAAAGGATTGTTTTCCATAGTTACAAGTGACAATAAATTTCAGCACATAGTAATAATTTTTCCTTACCTATTTCCACTTACCAAGTGCGTTTCACTCCCCGGCAATGGTGCCAGAAAAGAGCCTTGATGACCCCCAAGTATATGTGATCAATTGTATCCTTTTCGATAAGTAAGAGTGTGGAACCCAACGAGGAGCAGAAAGAAATGACAAGTGGTTTTCAGCAAGGTAATGTCTGCAAGTGCTGAAATTGTAAGTAACAGAGTAGTTTGATAGCAAGATAATTTGTAACGAGCAACTAATAGTAGTAGTAAAAAAAGTGCAAAAAGGTAGTCCAATCCTTTTGAGGCAAAGGACAGGCCAAAGCGGTCTCTTATGATAAGCAAAGTGTTCTTGAGGGTACACGGGAATTTCATCTAGTCACTTTCATCATGTTGGTTTGATTTGTGTTCGCTACTTTGATAATTCGGTATGTGGGTGGACCGGTGCTTCGGTGCTGTTCTTACTAGAAAAAACCTCCTATTTATGATTAACCCGCTCGCAAGCATTTGAAAATACGAGAAATTATTAAGAATAAATTCTAACCATAGCATTAAACTTTTGGATCCAATCGGTCCCTTACGGAATAGTGCATAAACTAGGGTTTAAGCTTCTGTCACTCTCGCAACCCATCATCTAATAAATACTCCACAATGCATTCCCTTAGGACCAAATATGGTGAAGTGTCATCTAGTCGACGTTCACATGACACCACTAAGGGAATCACAACATACATATCATCAAAGTATCAAACACATATCAAGTTCACATGATTACTTGCAACATGATTTCTCCCGTGACCTCAAGAACAAAAGTAACTACTCACAAATGATAATCATGCTCAATATCGGAGGGGTATTAGATATCATAATGGATCTGAACATATAATCTTCCACCAAATAAACCATATAGTAATCAACTACAAGATGTAATCAACACTACTAGTTACCCACAAGCACCAATCTATAGTTCTGGTTCAAAGATTGAACACAAGAGATGAACTAGGGGTTGAGAGGAGATGGTGTTGTTGAAGATGTTAATGGAGATTGCCCTCCCCAAGATGGGAGAGTTGTTGGTGATGGTGATGACAATGATTTCCCCTTTCGGGAAGGAAGTTCCCGCCGGCAGAATCGCTCCGCCGGAGGCAAAAGTGCTCCTGCCCAAGTTCCGCCTCGAAACGGAGGCGCTTCATCCCAAAAGTCCGCTCCTTATTTTTTCCAGGTCAAAATGACTTAAATACCAGAAGAGGGGCACAGAAGGTGGGCCGATGGGAGGACAACCCACCAGGGCGCACCTGGGCTCCTTGGCGCACCTAGGTCGGTTGTGCCCACCTGGTGGGCCCCCTCTAGTACTTATTTGCTCCAATAATTCGCATTTATTCCAAAAAAAATTCCTCGTGAAGTTTCAACTCATTTGGAGTTGTGCAGAATATGTAGCCTGATGTAGCTTTTTCATGTCCAGATTTCCAGCTACCGGAATTCTCCCTCCTTGTGTAATCCTTGCAAATTATGAGAGAAAAGGCATTATAATTGCTCCAAAAAGCATTATTATGCATAAAAACAACATAAATAACAGAAGATAAACATGATGCAAAATGGACGTATCTGGGGTACAGTTGGAAACTGACGCTAAAGATGGAGAACACGCAGACTAATTAGGAAAAAAAGGAAGAAAGTTGTGCGCAAACAAAAAAAGGAATGAAGGAAGTATATAGGGGAGCGGTTTCTTTTTCTCTCCAAATGAACCTATTTATATTGCTTACATGCCACTGAAGAAAAAAACACTTTATTTATAAATAACGCAGCACCGTTCATGCGTTGTTCCTAACCCTCCATTAAGTGAGTAACTACTACTAGACGCGTCAAATTATCACGTGGGCTCCATCGTATAGAAATGAGCTCCACCGTGTCACGTGTGTGGTTGGGAAGACACAAAGAGTGCTATGTGCGTGGGTGCATGCACCTCTTCTCTTCAAGCATGGTTATTAAAAGTATACTCCTTTCTTTACCACACGGTTATTATATGGGTAACTACTCTACCACGCTGTCATTTCGAGCATGTCTAGTAGGCCAACTACTCTACCACGCGGTTATTATATGTGCAAAGAGTACAGGCAGTAATAATGACTAATGAGATGTCAAATCACGTATGAGGCCCACCTTTCTCTATGTTTGACCGAGGAAGCAGCCATCATTTCACTCCTCGTTGAATATCCATTTGCTTCTACCTCTGCAAATATTAAATGCCATCTGGTTAGTTGACACATCATATATGCGATTGCCCTCTGCTCACTTGCTTGGTATATATATCATATATTTGAATTATATCATGCCATGATGTTTACATAGACAGCATGTATCTGAATTATGGCATGCCAACCCATTTTCTAAAGACATAATATAGTTATATCATCTCATCCTGTTTACATAGTCATCATATTTTGAATTATGTCATTCTATACGTAAATTATATCATGCCATCATGTTTCCATAGGTGACATGTATGTGAATTATGGCATGCCAACCTATTTAATAAACACATCATATAGTTATGTGATGTCATCCTCTTTACATAGTAATTATATTTTGAATTATGTCTTTCTATCCTGTTTAGTTAGCCATCATATATGTGAAATTGTGTCATGCTATCCTATTTAGTTAGCCATCATATATGCGAAATTGTTTCATGCTATCCTGTTTGGTTAGACAACATAAATGTGAATTATTTCATGCCCTCTTTTATTCCCCACTATCCATTGCATATGACTATCATACAATGTCTGTACATTCATTTACTTTTCTTGTTTATCAGCCATTTCAATTGGAGTGGTGATGGCAGTATCCAAGGGAGTAACAACACGGTCTTCAGAAAAGATAGTGCTACCAGTCGATGCAGATAGAACCACAGTTGTACCTGCCCAAGAACCAGCCCCACCACACATAACCCAGACTCTCGTGGATTGTGCCCCTACCGAGTTGGACAGAGAACCAGCTACACCCCTTCTAACCCCAAACCCAGCAGATAGTAACCCAGTTCCAGTTGACACAGCACCGTCTCCACCACAGAGCACCCGAACACGAGCAGTTAGTAAGGCAACTGTAGTGCCCAAAGCACGAGGAGCACCACTTTGAACCCCAACTCGAAGCTTAAAGCCGAAGAAGAATTGTTCTCAGGTTAGGTTCTGCAGCTATGGTTCTTACTCCTTTGCTCTTGCATCACTGTTTACTCATACCAACTAATTTCAAATTTGAAGGATGGAATTGAAACTCCAATGGCGCAACAGGTATGTTTTAAACCTGTTTCTTTAACTGGTTTGCTGTTTTAATTTGCTCTATGTAAATTTCAGTTTCAATTGAATAAATAGTTATGTTCTGATGCCATGCACATTACAAGTGTTGTTAATGTTGTGTAGTTTGCCACACTTATATTCTGTCGATGTTGCTTTGCCTTAAACATATATGATTTGAACTGTCTCTATATTTATTTGGCAACATAAGCTCGAATGATATAGACCATACGATGACCATACTACATAGATATATGTTTGTTTCATGATGTTATCCTGTCCACCTTACTACTGAACTGGTTTACCAAAATGAGTTTCATATACAACATGGTAAACCTGTGATGTGTTTGCTTGTTTATCTTTTAGAATGCGGACAAAATATTGGAGAAGAGTACCCTGTTATGCAATGGTAAAAGAAGTAATGCAAATAAGGTTCAAGATAGTGAGACATCCCTATTGGTCTCCAAGAAAGCTGATAAAACTATCTTGAAGACAGTGATACAAGCCCAAAGTCCTGTCTTGATGTAGTGTTCGAGTTACTGGCCACTACTGATGGCACAAGCTCTTCAAACTCGCTGCCTGAATCAGTTCGACTTCTTGAGTCTCAACTTCAAGTTGAAAGACATCGATCAGATGTTGTCGTGGGAAACGAACACCTATAGGGCCGGCGTACCGGGCCCCTTTCGGTTCGGCGGGGGGCGGAGGTCACACGAAGAGCAGATCGAGGCGAAGCACACGAGCGGTTTACCCAGCTTCGGAGCTCTCCGAAGAGATAATACTCCTACTGCTGCTTGTCTGATTGTATTGTGTTCTTGCTCGGGAGAGAAGAGCGCTACAGTACACACGAGACCGAGCGTGAGTGTTTTCAGGTTTCGAACCTTTCGAACCCCTTCATACGTTGCGCATGGGCCTCCTTTTATACTCTCAAGGGGTCACCAACAGGTGGCAACGTAGATGAGGGTAAAAATGGAAAAGAGGTGGTTGGTACAACTACTTGTACAGTGTATCATACCTAACCCTGACGGCAGGGGACAAAAGCATTTAATGCCCGTCTGTGTCGCCCAAACAGTGCAAGAAAAGGACCGTCAGGGGCGCCACCGCTTGCCACGATGGCAGTCTTGTTAGCGCCGCTTGCCACCCCGCACCGCTGGCTGCATAGCCTCTCACCACGCGCGCCTGGAAAGGTCCCAGGGCGACACGTTAGTGGATGCACTGGAGCGCGGGCGCGAAGTGGTAGCCTGCCGCGGCAAGCGCCTTGCCGCGGTCGTTGTCTTGTCGCGTCCGGAAGCTTGTCGCTCACCGGGTCTTGCCGGGACGCGCGGTGCATTGTGGCAAGTTCCTTGGGATGCCTTGCTTGGCCTTCCCGGCAAGCTCCTCTTGCCGGGGCTTTGCCTTGCCGGGACGCGTGGCGCGTCGTGGCAAGTTCCTTGAGATGCCTTGGTTGGCCTTCCCGGCAAGCTCCTCTTGCCCGGGCCTTGTCTTCTTGTCTTGAACACTTTGTTCTTGAATGGCTCCAAAGGAACCACGGAGGGCCTTGGCGGTCACCCGGCAAGCCTTGTCGCGGGGTGCTGCGACTGCCCGTGCACAAGTTTGGGATACTAGGGTACCCCTACTCTAGTACACCGACAGGAGCCCCGGGCCTGGGCCACACACGGTGCCGAGCGCTGTTGGGCCAGGCCCAAAACAGGGCACGGGCACGCGCGGCCTGGGTTACGCCGTATCTTACTCCATATCCACCGCGCTCTCCCCTAACGGCACGCGTTGAATGCGGCATTGTGGGAGAGATCGTGGGTGGTTCTTTATTCGGAAAAGCGGAACGTCCACCTCCTCCCCCTTTATAAGCAGGGGAAACAGGGGCAGTTCGTCCATCTCGCCAGTTGCCATTGCAATCTCAGAAATCTGCGCCGCTCCCCCCTTCTGAAAGAGAGCAGCGCTCCGCCCCCCATCGCCATCAGCGCCACCAACGCCGTCGATCTCCCCCACCACCTCCGCCATGGCTCCGAAAACCGGCAAGGGGAAGGCCGTGAAGTCGGCCGAGGCGCTGCGGCTCGAGGCGCTGCGAAAGGAGCGGGCAACCTTCCCCCCCGAGCTCGCCGCGAAGGAGCTGAGGGAGTGGTACTACCTCTTCTGGTCGACGGAGACGCGAGCGCATCCGCGCACGAAGGTACTCTCCGCCGCCTCTTCGGAACAGGCTCCGAATGGATATCCGTTCTTCGCACTGTTCTTCTACTGCGGGCTCTGCCCGCCCTTTTCTGAATTCTTCTGCGATATCCTGAACACCTACGGGTTCAACCTCCTTGACTTCACCCCCAATGCCGTTCTGACCATGGCAGTTTTCGCACATCTCTGCGAAAACTTTGTCGGAGTCCATGCAAACGTAGCTCTCTTCCGCCACTTCTTTATGCCCCGGGTTGAGAGAGGGGAGCCCTTATCCGGCGGGATCGCCTAGATCTCGAGGGCCGGCAAGAAAGAAGCCTATCTGGAGGGGGAGCTCCGCAGCAAATGGGAGGAGTGGAGAAGAGAGTGGTGTTGGATTGTCGAGGAGAACCCGCAGCCATTCACCGCCCAGCGCCAAGCTCTAGTAGTGCGCGACAACGATTGGAGCAGTCTGGCCCCGGAAGACGATAGGCTGAAGATTGCCGTCACCCGGATCTTGCGCCTCAGGCTTACCGGGCTCACTGTAGGCGCCGTAGGCGCAGATTTTCTTCGCCGCCGCATCGCCCCCCTGCAAGAGAGGAGGAGACCCGCCTGGGAGTTCGGGGGTCCGGCGGACATCATGAGGCTGCGCCCGGGCCTCAATTTCAATTTCACTGTGCTGGAACTGGACGCGATGCTCAAGGAGCTGTTCAAGCACGACCCTCAACATCCCGAGTGGTTTAGGTTGCCGAAGGGCATCGTCCCGCTGTGCAACAACTCCTCGCTCGACCGCATCCGTGCAATGATGCCGTAGTGCGACTCGCATGGAATTGTCCCAACATGGCAAGAGCCTGCGGACGATGTTGTGCAGCAGTTCTTCGACGGCTTGGTGGAAGTGGCGGTCCACGCCGACGAACAGAAGGGCCTCACCCGTGACACCACCGATTCGGAGATGCGGCGCATCGCCACCAGGGCGGAAGAGGCGGCGGCAGCCGCTGCCGCGGGTGAGTTTGGATTCACCGTGGAGGAGGCAGAGGCAGCAGAGGCGGCAAGCCTTGCCGATCGAGATGAGCTTGTCGGCGAGGGGGAGCTTGCCGGCGAGGAGGAGCTTGCCGGGGAGGAAGAGCTTGCCGGGCCTGACACCGAGTCGAGCGAGCCCGTCGAGGGTGCGAGCGGCTTTCCATTTTCAAGCAGTTTGCCGCAAGCAGAGCCCCCAGCTCCACCAAGAAGGCGCCTCCGCAAGGTCGGGGACGTAGCAGGGCGGCAGAGGAGCCAACAGCCGCCGCGCCGCGCGACACGCTCTACCGGGGCAAGCACTGTTGCCGCGGGAGCTCACGCCGCTGCGGCAACTGGAGCGGGGTCCTCTCGGACCACCGCTTCTGATCCTGCCGCCGCCCCCGCCAAGCGGTCCAGGGAACCTACTCCTCCGCCTCGCCGCACCGAAGGTGGGCCGAACTTTGACCTCTCTGCGCTCAGCTCCGACGAGGAAGAAGAAGAGTAAGATCCTTTGCAGTACTTGTAGTTCTTCAATTCTTGCTGTTGTGTCTTGTATCTGACTTGCTTGACTCTGAACCTATTCCTTTTCAGGACGCTGGCCCAGAGAGCGGCGAAGAGAGCCAAGGTTCCGGTGATTGTCATCGAGGACGAGCTCGCCACGGCAGCAGGGGGCGCGCCCGAGACCACCTTGCCGGACCCGGCAATCATTCCCCAAAGCAGCCCCCAGCGTAAGTATATGGTTTACTTCCTGCTATTCGGCGCGCGTGGGTGCTCTTTATTTGTTGACATCTGACTCTTGGTTTGCGTAGGAGCAGAGCAGCCTCACCAGGAGCGCTCGGAAGCCGCCCCCGATCTGTCATCTGCTTCGACTACACCGCCAAGGGAGGATTCCCCGGCAAGGGAGCGTTCTCCAGCAAGGGAGAAGTCTCCGGCAAGGGACAGTTCTCCGGCAAGGGACAGCACCAGCGACCCCCCGGTGGTGGAGCCCATGGCTGAAGAGCCCAGCACAGGTGATCTTTTTGCTCGAAAAACTTCCCTTGTGTTCTTCTTCTTCTGATTCTCTTTTTGGATGTTTGCTTGACTTTTTCTCTCTTTTTCCGGCCGTCAGATCCACCTTCCACGGAGCCGATGGAGACCGAGGCCACCGGCAAGGAGAACGCGCGCGGCAACACCGACGACGCCGCTGCCACCGAAGAAGGGGCTGGCGCTGATGAGCCCGCCGGCAAAGAGGCCGCCAAAGCTGCCGCCGCAGGAGCCGGCGAGGGGTCTGGCAATCGCACTGACGACCCTGAGGCCGTAGGAGCGCAAGGCGCTACGCCGACCGCTGATCCCTCCGCCGCCGCCGCAGCGTCAGGCTCCGAAGAGCCCCAGCCCGACGCCTATTTAAAGGCCGGCGACGGCGTCTTCATCAAGCTTCCCTGGGCGTCAAGCTCCAGGGCGCCGGTCGAAGGAGAAACTTTTGACGGGGAGGTGCTTGCCTCCGCTGGGCTGATGCTGGTTGATGCGCCGAGCAGCAGCAGCGGCGAGTCTGAGGAGGAGCAGCTGTTGCGGAAGTTGGTGTCACTCTACCGCGCCCGGCAAGCCAAACTGGAGTCCCGAGAAGCGCTTGTCGCAAGGGCGGGAGTGGACATCGAGAAGCACGCGGAGGAGCTCTAGGAACGCAATCAGGAAGCCCTCCGGTCCCTGCCAGAGGAGCGGGCGCAACTCGCTGAGGCGCGGAAAGCCTTCCTCCTTGAGAAGGCCGAAGCTGAAGAGCAACAGCGGCTTGTCGCCGAGGAGCTGTTTGCGCGGGAAGGCGAGTTGGCGCAGCGGAAAGTCAACCTTGACAGCCACGAGGAGGAGCTTGCCGCGCGTGAGCAAACTATCGGCGGGGCTCTCAAGGAAGTAAAGGATGCTGCCGCAGCTGCCGAGGCCGCCAAGAAGGAGCTGGAGACGAAGGTGGCGCAGCTGGAGGCCGATCTCAAGGCGAGCGGCGAAGAGCTTGCCGCGCTCAAGCGTGAGCGCGAGAAGGACGCCCACGCCCATGGCGAGCTGCAGGGTCGTCTCGTCGAGAAGGGCAAGGAGCTTAGTGCCGCCAAGGACTCCAACGCCGATCTTGAATTGAAGCTGGCCACTCTGACCGAGACGCTGGACGGCGCCAAGGAGCGGGAGGTGGCCTTGAAGGAGGAGATCAAGGCCAACGAGGAGCTGCTGGCGAGTGCTGCTGTCACCCAGAACACCCTTAGGGAGACGGTGGAGCTCTGGACAGAGGGTCTCGTGAACATCGCCGCAGTCATCGACGGGGAGCTGGCGCAGCTGGGGATGGAAGATTTCGGGTATTCCTCCGATGAGAACCTCCAGCCCAGCGCCAAGCTTACTCTGTTCTTCAAAGGCGTGGCGACAGCCCTCCAGCGACTCCGGGAGAGGATCCCAAAGCAGCTGGCCGATGAGTCGCGCCAGATCTGCGCGGGAGTTCTTCAAAAGGTGTTGGTGAAGGTGGCCTTCCGCAACCCGGGCCTGAACCTCACCAACGCCCTCAAGAAGCGGCCGGCAGGTGCTGATCTGGAAGCGCTCAAGGCCCTTGTTGCACCCATTGTGGACAAGGTGAACGAGGTCAAGAGGGTAGATGGCGATCACGTAGATTAGGCCGCCCATTTCCTCCTTTCCTTGCCGCTGCTAGTCATGTCACGAGAACACTTTATTAGAGCTGCGACAAGCTATCTTGTAATATAACCTTATTTTGGGTATCAACTGCTGTGTTATTTCCTTTACTTGATTCCTTCCTTTGTATGTTTTTACCCTATGCTTTTAGGGAACTTGCCGGCGCAGGCACCTTAGCCACGAGCGCTGAGTGTGGGACGTCAGCAGCCTGCTGGCGGTGCCGCCACCGACAAGAAACCTTGTCGCAACTAGTCGCAGCTCACTTAAGTTGTTGAGAGGACTCGAAACAAAGTAAGGGCGCAACTAGTTACGAGTTGGTTCCTCCGTGCACAGGTTTTCCATACAAAGCACGGTCGCTCAAGGAAGATAACTTAAAAAATTTAAAAACTGATTGCTCAAACTTTGGCAACTTAGCTTTTCTGTCGTTTGCTTCCCGGTAAGGCGAAACTTTCTTGAACGGCGCCTGGTCCACACCATTATCTTCTCCTTCCCCCCCGGAAAACTTGTGGGCGAGGGAAGCTTCCCTTTCTTTGAGGAAAAGAAAGAATAGAAAATAAAGATATGGAGCCTTACAGCTCGTTACTGCTTACTGGGGTAAGTGCTGCACAAAGTGTCAGATAACGCATGCAATAAAATAGAAAGCATGAAGTTGACAGGATGTGCGGAGCACATGAACTTTATTTATGCACGGGGTCTGCGCCCCGCCTTGTACAAAGGATTACATGCAACAGCGGCAAGACTTGTACAAAAGGTGGTTGCCGGAACAGGTTCCGGCAACCGCGCCTTACGGGTAAAACTTACGAAGATGCTCAATGTTCTAGGAGTTGCTCACCAGAAATCCATCTTCGGTCTCAAGGCGGACAGCGCCAGGCCTAGTGACTCGTTTCACCCGAAGGGCCTTCCCACTTCGGCATCAACTTGTTGGAATTCTTGGCGGACTGAACACGCCGAAGAACAAGGTCGCCTTCCTCGAGACTTCTGGCATTAACTTTGCGGCTATGGTAGCGGCGCAAAGCTTGCTGGTAGCGAGCAGCTCCTACAGCAGCTTGAAGGCGATCCTCCTCAAGCAGCAGCGCGTCGTCTTGCCGCAGCTGCTCTTGCTCAAACTCATCATAAGCGAGCACTCGAGGTGACCCGTATACGAGTTCCGTGGGGAGAACTTCCTCTGCTCCATAGACTAGAGTGAAAGGTGTCTGGCCAGTGGCTCGATTTGGCGTCGTCCTGATCGACCAAAGAACCACCGGCAGCTCCTCAATCCAGTTCCTTCCGCACCTGTGCAGCCTGTCGAAAGTCCTGGTCTTGAGCCCGCGCAACACTTCAGCATTTGCCCTCTCCGCTTGACCGTTGCTTCTCGGATGAGCAACAGAAGCGAAGCAGACCTTGGCGCCAAGATCTTGGACGTATTGCATGAAGGTGCGGCTCGTGAATTGCGTGCCGTTGTCGGTGATGATCCTGTTAGGGACCCCGAAATGGCAAACAATCGACCTGAAGAACTTGACTGCTGACTGTGCTGTCACCTTCCTCACTGCTTCCACTTCCAGCCACTTTGTGAACTTGTCGATGGCAACATACAAGTACTCAAAGCCCCCGACAGCTCGGGGAAAGGGGCCGAGGATGTCGAGCCCCCAGACTGAAAATGGCCAGGATAAAGGGATCGTCTGGAGAGCTTGAGCTGGCTGGTGTATCTGCTTGGAATGGAACTGGCACGTTTCACACTTGGTTACTTGTGCAGTTGCATCCTGGAGGGCTGTCGGCCAAAAGAAACCTTGCCGGAATGCTTTGCCGGCAAGTGCTCATGCGCCAATGTGGTGACCACATATGCCAACGTGTATCTCCGCCAACAGCTTTTGTCCATCTTCCCGGTGAATACACATCAATTTCACACCGTTGGGTCTTCTTCTGTACAGTGTGCTGTCGACAAACTGGTACATACTTGACTGCCGGGCTACTCTTTCCGCTTCTTCTTGCTCTTCGAGAAGTTCTCCTATCTAAAGGAAACGGACAATCTGATGCGCCCATGCTGGAGCTTGCGGCTCGACAACAAGGACTAAAGGCACATATGCTACTGCGGGAACATCCGCTTCTACGGCGAGAACTTGCGACTCAGCCGGAGCTTGACGTTCCCCGGCAAGCTTGCCAGAGCAAAACTTGTCCGGAGCGTTTGCTTCAATGGGACAAACCATAGGGCTTGCCGGAGCAGACTGCTCCTCAGTACTTTTGGTGTTGATCTTGGGGGCCTTCTTGGCGGCGGCTTCGGGGAGCTCTACCGGAAAGTAGTCACCAGAAATCAACCTCCTCTTCTTGCTCTGTCCGGTCGATGGCGTTACAGACGGTTGAGTCAGTTCGAGCACAAAGATTCCTGGTTCCACAGGTAACTTAAGTGCGGCGCACTTTGACAGGCCATCGGCAATGTCGTTCCGAGCTCTCGGAACATGTTCCATCTGCAGGCCGTCAAAGTGCTCTTCTAACTTTCTCACTTCATCAACGTAAGCTTCCATCAACGGACTCTGATAACTCTTGTTTACTTGGCGGACGACAAGCTGCGAGTCACCCCTGACAATGAGCTTCTTGATGCCAAGGTCTGCTGCGATCCTGAGACCGGCAAGCAAACCTTCATACTCTGCAGTATTGTTTGTTGCTTGCTCCTTGGGAAAGTGCATCTGAACTACGTACTTGAGGTGCTCTCCGATGGGTGTGACAAGTAGCACGCCCGCACCGGCGCCTTGCAGCGAGAAAGCACCATCGAAGTACATGAGCCACTCTTTGCTTGCCTCCTTGACGGGGATGCTCGTTTCTGGAATTTCTTCATCTGGTGTTGGCGTCCACTCTGCTATGAATTCTGCCAATGCTCTGCTTTGGATAGTTGAAGTGCTCTCAAACTTGAGGCCAAAGCTTGAGAGTTCTAGTGCCCACTCGACAATCCTGCCTGTTGCTTCTGGATTCTGCAGTATCCTCTTCAGCGGAAAGTGAGTGACAACTGTGATCTCATGTGCTTGGAAGTAATGGCGCAGCTTTCTCGAGGCCATGAGAAGGCCGAAAAGAAATTTCTGCACACCAGAGTACCTTGATCTAGCCCCCTGCAGAAGGGAACTGACAAAGTAAACTGGGCGCTGCACCATTTTCTTCTGTATCTCCTCACGTGCCTGCGCAGACCCACCCTTGTCGGGACCAGAGCTTGTCAGTGAAGTCCCCTGCTTGTCGCTGGATGCATCTGCCGTGGTTGCCGGCTCATCATCTGCCTCCCTCTCCGCTACTAATGCAGCACTAACCACTTGATTGGTTGCCGCTATATATAGCAGCAACTTCTCTTGTGGCTTAGGTGCGACAAGTATTGGAGTGGAGTACATGTATCTCTTCAAGTCCTGCAGCACAGCCTCGGCTTCCGGACTCCATTTCATTGGACCTGCCTTTTTCAATATTTTGAAAAATGGCAGGGCGCGCTCAGCAGACTTAGAGATAAACCTCCTGAGAGCAGCCACGCAACCGGCAAGTCTTCATACATCCTTGACGCGCTTTGGTGCTTCAATCTGCTCAATGGCCTTGATCTTGTCGGGATTGGCTTCAATTCCCCGCTGAGACACGAAGAACCCGAGAAGCTTGCCGGAAGGGACTCCAAACACACACTTCTCGGGGTTCAGCTTGAGGTTGATCTTGCGTAGATTTGCAAAGGTCTCGTATAAATCTTGAATCAGAGTTGCCTTGTCCTTGCTCTTGACCACTATATCATCCATGTAGGCTTCTATATTTCTGTGTATTTGTGGCTCAAAAGCGTCATGGACTACTCTTGCAAATGTTGAACCAGCATTCTTTAATCCGAAAGGCATCCGTACAAAACAGTATGTGCCACATGGAGTGATGAATGCGGTCTTCTCCTCATCCTCTTCCGCCATGAAGATCTGATGGTATCCTGAGTATGCGTCAAGAAATGAAAGCAAGTCACATCCAGCCGTGGAGTCAACAATCTGGTCAATTCGCGGAAAGGGAAATGGGTCTTTGGGACAAGCTTTATTAACATCGGTAATGTATATACAAAGCCTCCATTTCCCGTTTGCCTTGCGTACGACTACAGGATTGGCCAACCACGTAGGATGGAGCACTCCTCTGACAAGGCCTGCTGCTTCCAATTTCTTGATTTCTTCTGCTATGAATTCTTGGCGCTCCACTTCTTGTTTCCTGACATTCTGCTTGACGGGCCGCGCATGAGGACAAACGGCAAGATGGTGCTCAATTACTTTCTTGGGAACACCGGGGATATCAGACGGTTGCCACGCAAACACGTCGACATTCGCCCGCAGGAAAGCAACGAGCGCGCTTTCCTATTTAGGGTCGAGAGTGGCACTGATGGTGAAGGTACCACCAGTGCCGTCCTCCTTGGCGGACACCTTCTTGGTCTCTGGTGGAGCTGCCTTTGTCTTCTTACACTTGCCGGTGGAGCTCGATGGTGCGTCCTCGATGGTAGCACAACACTCCGAAGAGGTGCGCTTGCCGAAGTGGGCATCAGAGCTCTTGTCGGACTTGGTCTTCTTCTTCCCCCCGGGAGCTTCAGCGACAAGTGTCTTGCGTTCTGCTGCGGCAGCTGCTTCCCGGTAGATCTTGTCGGTGCAGATAAGGGCATCCTTCTTGTCGACGGGGACAGAGATGACGCTTATCGGACCTGGCATCTTCAGCATGTTGTATGCATAGTGAGAGGCTGCCATGAATTTGGCGAGTGCTGGACGGCCGAGTATCCCATTGTAAGGCAATGGAAAATCAGCAACGTCAAAAGTAACCCTCTCAGTCCTGAAGTTCAGCTCGCTGGCAAATGTCACCGGCAACGTGATCTTTCCCTTCGGCTTGATCCTTCCCGGATTGATTCCTTGGAATGTGCCGGTCTCTTCGAGCTTGTTGTCAGGGATCTGGAGTTTCTGGAGTACCGCGGAGGAGATCAGGTTCAAGCCGGCCCCGCCGTCAACTAGCATCTTAGTGACCTTGAGGTTGCGGATAGTTGGTGAAACCAACATTGGCAAGCACCCAACCGCAGTTATGCGATCAGGGTGGTCCTCAATATCAAAGATGATAGGCGTGCTGGACCATTTCAGAGGCCTGCGTGACTTGATGGGTGGTTCTGCCGCATTGACTTCCCGCACCCACTGCTTGAGCTGGCAGTGTGAACTATGCAGAGAAGCACCACCGTCAACGCAGAGAACCTCTGTGGCTTTCTGAAACTCCCGCTCGTCGGCCTCGTCATCATCCATATCTTCATCTTCGTCGTCATCCTCATCCTTGTCGCGGCCGCAGGGGGGTCTGTCTCCTTGCCGCTGCTTGGCCTTGCCGCGGCGTCCTCCCCGGCCGGGACGTTTCTTGCCGGATCCTCCAGTTCCTTCTTGGGCCTTCTCCTTGTCGCGTCGCTCGTACTCAGCCTTTTGCTGCTCGACAAGCTGTTCGACCTTCTTGCAGCTCTGGAGATCATGGCCCTTGGTGCGATGGATCTTGCAGTACTGCTTGTCGAAGCCGCCCTGCTTGTCGGCGACCGCCACAGCCTCGCCGGAGGTACCAGCTTTGGCTTTCTCGGCGCCACCTCCGTTGCCGGACTGCTCAACAACTAGCACATCTTTGCCTTTCCTCTTCTTGTTGTTCCGCCGCCGGTTTCTCTTTGCCGACGCAGCATCCTCACTGTCAGATCCTCTTGCTTCTGCATTCTCTCCGGGGAGTCTCCTCCCTTCTTCAGCACGTGCGCACTTGTCGGCCAGGGCATATAGCTCACTGACGTCTCTGATCTTGCACATCGCCATCTCCTCCCGCATTCTGCGGTTACGCACGTTCTGATGAAACGCGCTGATGACTACGGCGGGGTGGACATCTGGGATTGTGTGCTGTACACGGCTGAATCTCTGAGTGTACTTGCGCAGGGACTCTCCTTCCTTCTGGATGAGTATATGAAGGTCGCTCTCCTGGCCATGAGGTTTGTGGCCGGGTGTAAAGGCGCCGACAAACTGATGGCATAGATCTGCCCATGAGGATATGGAGTTGTCCGGCAAGTGCATGAGCCAAGATCTGACATTGGGCCTGAGCACCAGCGGGAAGTAGTTGGCAAGGATCTTGTCGTCCCGTCCCCCGGAAGATTGCACCGCAATGGTGTAGATGACGAGGAACTCCGACGGATGCGTCTTGCCATCGTACTTCTCTGGTACGTCTGGCTTAAAATTCTTCGTGCTGGGCCACTGGACTTGCCGCAGCTCACGAGTGAACGCAGGGCAACATACCGCGTACGGCAAGTCGCCTGGTTCCCCTGGCGCATGCATGTCGACAGTGGGCCCAGCACGCTGGTCCGATTGACGCCGCGCTTCTCTTCGACGCTCGATGCGAGTACGAGCGTCTTCTTGCTATCGTTCTTGAAGAACTTGGCGCTGATCGCGACGAGCCCGCGGATCTGATGACACGGTGGAGTTAGTGTCGAGGTTGACCCGGCGAGTCGGCGATCTTGGCCTTCGGGGTGGAGAGTGCACGGTGGTTGCACCCCCACCGGTCTTGTCGCCATCGGCTCGTGCCTGGCAATCTTGCCGTGGCTTCGATGTGCTCGGCTGCCGTGGAGTGTCGCCGTTGGCGAAGCCGATGAGACTCTGAATGGTGGCCCTCCAATCATCGATCTTGTCCGTCGTTGGAGGGTAATCCAGGAGCAGTTGAGCTCGTGCTAACGCTTCTTCTGGAGTCTTCGGTGGCGGCGGCGAACGGTGCGAGGAGCGGGATATGCTCGGACTTCCAACTGGGTTGGAAGGAGCAGTATCCCGTCCAGGCGACCGTGTCTTGCTCGTTCCTGCATGTTGGCGTGCATGCTGGTCTTGAGCGTCCCGAGATCCACTAGCTCGATCTTGGTCCAACGAGCGTATGGTACCGCGAGTACCATGACGCTGTCGGTCCCGCGCCTCCTGAGATGGGTGCGGCACATGTACGGACGCCGAGGTTTGCGTAGCCTTGTCCTTGGACCTGGTAGCACCGTGAGCTCCCTCGTCGACGCCCGCACCTCCGCCGACGTCTACCCCACCACCCGTTTGCTCCGGTGGTGGTGGGACCGACGTGGACGGAGCAGCCACCTCCGAAGCCTTCTTCTTC
Organism: Triticum dicoccoides; assembly: GCF_002162155.2. Taxonomy (NCBI): domain Eukaryota; kingdom Viridiplantae; phylum Streptophyta; class Magnoliopsida; order Poales; family Poaceae; genus Triticum; species Triticum dicoccoides. Next base: position 756,045,491 of record NC_041393.1, on the reverse strand, counting down.
GGTGGCATGTTGATGAAGAAGATGAACATCTAGCTTGCATGAACGCCGGATCAGGTTCACACAACCTCGACGCCCCCTACCTGGCGCGCCAAAGATGTCGTGGGAAACGAACACCTATGGGGCCGGCGTACCGGGCCCCTTTCGGTTCGGCGGGGGGCGGAGGTCGCACGAAGAGCAGATCGAGGCGAAGCACACGAGCGGTTTACCCAGCTTCGGAGCTCTCTGGAGAGATAATACTCCTACTGCTGCTTGTCTGATTGTATTGTGTTCTTGCTCGGGAGCGAAGAGTGCTACAGTACTCACGAGACCGAGCGTGAGTGTTTTCAGGTTTCGAACCTTTCGAACCCCTTCCTACGTTGCGCATGGGCCTCCTTTTATACGCTCAAGGGGTCACCGACAGGTGGCAACATAGATGAGGGTAAAAATGGAAAAGAGGTGGTTGGTACAACTACTTGTATAGTGTATCATACCTAACCCTGACGGCAGGGGACAAAAGCATTTAATGCCCGTCTGTGTCACCCAAATAGTGCAAGAAAAGGACCGTCAGGGGCGCCACCGCTTGCCACGATGGCAGTATTGTCAGCGCCGCTTGCCACCCCGCACCGCTGGCTGCACAGCCTCTCGCCACGCGCGCCTGGAAAGGTCCCAGGGCGACGCGTTAGTGGATGCGCTGGAGCACGGGCGCGAAGTGGTAGCCTGCCGCAGCAAGCGCCTTGCCGTGGTCGTTGTCTTGTCGCGTCCGGAAGCTTGTCGCTCACCGGGTCTTGCCGGGACGCGCGGTGCGTTGCGGCAAGTTCCTTGGGATGCCTTGCTTGGCCTTCCCGGCAAGCTCCTCTTGCCGGGGCCTTGCCTTGCCGGGACGCGCGGCGCGTCGCGGCAAGTTCCTTGAGATGCCTTGGTTGGCCTTCCCGGCAAGCTCCTCTTGCTGGGGCCTTGTCTTCTTGTCTTGAACACTTTGTTCTTGAATGGCTCCAAAGGAACCACGGAGGGCCTTGGCGGTCACCCGGCAAGCCTTGCCGCGGGGTGTTGCGACTGCCCGTGCACAAGTTCGGGACACTAGGGTACCCCTACTCTAGTACACCGACAGATATGCTGTGATAGGAAGCCAAATGACTGAGGAAGTCCCTGCAGAATTCAGATGTATACTTTCTGGTGCAACAACAAGCGCTAGAGGATTTAAGAACCAAACAAAGAGAAAGCTAATAAACTTGCCAAGCGTCTTGTCAGCATGGTGCGTATCCAGGATATCGTTTCTTGAGCTTTGCTGGAGTTGTTTTAGTTCTGGACTTGTCTTGTTGCGCGTTTATTTGCACTGGTGGCCAATTTAGACGCCCAGTGTATGTAATATGCTGCTTTGTTCCCCATATTCACACTGGTGGTGAACTTTGATGCCCAGTGGATGTAAATGTGTAATAGCCGTAATAGCCTAGCGTAAGTTGCTTGCTTATTTTTTTTCCTTATTGTCTTGTTTATTTGTTTGGTTGTAGTCACTGTAGTTATTTTTCTGTGGTTTGCTAGTGGCCACAATAAATTATTTTTAAAAACTAGGCCACAATAACCATGGGCAACATACGGACCGTTGTAACCATGGTCCCGCTACCTCCTGTGGTGACCATGGGCTGTAGGATCCATGGGCCTTCTACGGGCCACAACATCCATGGGCCTTCTACGGGTCGTCGAAGCAATGGGCCTTCTACGGGCCGTAGAATGAATGCCTTCTACGGGCCGATCGATTGGCCAAACATGAGCCATACTTATTCATGGACCATTAAGTGGACCGCAATATGGGTCGTAAACACGCTAGAATCGTCAGTTTATGGCCCGAGCATAACGGGCCCTTAATAGGCCGATATGTATAACGGGCTTAATTCTATCGAGAGGCATAATGGGTCATTAATGGGCCGTATTTGATAACGTTATGAAAACAGCCCAATGGATTAATGGGCCACAAATGGGCCGACTGTAACCATGGGCTGGATTTGGCCCTCAACCGGAACATGCCAGCAACAAACCGTAAGTAATCGAAGGCTGGAAATGAGCCCAAGAACAAATGGGCCTATAGAAGGCTGGAAGATAATATGGGTTGGAAACAGCCAAACGGAGTGACGTGTCGTTAATGGGTGTAAAGCTATACACTGTTCATTATGGGCCAGTTTCACCACAGGCCTTTAATGGGCCTAGAGTTCAAAGGGCTTCATATGGGCCGAAAGAAATCATGGGCCATACATGGGCCGGAAGTTACAATGGACTGGAATCATATTCGACGGCCCAGATGACGCTACTGGGCCAAATTCGGATAGGCCATAACGGGTCGTGAGTTAGCGGGCTGTTAAATGGGCTATATGTGAATAGGCCATTAACTGCTTTCCATGGGCCAGCCCGCCACCTTTTGACCAAGTCAAACGGGCCGGCCTTTTAACCTGAATGGGCCACTGTTGGGCTGGGCCATGTGTCGACTTATCATAGGTGCGTCCCGTCCATTGGTTGGATGACATCTGTCCCAAGGCTGAGCTGACATGTGGATCCTCTGGCGAATCAGAATTTTACACATGGAAAATCCCCATTGGCCAGGGCTGTTAACAGGTTATTGGATCCAAAACCGGACCCGATATTAGAACTCATACGAAGTTTTATCCTCACTTGTTTGCACAGTTCTTGCCAGAATTTACTAGTAAAGACAGGGTCTCTGTTAGACAGAAGTGACACTGGCAGTCCATGCAAACAATACACTACGTCCAAAAATATTTCTGCAACTTTGCTGGTTGTGTAAGGGTGTCTGAGAGCAATAAAATGCCCATACTTTGTGAAAGTGCAACTAATCCCTGGGTGGTTTTGGTAATTCTTAACAACATATATCTCATTGAACTAATGCTATTTCAAGATGATCATTCCAGAAAGTTCAATGATTGGCATGGCATGGACTAGAGATGTGGACCCCTCAAAATGCTAAGGACACATATTGGCAACAAGCTCAAGACTCTACATTTTTATTTAAGTGATCCAAGATCACATTGAGTCCATAGGAAAGCCAATACTATTAGAAGAAGATGAAGTGTTGCTTAATGGCGTGGTTGCTCAAAATGCTTAGTGATATGCTCCAAAATCCTCAACCACTTTCTCATTTCCACATATGTCCTAAACCTAAAAGTCAAACTCAGCCTCACCGATTTGATCTATCCGGCGCCACCGAGTTCAATTGACATAGCCACTGCCACAAACCCTAATCACTTCGGTTTCACCGATAGGGATCTCGGTCTCACCGAGATGGGATTGCAAACTCCATGTTTCCTTTTCGTAATGTTTTGGTCCCACCGATATGAGCTAATCGGTCCCATCGAGTTCACAATGCAAACTCCCTGTTTCCTTTTCGTAACGTTTTGGTCCCACCAAAATGAGCGAATCGGTCCCACCAAGTTTGCCTGACCAACTCTCCATGTGCCTATTACTGAAATCGGTCCCACCGAGTTCATGTGATCGGTCTCACCGAGATTATGTTATGCCCTAACCCTAGCGCATCCGTCCCACTGAGTTCATGTGATCAGTCTCACCGAGACTACGTTATGCCCTAACCCTAGCACATCGGTCCCACCGAGTTGATCGTATCGGTCCCACCAAAAATCCTAACGTTCATATTTTGACCTAAGTTGGTCTGACCGAGTTTTACCATTCGGTCTCACTGAGTTTGGGAATCTGTGTGTAATGGTTAGATTTTGTGTGGAGGCTATATATACCCCTCCACCCTTTCTTTATTCATGGAGAGAGCTATCAGAACGTGCCTACACTTCCACCATTCACTTTCTGAGAGAGAACCACCTACTCATGCGTTGAGACCAAGACATTACTTTCCAACCACAAGAATCTTGATATATATCCTTCCCCAAGTTGCTTTCCACTCAAATCATCTTTTCACCATAGCCAAATCTACGAGAGAGAGTTGAGTGTTGGGGAGACTATCATTTGAAGCATAAGAGCAAGAAGTTCAGCATCAACACACCATCAATTACCTTTTCGAGAGTGGTGTCTCCTAGATTGGTTAGGTGTCACTTGGGAGCCTCCTTCAAGATTGTGGAGTTGAACCAAGGAGTTTGTAAGGGCACGGAGATTGCCTACTTCGTGAAGATCTACCAAGGTGAGGCAAGTCCTTCGTGGGCGATGGCCATGGTGGGATAGACAAGGTTGCTTCTTTGTGGAACCTTCATGGGTTGAGCCCTCTGTGGACTCGCGCAACCATTACCCTTAGTGGGTTGAAGTCTCCATCAATGTGGATGTATGATAGCACCACCTATCGGAACCGTGCCAAAAATCTCTGTGTCAACATTGCATTTGCTCCCTCCAAACTCCTCTCATTTACTTTCTTGCAAGTTGCATGCTTTACTTTCCGCTGCTCATACACTCTTTGCACGCTTGCTTGAATTGTATTGTGATTGCTTGACTTGTGCTAAGTTGCTAAAATTCGGCAAGAATTAAAATTGGGAAAAGGTTAGGTTTTATTTGGTCAAGTAGTCTAACCCCCGCACTAGACATACTTTCGATCCTACAAGTGGTATCAGAGCTTCGGTCTCCATTTGCCTTGATTTCCATTGCCTTGGTGATCATAGCCTTGGTTTCACAACCTAGGAGAGTATGGCATCTAGCGAGGGAAATTACCACCATAGAGGTCCTTTTGATGTTACTAATTTTGCTAGTTGGAAACATAAGATGAAAATGCATATTCTTGGACATAACCCCGCCGTTTGGGCTATTGTGTGTATTGGTTTGCAAGGTGAATTCATCGATGGGAGAGAGCAGAATCGTGAAGCTATCATGGAAGAATTTAACATGTTGCAATACAATGCTCAAGCTTGTGATATCCTCTTCAACGGATTGTGCCTCGAAGAATTCAACAAAATCAGCCATCTTAAGAATATATAGGAAATTTGGGATACTTTGATTGATATGCACAAAGTTACCGACTCCGTTGTTGGGGATATAACTACCAGATATGAACCGCCTAGGAGGGGTCGGGTCATACTGCTAGCGATAACTCATGGAGGGGGCGGGTCATAAGAATCCCGCTGACGGCCCAAGACCCAGAGGCGACTTAGGGCCCAGAAGGATGAACCGTCATAAGGATAAACTTGTATTATAAGGCAGGCGTAGTTAGTCACCGAGTCGGACACGTTGTCTATGAGCCAGCCAGGACTCTGTAAGCCACCGGGCGCTAACCTATGTATATAAAGGGATGACCGGCGGCGAGTTAGGGCAGAAAAGAAGGAGATCGATAACTAGGTCAAGCGTATTCGCTCCCTAGTAATCAAAGCCCAAGCAATAACCACCCTACACTGGAATAGGCTGTTACCTCCACCGCGAGGGGCCGAACTAGTATAAACTCTCCATGTCCCTTGTCCCGTTTAACCCCTTCAAGCTAACTACATTGCGATGGCTCCACACCTAAGTCCTTATGCTAGGACATCTGACGTGATATTTCCACGACAGTTGGCGCCCACCGTGGGGCCAGCGCACGGTGGTTTCGCAGGGCTCAAGGGCCGGATGACTAAGAGTCGTCACAACAAGCTCTACATTGATGACGAGGGCTGGGGCCCGAGGCCAACTCAATCGAGTATGGGTACCGGGTCCCTTTGGTGGAATTCACGTCTTCATCGGCAAGATCGGTGAGTCAGAAGCTGATCCGGACATCTGCACCGACATTGTCGAGTCGTCTCGGCGCGCGCAACCCGCCAAGGCTGAAACCGCCCCAAAGCATGTTTTTGTTGGTTTCGTTCATGGAGCAGAACTAGAAGGAGGATCTAAATCTGGTGGCGAGACGATTATTTACTCAGGCGACGAGTCTTCTGCTGGTGAGACCAACTCCATCTACCAGGTTCAGGATGGCGGGCTTGGGGGCTGTTCCGATGGCGACAGTATTCCGGACCCTTACGAGCCGCCACACCAGGTCACAGTCTTCATGGCCGGTACACAACCAGCATAGGGTTCTACGACTGCAGCGGCAATGATCTTTGGATTAGTAGCAGCGACGATTTCTGGTGCCGGACCTGTGCGCCCGCCGGCTCAAGTTTTTTCTGATCTATTGGAGCTCTGCCTATGTTGCTAATGGCGGAGGTTAACCCGGCGAATCAAGCTCAGCATAACGCAGAGGTTACAAAATTGCATGACGAGATATCACAAGCCAAGGAGGAGTTAAATGCATAAAACACCCGGATGGCAACGGAGCGAGCCGCCTTGCAGAGGGAAGCAGAACGGCTTCGGGCGGAAAGCTTATGCTTAAGCTTAGACATGGATGTGTTAAACACTATTTTCAACAGAAGGTATGTAAGCCGGCTGCCCCCCGCTTATAATGCGAGGAATCTTTTCAACACGCCTGGTGCAGGACCCAGTAACCCGCCCGGGGTGAATCAGACCGCTGAGGCGCGAGCGGCCGAAGAACCGGTTCAGCAACATTTGAACACGACCCCTCCTCAGCATGTTCCCACGCCTCCGGGGCATTTTTCTAACCCCTTGGATAACATGATAGCTACAGCAACCTGGCTGGCGACTCTCCCAGCCGAAGATGAGTCACCAGCAGCAATGGAAAAACGAATAGACGGAGAGGTTCTTCAGACGGCTGTGGCCCAGCAGGCGGCTTATTCATACATTCGTGATCGTATCCACTCAACACCTCGTCCAAGCAGGAGTTATAGTAGGGATATTGATGAACCGGCCAATACAAGCAGTGAGCAACACCGCAACCAGCCTCGCAGGCCTGACCCACCGCGTGTCGGCACTGATGCTCAGATCTTGATTAACCAGGGCAGAGCGCGGCATGAGGCGGAGCTGGTGGCTCAGCTGACGGCTCAGTTGGCGGCTCAACAGCAATCTCCGATTTATCCTTCAGCGTCCATAGAGGTAGGAGCAACCTCTAGAACCTTGGGTGTGCCATGTTTAGTGTCAGCTTTACGCAATGAGCACTTGCCTAAGGATTTCAAGGGCCCCCGTAAGGTGCCCAATTATACGGCAGATCAGCCCCCAGAGGCTTGGGTTGAGAGTTATGAGATGGCCATGTAGATGCTAGATGTTGGTGATGACCCACAAGTATAGGGGATCTATCGTAGTCCTTTCGATAAGTAAGAGTGTCGAACCCAACGAGGAGCGGAAGGAAATAACAAGCGGTTTTCAGTAAGGTATTCTCTGCAAGCACTGAAATTATAGGTAACAGATAGTTTTGTGATAAGATAATTTGTAATTGGTAATAAGCAATAAAAGTAAATAAGGTGCAGCAAGGTGGCCCAATCCTTTTTGTAGCAAAGGACAAGCCTGGACAATTTCTTATAATGAGAAAAGCGCTCCCGAGGACACATGGAAATTATTGTCAAGCTAGTTTTCATCACGCTCAATCCGCGTTCGTTACTTTGATAACTTGATATGTGGGTGGACCGGTGCTTGGGTGCTGTCCTTTCTTGGACAAGCATCCCACTTATGATTAACCCCTACCACAAGCATCCACAACTACAAAAGAAGTATTAAGGTAAACCTAACCATAGAATGAAACTAGTGGATCCAAATCAGCCCCTTACGAAGCAACGCATAAACTAGGGTTTAAGCTTCTGTCACTCTAGCAAACCATCATCTACTTATTACTTCCCAATGCCTTCCTCTAGGCCCAAATAATGGTGAAGTGTCATGTAGTCAACGTTCACATAACACCACTAGAGGAGAGACAACATACATCTCATCAAAATATCGAACGAATACCAAATTCACTTGACTACTAATAGCAAGACTTAACCCATGTCCTCAGGAACAAACGTAACTACTCACAAAGCATATTCATGTTCATGATCAGAGGAATATTAATATGCATTAAGGATCTGAACATATGATCTTCCACCAAATAAATCAATTAGCATCAACTACAAGGAGTAATCAACACTACTAGCAACCCATAGGTACCAATTTGTGGTTTTGATACAAGATTGGATACAAAGTGATGAACTAGGGTTTGAGAGGAGATGGTGCTGGTAAAGATGTTGATGGAGATTGACCCCCTCTCGATGAGAGGATCATTGGTGATGACGATGGTGATGATTTCCCCCTCCCGGAGGGAAGTTTCCCCGGCAGAACAGCTCCGCTGGAGCCCTAGATTGGTTCCGCCAAGGTTTTGCCTTGTGGCGGCGGAGTTTCATCCCGTAAGCTTGCTTGTCATTTTTTCCAGGGTAGAAGACTTCATATAGCAGAAGATGGGCACGGGAGGGCCACCATGGGGCCCACGAGGCAGGGGTGTGCCCAGTAGGGGTGGGCGCGCCCCCCACCGTCGTGGCCAGGGTGTGGGCCCCCTCTGGTACTTCCTTGGCTGAATAATTCTTATTAATTCCAAAAATGACTTCCGTGGAGTTTTAGGACTTTTGGAGCTGTGCATAATAGGTTTCCAATATTTGCTCCTTTTCCAGCCCAGAATCCCAGCTCCATGCATTCTCCCTCTTCATGATAAACCTTGTAAAATAAGAAAGAACAACCATAAGTATTGTGACATAACATGTAATAACAGCCCATAATGCAATGAATGTCGATATAAAAGCATGATGCAAAATGGACGTGTCAACTCCCCCAAGCTTAGACCTTGCTTGTCCTCAAGCGGAAGCCGATATCGAAAAATAGTTCCACATGTTTAGAGATAGAGGTGTCGATAAAAATAAAATACAGACATGAGGGCATCATGATCATTCTTATAACAACAACATATATAGATTTGTCATATGATTTCTTATGCTCAAGTAACAATGTATTCACAATGTCAAGTATGGTTCAGAAACTTCATTGAGAACTAACAAACTATAATCTCAGTCATTGAAGCCATTGCAATTTATCATAACATCAGAAAGATTCAAGAATAGAGCTTTTTAGCAAGTCCACATACTCAACTATCATATAGTCTTCTACAATTGCTAACACTCATGCAATACTTATGGTTCTGGAGTCTTAATCGGACAAAGAGAAAGATAGGGGCTTATAGTATTGCCTCCCAACATCTTACCTCAAGGGTAATGTCAACAATAATAGTTCATGCTAACTTACATTCAATTGGATATATATATCAGGATCTTTCCAACACAAGGTGCTTGCCAAAGGATAAAATAAAAAGGGAAAGGTGAAGATCACCTTGACTCTTGCATAATGTAAAAATAGGCCCTTCGCAGAGGGAAGCAGAGGTTGTCATGTGCTTTTAGGGTTGGATGCACAAAATCTTAATGCAAAAGAACGCCACTTTATATTGCCACTTGTGATATGAACCTTTATGATGCAGTCCGTCGCTTTTATTACTTCCATATCACACGATCATATAAAGCTTATTTCTCCGCACTAGTAAGTCATACATATTTAGAGAGCAATTTTTATTGCTTGCAACATGACAACTTACTTGAAGGATCTTACTCAATCCATAGGTAGGTATGGTGGACTCTCATGGCAAAACTGGGTTTAAGGATATTTGGAAGCACAAGTAGTATCTCTACTTGGTGCAGGGAAATTTGGCTAGCATGAGGGGGAAAGGCAACCTCAACATGTTTGAATGATCCATGACAATATACTTTAACTGAGATGTGAGAAAACATAACCCATTCCGTTGTCTTCCTTGTCCAACATCAACTCTTTAGCATGTCATACTTTAATGAGTGCTCACAGTCATAAAAGATGTCCAAGATAGTATATTTATATGTGAAAACCTCTCTTTCTTTATTACTTCCAATTAATTGCAACGATGACCAAAACTATGTTTGTCAACTCTCAACAACTTTTAAGCCTCATACTCTTTATATGTGAAATCATTACTATCCATAAGATCAATATGAACTATTTTATTTCTTTTTATTATTTCTATTTTCTCAAGATCATAGCAAGATAGCAAAGCCCTTGACTCAACACTAATCTTTATTATATATAGCTCACGGACTCGATTACATAGAGGGATCACAAAGCAAAACTCAAAACTAATTCATACCAAAACTTTATTCTACTAGATCAAGATATTACTAAAAGGATCGAACTAAGTAAAACAGTAAATATAGGAGTGTGTTGGTGATATGATACCGGGGCATCTTCCCCAAGCTTGGCAGTTGCCAAGGGGAGTGCCCATACCCATGTGATTATGTCCTCGGAGGTGATGAAGGTGGTGATGATGATGGTGGATAATCGCACATTGAGCGTAAAAGCTCCTTCAACTTGCGGATAATGCCCTTGAGTGCGACGATATGATCCTTCAACAAAATATTTTCCTGTGTGAGATACTTGTTTTGTATGCGAGCTAACTCGATCATCTTGAAAGCTTCAATCTTAGTTGGGGTAAAGAGGTTAGGTAGAGGCTGAGGGATGTTTTCTTCTTCTACCGTCGGAGCTTGATCCTCCATGGCCTTCTTGATCCCTTCTGAAAGTGCTAGTTATCGACTAGAGGGGGGTGAATAGGTGATTTTTGTGAAAGTCTTTAAAACATGGAAGTTTTGAAGACAAGCAATAGAAATGACCTAATTGATATGCAGCGGAACATAAACTACAACAAGCAAACCATAGTCAAGTATGCAATAATGTGAAAGTACAAGGACTAATAGGGGCTTGGTAGTAAGGATCAGGATGGAAGATAGTATGAAGCCAATCAGAACAAGTAGTCACACAGTGAAGTCAAACAGGCATGGCAATCAGACAATGACTTCACGAATACTAACAGTAAGCAAGGAGAGTAAGAGATAGAACCAGTCACTTGTTGAAGACGCAGGATTTGTTGGACCAGTTCAAGTTGCTGTGACAACTGTACGTCTGGTTAAGGAGGCTGAGATTCAACTCAGAAGACCGCGTCTTCACCTTATTACCCTTGAGCTAAGGACACACAGTCCTCGCCCAATCACTCTGGTAAGTCTTCAAGGTAGACTTCCGAACCTTCACAGACTTCGTTCACCGACAATCCACAATGACTCTTGGATGCTCAAAACGCGACGCCTAACCGGCTGGAGGATTCACAGTCCTCAAGTGTAATAAGTCTTCAGGTCACACAGACAGAAATACTTCAGTGATGCCTAACACTCTTTTGCTCTGGGTGTTTGGGCTTTGTCCTCGCAAGGATTTCTCTCTCTCAAAGGCTTCGAGGTGGGTTGCTCTCAAACAACAAAAGTCGTGCACTAACTCTGAGTAGCCACCAATTTATGGTGTAGGGGGTGGGCTATTTATAGCCACTAGGCAACCCGACCTGATATGTCCGAAATGACCCTGGGTCACTAAGGAACTGACACGTGCTCCAACGGTCAGATTTCAAACACACACGGCAACTTTACTTGGGCTACAAGCAAAGCTGTCTCATCCAGCTCTGGATAAGATTTGCTCTCATTGTCTTCACTCAAAGACATAGGATTTGGGTTGAGCATCACTTCAGTCATCCTGACTTAGTTCACTTGGACCCCACTTAACAGTACGGTGGTTCCTATGACTCAACAAAGAAGAAAAAGGAAACAGCGAAACGACACAGTCTTCGCGCTCCATAGTCTTCACTCAATGTCTTCTCATGTCATAGTCTTCAATATGAATATCTTCACATACCACCATTGTCGTCAATGTATTCATACATTTTAGGGGTCATCTCTGGTAGGTAAACCGAATCAATGAGGGACACTACCTGCGTTATCCTGCAATTCTCACAAACACATTAGTCCCTCAACCAACTTTGTCATCAATACTCCAAAACCAACTAGGGGTGGCACTAGATGCACTTACAATCTCCCCCTTTTTGGTGATTGATGACAAACTGGTTGAAGTTTTCAACGGGGATAAAGTATGTGAAATTTGTAAAGGATAGGGTATTGTCTTCATAAGTGGCAAAGGCTCCCCCTGAATATGTGCATATAAGTAATTTTCTTTTGGAATGCAAATGCACATGGCAGGTTGTACTTGTGGAGATCCTCTTCAACTTATGAAGATAATTCATCATGCATGAAATGATATAACTTAGAGAATGACATGCATAATGAAAAATGGACGTCTGCAGAATGATCTAAGTGCGGAAGTTATCATCGCACATGCGGAATTTATCATCGCATCATAGAAAAGCAAATAAGTAGCAGATGACCATCGAGTTTAAGTGTTACAACTCAAAAAACCAAATGTATCAAAAGCGAGAGTTGTAAACACGAGGCAAAATATAAAGCAACCGCCCATACGAACCCGCTTGAAGACTATCAAACTCATATGCTTCTCCCCCTTTTGTCAGTAAGGACCAAAAAGGTTTGAAGACATAGAGCATCTACTCATTCCCATGAGGAGTAGGTGAAGCAGCAGGGTTATCGTTGTTTTTTGGCAGCGCAGACAAACTTGGTGCAGTGTCGATGCGTGCAGAAGTAGGGGGCGGTGAAGTAGCATCGTCTTCATCATCGATCACTTTAGCATTCACAGTTGCCGCGGAGGAAGAATAGTCATAGTCTTCAAGAGATGGAGTTCGATGTAGGACAGCATTCCGTGGAGGAGTGGAGTCAAACTTGAATCTTTCAGTGAAGCCATCGTCTTGAAGATCTGCTTCAGCAGTGAGCAGCGTTAAACTCTTCCATGATCGCCGACAGGTCTCATGAGTGACAAAAGCATTCTTGGTGGCAAGATTTTGAATGCGATTGACGTCCACCAAGAGGCTTTTCATCTGTCGCTTGAGCCAAAAGTGATGCTTGTCTTGTTTTTGATGCAGTGCCACAAGAAGTTCGTGGTCATTTAGGATGCGAGAGTGCTTCTTAGGCCTTTGGGCAATTGTGCTCTCAGCAGCTTCAGTTTGCACACGATGAGGCAGACGAGTGTTCCCAGCCATTGGATAGACATGAGTTACTGCTTGGACTCCTTCCATGGGTTGAGTGCAGCTTTGGTGATCAGCATTTTGAAGACAAAGAGGCTTCTTGGCAGGCTCAGGGTATATGGCTTCAATTGACATATCAACCTCTGGTAGAAACATCAGATGATTGCGAGCAGAGGACTGATAGTTGATAGTAGAGTGTGGCTTGATGAGGTGCATGACCCATGGAGCATAAAATTTCAGGCCAAAAAGGTCAGATCCAGACGCAGCCAGTTGCCGGATGAAGTATTCTTGTGTATTGAAGCTGATGCCGTTGAGGATGTAAAAGACTAATGTCTTCATGGCTCCTTCAAGTTTTGCAGCTGATGAATGCCCTTTGATAGGCCACAGAGTTCGCCTGATGATGTGATATATTGTGCGAGGCAGATACTCAAGGTCATCAACAAAGAACTCCTTTGGGTATTCAGCGTCAGGTGGTAGAGGCTTCATTATGCTCAACATCTGGCTCATGTTGGGCTCTGGCTTATGGAAGATGCTCTCCAGTGCATTGCGGTGGAGTTGACAATCAGGTTCGTACAGCTCTCCGGGACTGGGTAGGCCTGTAAGCTCAATGACGTCAAGAGCTTTGGCTTCATGATGAACATTTCCTGTCATCCACTCAAGAACCCATGTCTTTGTATCCCTGTTGTAGCCGCGAATGTGGAGGGTAGCATAGAATTGAAGCAAAAGTTCCTCATTCCAATGTTCTTTGTCTGTTACAAAGCTGAGCAGACCTGCATCACGAAAGCAGTCAAGTGCTTCTTCTAAGCATGGCAGTCCAGCAATGGCTTCAGTGTCGAGGCGCATATGAGGGAAAATGCGCCCTTGATCATACAGAATGCAGGAGTAATAGCTTTGCTGCTGATAGCTCCAGAAACGATCAGATGATATTCTTGGCTTTGGTAGGGGTTCTTTGCTCTGTCAAAGAAGGTGTTGTGGCTTTTGAAGCCATTTGCATTGAAGGACCCTGTAGAGTTTGCAGTACCTGGGAACCTTGGCAGTCTTGGCTTTGGTGTCTGGACCAGAGGCCTATGCTCAACATGATAATCAAACTGAGGACCAGAGGCATTAGGCGGAGGGACCAGAATTGGCCATTTGACAGTGATCAGCTGACCATGGTTGTATGCTTGCTCAATTGTGTGAGACCTTGGTGGCGGAATGGGAGCAGTGGCAACAACTGAGGCGTCAGGCTACACAACAGATGCTTCAGGAGCAGTTGCATCATTGGCTTCTGGCACATTGGTTGGTGCAAGCTCCACATTTGCTTCAGCCATGACTACGTCATTGGCTTCATTTGTGTTGGTGGTGGCAGCCTCAAGATTTTCAGCATCCACTTGACGAGCTGGAGGGTCGGGCACTGGCACGTTCACATCAGGAACAGCTTTTTTAGTAATGGGGGGAGTAGGGACACGTTCTTCTTCTTGGTTGTCATCGGCTGATGCAGCCGGATTGTCTTCAGCAGCTTTGGCTTCAGACACGGAGACATTCACAGTCAGAGTGGCTTCTGGAAACACTTGACGTGCAACAGATTGGTGGTGCACTTCTCCTTCTGGAACGCTCGAAAGAGGGACTTGAGGCCTTGGTCCTTTGCGAAGCCTGCGTAATGTTGGCGACGCCTTTGGAGTTGGAGTTGGCTGGGCCTCAAAGTCATCTTCTTCTACTTGCACAGGTGGTGTGACTTGTTGCTGTTGGGGAGTACTCGGGGAGTCTTGTTGTTGTGGGTGATCAGCCCATGATGCATCCTGAGCAATTGGCGTCAAAGGACGACCAATGCTAATGAGTTCGTTGTTCGTGAGAACAGGCGATGATACCAAGTTGTGTCCGATCTGAGGAAGAACTACATCATCTTCAACATTGTCATTGTGACCAATGTCTTCAGCAGCGGTGGGATCAACTGCTGGAATGTCTTCAGCTTCATGAGCCTCTATGGAAGCAGGCTCATGAACTATCATCTGTTGTTCTTGTTGTTCAGATGCAGGGCGAACCATTGAGATAGGTTCAACAACTAAGGGCTCTGTGGGAGCAGCCCGATTCTTCTTGGTTTTGCACTTCTTCTTGGAGGGAGCAGCATCAGAGGCTTCAGTATTTTTCCATTTTATGGCTTCAGCCTCGGCAGTCCTCGTCTTCTTCAGTTCTGAAGCGGTTGACCTGGCCTTTGGCTTCGAGCCAGTCATGCTGCTTGGGAAGACTATGCGAGGTTCTTCCTGCCTTGAAGGTGCAGATTGGTCAGTTGATAGCTTCTTCTTCTTTGCAACCATTCTGGGGTCAATACCAGGACGACCAAGAGCCTTGCGCTTCTCAGCCTCATTGTAGGCTAGCACACACTTGTCAGCCAGACTCTTCATGCGCTCACGAGAGCCTTGAGCTTCTTCGCGCTTCTTGAGAAAGGCTTCTTTGAGCTCATGCAGCATGATCTTGAAGTTTTTGACATCTTGCACGCTGAGCTTTGCCACATGCTTCTTGAACTAAGCTTTCTCATAGTCGATCTTGTGCTTCAGTTCAACGATGCGCGAGCAAGAGCTAGCTCAGAAGCAATGGCGCCATTGAAGGAGACGCTGAGGCCAATGGGAAGTTGCAGATCTTCAAAGCTGAGATTTGGGGTGTCAAACCACTCATCAATGAAGTGATGGATGATTGCCACATCGAAGAGAGGCAAATTATTGAAGATCTCTGCTTCTTCCTTGCTCTTAATTAGTTGCTCAAGAGCATCATCTGCAAGATCTTCATCACTGGACAGATCAATGTGCTCTTCTCGCAGAATGGCAGCAGGAGTCAATGTTTGATCAGTATGCTTGACGATTTTATTTTTCTTCTCCGTCTTCTTGGAGATACGTGATAGATCTTTAGACTGCACACTGTCTTCAGGAGGTGCAGTGGCCAGTGGCTTCGCACGTGAAGCTTTTGGAGGAGCAGCTGATCTTGAAGCTTTAGCCTTCTTTGGCTTCTGCGGCTTTGGAGGAGGAGCTGGGGCTTCATCAGTGTCAGCATCATCATCAGAATGATCCACTTTGGCACCTTGGACCAAGATGTGAGTGATGAGGCCATCAAGGTTGCAGAAGGGACCGATGACATTGGGTTCTGCATCACGTGAGCCGTCAGCACGGGGAGCAGAGGGACCAGGGTTGAAGTCTAATCCCAATGACTTCTTGTTTTCCTTGGCCGATGCCTTTGCGTGCTGGAAGTTGCACTTGAAGAGATTATCGTCACGACACCAGAGCAATGACGATGGGTCGGCATTTTCAGGCTGAGGTCCACGGACCATACAAGGATAGAAACCCTGTGCAATAGCTTCAGCTCTATTCTTGTGTGGAAGGCCTCGATAGAGAATATCACCACAAGGACTTTTGATAGCATTCTTTTCAGCGTATTCCTGGGTCACGAACTTGTATTTGAACCACTGTTCAGCCCAATATCGTCGAATCCATTGGATTCGTGTATTGCGCTGATTATAATCCTCTTCAGGATCTGTCTTGTAAAGCTCTGCGAGGTCATCAGGCAAATCTTTTGATGTTCCCCCACGACACTGTCTGCCACCCTTCCTTACTGATTTTTCTGCAGCCATGAACTTCAAACGGAATGGGTTCAACATGTTCAAAGGCTTCAAAGGCTTTCGCTTGCTGGACAAACAGGAACTAGCTTCAGGAGAGTTATTGTGAAGCTGTAAGAATTCTGCAAACGAATGCAGACTATGAGAACCAAGGGATTCTCCCACGGACATGTACCTGTGACAGCATTAGAGATGCGAGGGAAGGGGAAGAGGTCATATGCATTCTCAGAAGATTTTGAAGATAAATCAGTTTGAAGACATTGACCTCATGATGCGAAGACATTCACTTATATGTTGAGAGTTGGTTCCAAATTTGTACGAATCCGTGAATAAGTACAAGTGAGGAATCTAACTAGATTTGAAGCTTAAGTGAATATACTAGGCAGTATGAGATGCAGACAGAATAGATCTAACATTGTATAGGCAAAAACCAATTTTGGTAAATAGGATGAATCTTTGAGGATCAAAAAGATGGTAAAAATAGAGTTGTATTTACCACACGAAGAACTACTAGATGGGATGAATAGGAGACCGAGCAGTTCAATCCACCGTGCCCTAACTTGGCGACGGAGGACACCTATGGCGGCGGCGGAGAGGATGATGTCCGCGGCCGGCATGAGGACGACGTCGGAGAAGTCGCGGCAGCTAAGCGCTTCGTCGCCGGCGTCGTCGAGAGCTAGCGGTGGCGCTAGGGTTTTGACGAGGTGGAGAGGTGGAAGAAGGTTTTCTTTACCGCAGGGGACATGTATTTATAAGGAAGTGTGCGGCACAGCGCAATTACGCAGGTGCCCCTGGCAGTTCACATCTGAGGGGCACGTGGCAGGCATGAAACATACTCAGAGTTGTCCCACGTTCCCACGCCCGCCAGGTTTGTCGGGTGGTCGTTCCGCTTCTTCGGATTTCAAACAATAAGGATGAATCATTTAAAACAGACTTAATGTTTGTCTTTGTGTCTTCTGCTAACAAGGATGCAGAGAAGACATTCGACAGTTCCAATAGAATGCATATGATTTGACAGATAGAGTTTTAGATAGAAAGCATAGAGAGTTTAGGGTCCGATCACATTCACTTAGTTCAAAAGATTCAACTAGGAAGACATAGCTATAAGTGAATGCTGTAGAGGACAGAACACTAGTATATATATCAGAAAGCAATCAAATCAACATAGTGAAGAAAATCATGAAGATAAGTTGAAATTGAAGACAAACCAAATGCGAAGACATTGCAAAAATAACGCCATGAGTGAAACACTTCAAACCGAGAAATTTGGTGGTGGCGTTACCCACCGTATAGGAAGTATTAGACCCAGACACGGCGCATAATTATCGTGGCGCTCCGAAGTTAAATTTCACGTTAATGTATTCACACTCAGAATGTAAGTCTTCATTGATTGAAGATATACTTTACTTCGTGTGTTGCACATCTAAGTCATCAACATGCATAAGTGTTAGGATGTGTGCCTGATCACAGGACATTTGAGGATTCCAAGATATTTAGCTCACACCGTAACTTGCAAAGCCTTTTCTCATCCAAGGGCTTTGTGAAGATATCTGCCAGTTGATCTTCGGTGTTGACGTGAATGATGTCAATATCTTTCTTCATGACATGATCTCTGAGAAAGTGATGACGAATTTCAATGTGCTTTGCCTTCGAGTGCTGGACTGGATTGTTGGCAATCTTGATGGTGCTTTCGTTGTCACAGAAGAGAGGTACTTGTTTCAGATTGATGCCATAGTCCTTGAGAGTTTTCTTCATCCATAGAAGCTGAGCGCAGCAAGATCCAGCAGCAATGTATTCAGATTCAGCAGTTGAGAGTGATACACAGTTCTGCTTCTTTGAAGACCAACAGACAAGTGATCGTCCCAGAAAATGACATGTGCCTAATGTAGACTTGCGATCCACCTTGTCACCAGCATAATCAGCATCCGAGAATCCAACCAGATCAAATTTTGAGCCCTTTGGATACCATAATCCGAGTGTTGGGGTGTAAGCCAAATATCGAAGAATTCGCTTCACAGCTAAGTGATGCGATTCCTTTGGTGCCGCTTGGAATCGAGCACACATGCAAACACTAAGCATAATATCTGGCCTAGATTCACATAGGTAAAGTAAGGAACCAATCATGGAGTGGTATACCTTTTGATCGAACTCTTTACCATTGTTGTCGGGACCCAGATGGTGTTTTTCTGGCATTGGCGTCGTGTAACCTTTGCAATCTTCCATTCCAAACTTCTTTAGACAATCTTTGAGGTATTTTTCTTGAGATATGAAGATGCCATTCCTTTGCTGACGAATTTGAAGACCAAGGAAGAATTTCAGCTCACCCATCATGGACATCTGATATTGCTCTTGCATCATGTATCCAAACTCATCACTATACTTCTGGTTGGTGCAGCCGAAGATAATGCCGTCCACATATATTTGGCACACAAACAGTTCACCATCATATGTCTTCGTGAAGAGTGTGGGATCGAGGGATCCAGGTTTGAAGCCTTTGCTCTTCAGGAAGTCTTTGATCGTATCATACCAAGCGCAAGGATCTTTTTTGAGGCCATACAGTGCTTTGTTTAGCTTGTACACCATATTAGGATGTTTTGGATCTTCAAAGCCAGGTGGTTGAGCGACATATACTTCTTCTTCAATCTTGTCGTTGAGAAATGCACTCTTCACATCCATTTGATATAGCAAGATGTTGTGGTGGTTAGCATAGGCTAGCAGTATGCGAATAGCTTCAAGCCTAGCCACAGGAGCAAATGTTTCATGGAAGTCAATTCCTTCAACTTGAGTATATCCTTGAGCCACAAGACGTGCTTTGTTTCTGACGACTTGACCATGCTCATCTTGCTTGTTTTGATATATCCATTTTGTGCCAATAATGTTATGCTTGCGTGGGCCAGGACGCTTGACAAGTTCCCAAACATTGTTCAGCTTGAACTGTTGAAGTTCTTCTTGCATAGCTTGTATCCATTCAGGTTCCATAAAGGCTTCAGCAACTTTCTTGGGTTCTGATATTGATACAAAGGAAATGTGCCCACAGAAATTTGCTAACTGTGTTGCTCTTGAGCGAGTAAGTGGACCAGGTGCATTGATGCTATCAATTATCTTCTCAATTTGTACCTCATTTGCAACTCGAGGATGAATTGGACGAAGACCTTGCTCTTGTTGATCATTGTCATCATTGGGAGGGTTATCTTCAGTCTGAGCATTGTCTTCAGGTTGGTTAGGTGCAGAAATGATAAGTTTCTCTTTAGGCTGTGCTTCAGAAGGCATGATTTCACCAGTTCCCATCAGCTTGATAGATTCGCTGGGCGGAGCTTCGTCTAGTGTACTTGGCGGGAGCTCTCTTTTTGAACCATTGGTTTCATCATATCGCACGTCCACAGTTTCAACGATTTTGTAGAGATAGAGGTTGAAGACTCTGTAAGAGTGCGAGTCCTTTCCATAACCGAGCATGAAGCCTTCGTGAGCTTTAGGTGCAAATTTTGACTTGTGATGGGGATCCTTGATCTAGCACCTAGCTCCAAATACTCTGAAGTAGCTGACATTTGGCTTCTTGCCAGTAAGGAGCTCATAGTATGTCTTGTTCAGAAGCTTATGGATGTAAACACAGTTGATGATGTGACATGCTGTATCAATAGCTTCAGGCCAGAACTTTCTTGGTGCCTTGTACTCGTCGAGCATTGTTCGAGCCATCTCAATGAGGGTTCTGTTCTTGCGCTCTATGATGCCATTTTGTTGAGGTTTGTATGGAGCAAAGAACTCATGAGTGATTCCCATTGTATCTAGATAAAGATCAAGTCCGGTGTTCTTGAACTCAGTGCCGTTGTCACTTCTGATATGCTTGATCTTGACGCCATAATTGTTCATGGCACGATTGGCGAAGCGTCTGAAGACATCTTGTACTTCAATCTTGTAGAGAATTATATGCACCCATGTATATCTTGAGTAGTCATCAACAATGACGAAGCCATAGAGACAAGCAGTTGTTGTGAGGGTAGAATAGTGAGTAGGGCCAAATAAGTCCATGTGTAACAGCTCGAAGGGTTGAGATGTCGTCATGATTGTCTTCGAGGGATGCTTGGCCCTAGTCATCTTTCCAGCTTCGCAGGTACCACACAAATGATCCTTCTTGAACTTGACACCCTCGATGCCTATGACATGCTTCTTCTTGACAAGTGTGTGTAAGTTCCTCATGCCAGCATGCCCCAGCCCCCGATGCCAGAGCCAGCATTCTGAAGCTTTTGCAAGAAGACATACGGCAAGCTGTGGACCTGCTGAGAAATCTACCATGTATAGATCATCTTTCCGATACCCTTAAAAGACTAGAGACTTGTCAGATTCCATTAGTACAAGGCAACGATATTTTCCGAATAGCACAATCATGTTCAAGTCACAAAGCATCGAGACAGACATTAAGTTGAAACAAAGGGATTCAACAAGCATCACTTTATCCATGTGTTGATCCTTTGAGATTGCAACTCTACCTAGACCCAATACCTTGCTTTTACCAGTGTCAGCAAATGTGATGTGACTCTTGTCTGATGGACGTAAGGTTGAGTCCATGAGAAGACTTCGATTACCAGTCATATGATTAGTGCATCCGCTGTCCATAATCCATTCTAAAGCATGAGGTGTCATACCCTACAGTGCAGTTAGGAGGATAGGCTTCACAAAGAGTGTTGTGAAGCATAAGCATTTGATGCACACGAGGATTATCATAGCTTAGATCAAGGTTAGGACTCATAGTATGACTAGTAAGCAATTCAGATGTGAAATACATAGTAAGACCATTTTATCATGTGTCCCTTAATGTGTTTTGGGTCCCCAGCAATAGCATCAGACGCCTTTGATCACAGGCTGGAGACCATACTCTGCAAAAGAAAGTTAATTCTTCTTCACCACCCACATCTTCAGGGGTGGCTTAGAAGCAATGAGTCTAAGTGCAGCATCTGAGAACTTCGGCTTTGGAGCCCTAGCAAATAGCCTTGCAGGAGATGAATGATACTCATATGAATAAGCAGAAAAGTTCTTAGTTCTATGAACATAGCGGTTTGAAGACACACGCTCATATTCATAAGTATGAGTATGGTTTCCCTGCAAAACATTGGCGTTAGGGTGACTCAGGTGAGTCCTGTATCTGTATGAAGCCTTTGGGCCATATGAAGCTATAGGTCTGGGGTTTGTCTTCTTTCTTGGTGGTGTCATGATGACATTAACAGGAAGATTCTCAATACACTGCTTAGGTACCCAGATCTTCTTCATAGGTGGTCCATTCCTGCATTTAGTACCAATATACCTGGCAAACACTTCACCATTATGATTCTTAAACAGTTTATAGTTTGCATCAAAGGATTCATCAATGATGATAGGGTTAGCGCAAGTGAAACCAGATAAGGTGGATGGATCTACTGAAGGTTCCTTTGCAGCAACCCATGTGGTTTTGGGGTACTGCTCAGGCTTCCAGTACGACCCATCAACATTCATTTTCCTCTCGAACCCAACACCCTCTTTCCTAGGGTTTCGGTTCAAAATCTGCTTTTTGAGGACATCGCAAAGTGTCTGATGTCCTTTCAGACTTTTATACATCCCTGTTTCAAGCAATATCTTCAACCTAGTATTTTCATCAGCAATAGTAGTGGTATCCTCCGCAGAGGGGTTAGTTACCACATTAGTAGTTGAAGACAATGCAACATTAGCAGCAGTGGAACATTCAGCAACAAAGGTAGCGTTATCACGCTCAATGGATTTTAGACATGGTGGTTCAAATCCATCCTGAGCGGGACTGACCTGTTGAGCAAGTAATGAATCGCGCTCCTTCTGAATATCTTCATAATCCACTCTTATCTTTTCAAGATCTTGCTTTCTTTGAAGACATTCAGAAGAAAGCTTCTCGTGATCAGACAAGAGAGCATTATGTTGATCTTGAAGGGCGTCAAACTTGGAATGAAGTCTCTGAAGACTCTCAGCCAATGCTTTTGACTGATCCATTTCTTCACCCAACATATCATCACTCTTACTAAGCATGTTTTGAACCTTTTCCAAGGCTCTTTGTTGTTTAGTGGCAAGGGAAGCAAGTTTGACATAGCTGGGGCCAAATTCATCACCTGATTCATCATCACTAGTTTCAGAGAGGTAGCATTCAGTTACCTTAGCACCCCTTGCCATGAGGCATGGTGAAGATGATGACGATTCAGGTGCAAAGGTCATCTCTTTGAGAGACTCCTTGTAATCCTCAAACCAAGGATCATGACGAGTGCAATGACCTTCATAGACCTCAGAAAGCCGGTCCCAGATTAGCTTCGCGTGATTGAGGTGCATGACGTTCCTGAACTGATTTCGGGACATACAGGAGCAGATGACATCCTTCACCGTGAGGTTCGGTAGAGTGTACTTGCGAATGTCATCAGCCTTCGCCATCTTGCATAGATCGGTAAGACCAATCTTAGTGACGTTCCACAGTTCGCTATCCATAGCCATGAGTCGCTTCTTCATCATGGCCTTCCATCGAGGATACTCATGACCGTCATAGGTGGGGCAAGATACGTTCCTCAATCCTGCAGTCGACATAGCTAAAACTCCAGGTGGTTAAACCGAATCACACAGAACAAGGGAGTACCTTGCTCTGATACCAATTGAAAGTGCTAGTTATCGACTAGAGGGGGGTGAATAGGTGATTTTTGTGAAAGTCTTTAAAACATGGAAGTTTCGAAGACAAGCAATAGAAATGACCTAATTGATATGCAGCGGAAGATAAACTACAACAAGCAAACCATAGTCAAGTATGCAATAATGTGAAAGTACAAGGACTAATAGCAGCTTGGTAGTAAGGATCAGGATGGAAGATAGTATGAAGCCAATCAGAACAAGTAGTCACACAGTGAAGTCAAACAGGCATGGCAATCAGGCAATGACTTCAAGAAGACTAACAGTAAGCAAGGAGAGTAAGAGATAGAACGAGTCACTTGTTGAAGACGCAGGATTTGTTGGACCAGTTCCAGTTGCTGTGACAACTGTACGTCTAGTTAGGGAGGCTGAGATTCAACTCAGAAGACCGCGTCTTCACCTTATTCCCCTTGAGCTAAGGACACACAGTCCTCGCCCAATCACTCTGGTAAGTCTTCAAGGTAGACTTCCGAACCTTCACAGACTTCGTTCACCGGCAATCCACAATGACTCTTGGATGCTCAGAACGCGACGCCTAACCGGCTGGAGGATTCACAGTCCTCAAGTGTAATAAGTCTTCAGGTCACACAGACAGAAAGACTTCAGTGATGCCTAACACTCTTTGGCTCTGGGTGTTTGGGCTTTGTCCTCGCAAGGATTTCTCTCTCTCAAAGGCTTCGAGGTGGGTTGCTCTCAAACGACAAAAGTCATGCACTAACTCTGAGCAGCCACCAATTTATGGTGTAGGGGGTGGGCTATTTATAGCCACTAGGCAACCCGACCTGATATGTCCGAAATGACCCTGGGTCACTAAGGAACTGACACGTGCTCCAACGGTCAGATTTCAAACACACACGGCAACTTTACTTGGGCTACAAGCAAAGCCGACTCATCCAGCTCTGGATAAGATTTGCTCTCATTGTCTTCGCTCGAAGACATAGGATTTGGGTTGAGCATCACTTCAGTCATCCTGACTTTGTTCACTTGGACCCCACTTAACAGTACGGTGGTTCCTATGACTCAACAAAGAAGAAAAAGGAAACAGCGAAACGACACAGTCTTCGCGCTCCATAGTCTTCACTCAATGTCTTCTCATGTCATAGTCTTCAATATGAATATCTTCACATACCACCATTGTCGTCAATGTCTTCATACATTTTTAGGGGTCATCTCCGGTAGGTAAACCGAATCAATGAGGGATACTACCTGCGTTATCCTACAATTCTCACAAACGCATTAGTCCCTCAACCAACTTTGTCGTCAATACTCCAAAACCAACTAGGGGTGGCACTAAATGCACTTACACCTTCATCCTTGTTGATCTCCTCCGGTTCTTCTCTTTTCGGCTCTATCTTTATCTTCATTGTTTGAGGAGGGTGACATCATGATGCTCTAGATCTATCAAAAAACAGCTTGAAACGAAAACAGAAGATTTTTGCGTGATACGGTGGTCAAAACCTTTGGGAGATTCTATAATGAATTTTTACCGACCAAAATAAGTATCGTGCAAGAAAACGGAGTCCGGAGAGCACACGAGGTGCCCACAAGGCAGGGGGTGCGCCAGTAAGGGTGGGCGCGCCCTCCACCCTCGTGGAGGCCTCATGTCCTTCCCGGACTACTTCTTATTTTACTAAATTCTTAAATATTCCAAAACGGAGAAAAATTGCTATTAGAACTGTTTTGGAGTCGGTTTACTTACCGTACCACATACCTATTCCTTTTCGGAGTCTGAAACATTCTGGAAAGTGTCCTTTATGTATTCCTCCGGGGTTACGGTTTCAATAATATTAGTTTCAACATTTATCGGATTACCTGAGATATAATGTTTGATTCTTTGACCGTTCACCACCTTCAGATTTGTGCCTTTGAAGTTTTTAATTTTTATGGCACCGGAACGATAGACTTCCTAGATAACATAAGGACCTTCCCATTTAGAGAGAATTTTTCATGCAAAAAATCTTAAACGAGAGTTGAATAGCAACACATAATCACCTACGTTAAACTCACACTTTTGTATCCTTTTGTCATACCATCTTTTAACTTTTTCCGTAAACAGCTTGGCATTCTCATAGGCTTGGGTTCTCCATTCATCAAGTGTGCTAATGTCAAATAACCTCTTCTCACCGGCAAGTTTGAAATCATAGTTGAGCTCTTTAATGGCCCAATATGCCTTATGTTCAAGTTCGAGGGGTAAGTGACATGCTTTTCCATAAACCATCTTATATGGAGACATACCCATAGGATTTTTATATGCAGTTCTATAGGCCCATAAAGCATCATCAAGTTTCTTGGACCAATTCTTTCTAGATCTATTAACAGTCTTTTGCAAAATTAATTTGAGCTCTCTATTACTCAATTCTACTTGACCACTAGACTGCGGGTGATATGGAGATGCAATTCTATGATTAACATCATACTTAGCAAGCATTTTACGGAAAGCACCATGAATAAAATGTGAACCACCATCAGTCATTAAGTATCTAGGGACTCCAAACCTCGGAAAGATAACTTCTTTAAGCATCTTAATAGAGGTGTTATGATCAGCACTACTAGTTGGAATAGCTTCTACCCACTTAGTAACGTAATCAACAGCAACTAAAATATCTGTATAAGCATTAGAGGCAGGAAAAGGTCCCATATAATCAAAGCCCCAAACATCAAATGGTTCAATAACAAGAAAATAATTCATAGGCATTTCTTGACTTTTACTAATATTACTGTTGACACACGAACACGTCACGTGTACCCTCGACGCCGGGGGTGATGCACCGCAGCTCACGTCGAAGGAGACCCGACCGACAGCGCGATACGCAAGACAGTCGACGGGCGCTTTTGTAGACCCGAAAACCCCACACCCCCGGGAGGGACCCCGTCAGGGAGTGCGGCGGCTATGGGCTGCCCTAGGTCGATTCGCTCGCCCCTAGAGCCTCGTGGATCGCTGCCCTCCAACACGAAGAACGAACGAAGAACGAGAAAGAAAGATACAAGGGTAGGGGATAAAGATAGATGAACACAAAAGTGTAATAGATTGATTGGTTCGATTGGTGTTGTTCAATCGGCCGTCACCCCCAACATATATAAGAGGCGGCTGGACTTCCCGTACAAGTAAAGGATTCATCTAGGCTTTCCTTACAGGAAAAATTACATCAATTCGCGTCCTAGAGTCCTAGTTCTATTCCAACTCGGATTCAGTCTGAATCTGGCCCAACTTCTGTCTTCCTCCTTGTGCAGGCCGCCGAGCCTCCATATGACCTCCGATCAAGATGGCCCAAACATCAAACTTGTGCGCTTCGACGATACGAACAACTCTCATGTTGACCACTTTTTCAAATAAAGCCATCTTGAATACTTTTCGAGGTCGTTTTTACCTTCCAGTCGGACTCGGTCTTGCGGTAGACTGAATTATCCGAGTGTTGTAGTGAATTTGCAGGTCATATACTATCTCTGATGACGATGACTCCAAAACCAAAGTTTACCGTCTTGATGATACGCACAACTTCTGTATTGAACACTTCTTCATCTGAGATTATCTTGATAAACTTTTGGGCACATGTTCACTTTCATTCGGATTTGAGCTCATCCACTCGGATATTAGAGTCTTTCACTCGACTGGACCTTTTCACTCGGATGACTATATTTTCACTCGGAAGACAATCTTTTACTCGGATGATGACCACATTTTCAGTCGGAAGACAATCTTTTACTTGATCGACCAATTTTCACTCGACCTTTTACTCAATCGACCTTTTACTCGATCGGTAGGTTTTCACTCGACTTTTTACTCGATCGGTAGGTTTTCACTCGACCTTTTACTCGATCGGTAGGTTTCACTCGACCTTTTACTCGATGGGTAGGTTTTCACTCGACCTTTTACTCGATCGGTAGGTTTTCACTCGACCGGTGAGTTTTCACTCGGATGGTAAGTTTTTCACTCAACCAAAAACATAGCATGATCTTGATTTGTCTCTCCAAGTCTCATACGACCTCGGATTGAGACGAATTATATATGAAAATCGATCGGCTCGACGAGACGAAACTTTTCCGTGTTGAAGGTTTTTCAATTCAAGGCCGTCTTGAAGGCCGAATTGCTCACGCATTGCGTCAGACACTCATTAACATGTGTCTGGTGTCAAGCGTAATATTTTGGTCTCTGGCCTGTCCAGACCATATTGACTATAACTTTTGCATATGAACTCGGATTGAGATGATTTATATATGAAAATCGATCGCCTCGACGAGACGAAGACAACTCCTTCAGAGCACTCCTTCATCTGAGGCCATATTGAGGGTGTAATCGGCCGAAAAGCACTCAGAACATTAAATTTTGTCACTCGGAGTACAACTTCGGCCACTGAGATGAGGTCGGATGTTGATGACTTAAAAATCAAAGTTGTTCCACTCGGCGGCCTGAAACTTTTCATGCTTAAAACTCTTTCACTTGAGGCCATCTTACTTGCCTTTTGTTCCCTGCCAAAATCCGGTGTCAACACATGCCCCCCTGTTTTCTGGCAGAGCTTGCGTGCCAGAAAATACTTCTTTTAAACACGATGTCAACACTACATCGGCTGTGCATGCTGAAGACGATAATTGTTATCGGCCATATGCTTAGGCTTGTTGTTTCTTGGGTAGAGCATTTTCAGATAATAGTCGTCTGAGAACAACCATTGGATGCCACGAATGCCTTCATGTCAGTCTCTCATGTCAATCCTTGACTTGACCTTTATCCAAGTACTATATGGGGATATTAGAACCATTCGCGATACCGGTTGCCAAAAGATTATGTCCATGAACCTTAAAGGAACCATCAACTATTCGGTGAGTCCCCTCATTGTTGATAAAAAATACTCCATCAAGTCTCTGCCGAATAATGTCTGTCTCCTAACTTGGATCCTGCAGATAAGAGAAACTTTCTCCAGCCAGCTATATGACTCGCACTAGATCCATCAATGGCCGACTCCACCGTGGAGTCAGCCGCAACTCGTGAGGTCAATGTTTGAGTGATTCGTCGATGCATATAAGGATAACATTTGTTGGACGGTTGGCAACGAATCATTTTAAACCTTGATGCATACAACTCTTGTAGTGGTTAGAAGTCCTTTAGCCCGAATAACACAGCATATTCGGCTTGATTATTAGTCGTGTAAGCTCTACCCGACAAGAAGTCTTGAAATCCATCCCGTGAAGAAATATGTCAATAATACCGACTCTGGGCGCTGCTAAACTGAATCATGAAAATAATCTCCACAAGACTTTGACTTGGCATCCAGGGAGCACCGACCGATAAATGTGATGTCACACCCCTGTCCTTCGGTCTCTGAGTCAACATTGCCTTGCCCCCCGAGTGAACGAAGCTTCATTCATCTCGGTGACACACTTTCTCTGGATCACCACAATGAACACAATTAGTCAGATGCCAGCTTTGTCAACACAATGTACTCTTAGGGCGATATGCAAATATCGGCCAAATGTCCTTATCTCATAGGACCTGGAGAACCCGTCCACCAAAGTGTGAATAGCCGAAATAATTCAGATGTTTCAGCCGGGGATAAGTTCTGGGACGCTTTCTTTGATGGAACGACTGAAGAACATGGACGATTTGCCATTTGGAGTCTCTTATAATGAGATGAAAACTGTCGACTCTGCCTGCCGGCTTCACACTTGTCCTCTTTTACTCTTGCTGACTTCGCAATAGGAGATATGGTGCCGCTTTTGAGTCGAGGATTTCCCTTGGGAACCCAAGCCATGTTCCTCTTCTCCACCTCTTTGGCCCTAAGCCAATTCAGCTTTTTCTGTTGCGAATATGGTAAGCCGAGTGGGCATCCCGGCTGTGACTTTGGTTTACGCACTGGCAAGTTCTTCCTGGCTTTGGGCACCTCCAGCTTGGCCTTTCCAAACTTGGCGATTGGATCCTTGAAAGTTACTTGCTTCACTTTCTTGTCCTTAGTAGTCAACATAGACTCGACTGTCTTTTTGTCATCTAGAGTCGGATCTGAAATAGCACATTTGCGGCCATCCTTTTTCACTCGGTATACTTGCTTGACCACGTCCATCTTCTTCGCTGAGCTCCAGACCGATACTTTTTGGTTGAGTCGGTCTTTAGCATGTGGTTGTTGAACAAACGATGATCCTCTAGGAGCTGCATAATTTTGTTGAGGTGGTTTAGAATATGATGGATGGTGTGCCCTTGATTTATACTTGCCCCATGATTGATATGAATAATAGTCGGCAGGGGGAGGTATCCATGACATCGGCATTGGTGGCCCAAAAGGAGGATATGGAGTCTGCTTGCTCAACATCTTCCTTCGCCAATCCTTGTCTTCAAATTTATGCCCTGGGGGTGACTTCGATGCTTTTGTTTCACTCGGCCGATAAGCACTCTTTGCCTCGCTTATCTTCTGATATTTTTCTAATAACTGTGCGAAAGTGACTTTCGGCTTTCTACCTTTGTGCTTACCATGGCCTTTGCTTTCTTTAGTTGTGTTTGCATCGGTCTTTGAATTTTCTGGTTGCCCCCCAGTGCTAGATGTCTCCATTGTAGATTTCATGGAATTCTCATCTTCGAGATTGTTGTGGATGCACTTTCTAACAATATCCTTGCTCGAAGACTTGACCCCATCATCATTGGTGTGAACCTGTCGACCTTTTGATGAATCGGCTTGAGGTAACCGAGTCAACATTTGATCGCCATCAAGGCCAATCTGATATGACTGTCCATATGCTCGTGCCTCAACAAACTCCAATCGTCCTATGTTGTCCGATTGCTCGACTTGATGGATCATGTTGCAATCTTTGACATTTTTCTCGAATAAACAGTGCATTCGCTCTTGTCTTGACGACTCGACATCGTGATCAATTATAATAATAGGATTAGTCAGGGATGTACCGATGATGTGATCAACTATGCCTGCACTGGACGTACACTCCTGGTCCATTAAACGATATTGTGATATCGGCTCTGAAACAAAACAACCGAGTGGTGCCAGCTTAGTGTCATCTGACTCGGCTATGCATTGATTTTCGTCGTCCTTTCCCGATGCTTTTGAATCGGCTATCCTGGAGAACTTTGAACCTGGCTTTATATTCCTACAACCAAAATAATTACAGAATATATGTCTCATCTGAGACCAAATGTTAGCCAGGCATGAAACAAACAAAGTTGCCCATATGAATATAAAGTTCAGTCGGCATGACGGGAACAACTTTGGTTGCGATAAGTTGTCACTATTAGCCTCTATGAATGGTGCCATGTGTTGATCAGCATGATTAGTAACAAGATAATTCGAAACAAACAGATTACTCTTCTCGATCGGTCTTTCAAAATTAATTAGAATCTTACTAACGGGTGCATCAACAATATGATTTTGACCGAATCGAAAACTGAGTAAACTCTCGGCTAGGTGTACCTTTGTGAAGTCGTTGGAACGAGAAGATGGTTGCACCACTGGAATAATACCTTGCTCCACTTCTGAATAATTCTTGAATGCGTCTTCTTCTTTTTCTGGATCTCGTGCCTCATCACTCGAATTGATTGAGCAGATTTCACTCGGATTTCCCGAGTATACTTCACTCGGATTACCCAAGTGGATTTCACTCGGACGCTCTTTGTCAGTTGAACTTTGCTCAGGTGCACGCTTTGGTTCTTGATCTTTATCACTAGCCAAACTTTGTTTGGCCATATAACTTTTCTCTTGATGCTCATCAATTTCTTTGGCACGGAACTCATAGGGCAGCATGTAAGCTCCCTCACATCCAGAAAAATCTAACACGGCCAACTCGTTGCGTTTACCGTTCTTTTGCTCGGCGAAACTTGCATCTTCTGTTTTAGCACACACGGCAATAATTGGCTTGATGCACTCGACTTTAGCCGGCGATGCACTCATCTGGAATGATGCACTCGACTGGCATGATGTACTCAGACGGGTCGATGCACTCGGCTGGTATGATGTACTCGGTATGGACTCTATGCACTCGGTTGTAACCGTCTCTGTGCTCAATCTGGTTTCAACTGAATCCACCATCCTCTTTTCTTTAAAGGAATCGTTCGACTCGGCTGTAGATGACTTATTCATATTTGACTCAGTTTCAACCGAATCAACCATATTAGCCGAGTGAACCCTTTCTTGCTGATTTGCTTGCAAACCTTCTTGCTTCAATATCGTAGAAGGGCCAACATAGTTGCTGGATGGAGGAAGGCACTTGACGTATTCTTGCAAATATTCCTCTCCACGGCTCTTCTTGAGTGCTTCGTAAGCCTGTTGATATTCTGCTGGTAATTCCTCAAGAGTTGGCGTAGTAAATTCGTTGACGCTATTCCCTGTGAGCTTTGGCTTGATCTTGTCCACTTGGGCCACATATTTTTCTGTAAACTTGGCCCTACTTGGATTGGCTTGCCCCCCAATACTTTTATGATCTTTCGGCAATGAAGTGATGTTGCCGAAATTTTGCAATTGTATAGGGGGTGTATAGCATGCTGCAGTGATAGGTGAAGACATGTGCACTACTGTCGAATATTCTCTCTCGCCAATTTGATCAATCGGCAAAACTTTTTCTTCCTTCAGAACCCTAGCTCTTATTGCATCATAATCAGGAACTAATCCCTTTTCATGTTTCCCAAGGCAAATAGCACTAATCTTCTTATTTTGGGCTAAAGTTTTTAATGCAGCCAGAGCCACCTCATCTCCTGTAATATTAGGCACGTATGCTCCTGCAGAATCTCCATTCACTCGGCCATAACCACAAAGGTGATCCGAGTCATAAATATTTTTAGTTTCATATGCCACCGAACAATTAATCTCACGAGGTGTAGTATATGATGTTTGAGGATAACTGGCCAAATAGCTAATGGAAGCATGGCCGATTCCCCCATCCATCGCCATGTTTGGGGATGAACCCGCATATTGCGAGTCGGTTGCCGATGGATAAAACAGTGAGACACCCTCCTGTAATTGAGGTGTCATATATTGATCACTCGAACAAATCGTGTTGTTCACCGGCATATTGAAAGATGTTGCCGATGCACGAAAGTTCAGATTCGTAGGTTGCATGTCGCGATTCTGTAACTTCCAAGTTTCTCCAACGGAATAACTAGTCGGCCTTTGCTCGTTAGGGCTAGCCGACATGACATGTCCATTGAAAGATCTAGCAACATCAACATAATGGCTATTTGCATCTACATAAGGAGATTGATGATACATGTTACCGTTGTAGATTGCAGCCGCTTGATGACGCTCTCCTCGTAGCAAGAACATGCTAGAAACTGTTCAAAGCTTCGTCCCCAGCGGAGTCGCCAAAAAGTGTGTTGACACACGAACACGTCACGTGTACCCTCGACGCCGGGGGTGATGCACCGCAGCTCACGTCGAAGGAGACCCGACCGACAGCGCGATACGCAAGACAGTCGACGGGCGCTTTTGTAGACCCGAAAACCCCACACCCCCGGGAGGGACCCCGTCAGGGAGTGCGGCGGCTATGGGCTGCCCTAGGTCGATTCGCTCGCCCCTAGAGCCTCGTGGATCGCTGCCCTCCAACACGAAGAACGAACGAAGAACGAGAAAGAAAGATACAAGGGTAGGGGATAAAGATAGATGAACACAAAAGTGTAATAGATTGATTGGTTCGATTGGTGTTGTTCAATCGGCCGTCACCCCCAACATATATAAGAGGCGGCTGGACTTCCCGTACAAGTAAAGGATTCATCTAGGCTTTCCTTACAGGAAAAATTACATCAATTCGCGTCCTAGAGTCCTAGTTCTATTCCAACTCGGATTCAGTCTGAATCTGGCCCAACTTCTGTCTTCCTCCTTGTGCAGGCCGCCGAGCCTCCATATGACCTCCGATCAAGATGGCCCAAACATAAAACTTGTGCGCTTCGACGATACGAACAACTCTCATGTTGACCACTTTTTCAAATAAAGCCATCTTGAATACTTTTCGAGGTCGTTTTTACCTTCCAGTCGGACTCGGTCTTGCGGTAGACTGAATTATCCGAGTGTTGTAGTGAATTTGCAGGTCATATACTATCTCTGATGACGATGACTCCAAAACCAAAGTTTACCGTCTTGATGATACGCACAACTTCTGTATTGAACACTTCTTCACCCGAGATTATCTTGATAAACTTTTGGGCACATGTTCACTTTCATTCGGATTTGAGCTCATCCACTCGGATATTAGTCTTTCACTCGACTGGACCTTTTCACTCGGATGACTATATTTTCACTCGGAAGACAATCTTTCACTCGGATGATGACCACATTTTCAGTCGGAAGACAATCTTTTACTTGATCGACCAATTTTCACTTGACCTTTTACTCAATCGACCTTTTACTCGATCGGTAGGTTTTCACTCGACTTTTTACTCGATCGGTAGGTTTTCACTCGACCTTTTACTCGATCGGTAGGTTTCATTCGACCTTTTACTCGATCGGTAGGTTTTCACTCGACCTTTTACTCGATCGGTAGGTTTTCACTCGACCGGTGAGTTTTCACTCGGATGGTAAGTTTTTCACTCGACCAAAAACATAGCATGATCTTGATTTGTCTCTCCAAGTCTCATACGACCTCGGATTGAGACGAGTTATATATGAAAATCGATCGGCTCGACGAGACGAAACTTTTCCGTGTTGAAGGTTTTTCAATTCAAGGCCGTCTTGAAGGCCTAATTGCTCACGCATTGCGTCAGACACTCATTAACATGTGTCTGGTGTCAAGCGTAATATTTTGGTCTCTGGCCTGTCCAGACCGTATTGACTATAACTTTTGCATATGAACTCGGATTGAGATGATTTATATATGAAAATCGATCGCCTCGACGAGACGAAGACAACTCCTTCAGAGCACTCCTTCATTTGAGGCCATATTGAGGGTGTAATCGGCCGAAAAGCACTCAGAACATTAAATTTTGTCACTCGGAGTACAACTTCGGCCACTGAGATGAGGTCGGATGTTGATGACTTAAAAATCAAAGTTGTTCCACTCGGCGGCCTGAAACTTTTCATGCTTAAAACTCTTTCACTTGAGGCCATCTTACTTGCCTTTTGTTCCTTACCAAAATCCGGTGTCAACAATTACCAATTCTTTGACATTCATCACAAGACAAGACAAACTTACAGGCATCTTTGAAGAGAGTAGGCCAATAAAAACCGGATTGCATTACCTTATGTGCAGTTCTATCTCCAGCATGGTGTCCACCATATGGTTCGGAGTGACACTTGCGTAGGATCTGTTCCTGTTCATGCTCAGGTACACAACGTCTAATAACACCATCTACTCCTTCTTTATAAAGGTGTGGGTCATCCCAGAAGTAATGTCTTAAATCATAAAAGAACTTTTCCTTTTGCTGGTATGTGAAACTAGGTGGTATAAGTTTAGCAACAATGTAATTAGCATAATCAGCATACCATGGAGCAGTACGAGAAGCATTAATGGCCGCTAATTGTTCATCAGGAAAGCTATCATCTATTAGTAGTGGGTCATCAAGAACATTCTCTAACCTAGACAAGTTGTCTGCAACGGGGTTCTCAGCTCCCTTTCTATCAATAGTATGCAAGTCAAATTCTTGTAGCAAGAGAACCCATCTAATAAGTATAGGCTTAGCATCTTTCTTTTCCATAAGATATTTAATAGCAGCATGATCAGTGTGAATAGTTACTTTAGAATCAACAATATAAGGTCTAAACTTATCACATGCAAATACAACTGCTAAGAATTCTTTTTCAGTGGTAGCATAATTTCTCTGGGCAGTGTCAAGAGTTTTACTAGCATACTGGATAACATTTAATTTCTTATCAACTCTTTGCCCTAGAACAGCACCTACAGCATAATCACTAGCATCACACATTATTTCAAAGGGTAAATTCCAATCAGGTGGCTGAGCAATAGGTGCAGTGATCAAAGCTTTCTTAAGTATTTCAAATGCTTCTACACAATCATCATCAAAGACAAAAGGAATATCTTTTTGCAATAGATTAGTTAGAGGCCTGGAGATTTTAGAAAAGTCCTTAATGAGCCTCCTATAAAAACCGGCATGACCAAGGAAACTTCTTATACCTTTAATGTCCTTGGGACACGACATCTTTTCAATAGCATCAACTTTAGCTTTATCAACCTCAATACCTCTTTCAGAAATTTTATGCCCCAAGACAATGCCTTCATTAGCCATAAAGTGACATTTGTTCCAATTCAAGACGAGACTAGTGTCTTCGCATCTATGCAAAACTCGATCAAGGTTGCTCAAGCAATCGTCAAAAGAGGATCCATAAACGGAGAAATCATCCATGAATACCTCACAAATCTTTTCACAGAAGTCAGAGAATATAGCCATCACGCATCTTTGAAAGGTAGTAGGTGCATTACATAAACCAAAAGGCATACGTCTATAAGGAAAAGTACCGAAAGGGCAAGTAAAAGTGATCTTTGATTGATCGTCTGCTGACACAGGTATTTGAGAGAAACCAGAATAACCATCTAGAAGCAGAAATGTGTATGTTTGGATAGTCTTTCTAGCATTTGATCAATAAAAGGTAAAGGTAATGATCTTTCTTAGTAGCTTTATTTAATTTACAGAAATCAATTACCATCCTATAACCTGTAATAATTCTTTGCAGAATCAATTCATCTTTATCATTAGGAACAACAGTAATACCTTCCTTCTTAGGGACGCAATGGACTGGACTTACCCAATCACTATCAGCAACGAGATAAATTATACCTGCATCAAGGAGCTTTAGTATCTCCTTTCTTACCACTTCATTCATCTTAGGATTTGACCGTTGTTGATGATCTCTAACTAGTTTGGAGCCTTCATCCAATTTAATTTTGTGTTGGCATAGAGTGGGACTAATGCCCTTAAGATCATCGAGAGTATATCCAATAGCAGAACGGTGCTTCTTCAGAGTTTTCAATAATCTTTTCCCTTCTTGCTCTGAAAGGTTAGCACTAATAATAATAGGATATATCTTCTTTTCATCAATATAAGCATATTTAAGATTATCAGGTAATCCCCTAGGATTTCAACAGGCAGGTTGTGTTTCAGAATAGGACCCTGTTGAAAGAATACTTCATCTACCCCCTTCTTTCATTCATAAACATATCATTTTCATGGTCTAGCAAATATTGTTCTAAAGGATCAGTAGGAGGCACGGAAATAGAAGCAAGGCCAACAATTTCATCTTTACTAGGCAATTCTTTATCATGGGGTTGTCTATGAAATTTGGCAAAATTAAACTCATGTTTCATATCCCCCAGACCAATAGTAACAACATCCTTTTTGCAATCAATTCTAGCATTAATAATATTCAAGAAGGGTCTACCAAATATAATGGGACAAAAGCTATCTTACAGGGAACCAAGAACAAGAAATCAGCAGGGTATTTAACTTTCCCACACAAGACTTCAACATCTCTAACAATCCCAACTCGTGAAATAGTATCTCTATTGGCAAGCTTAATTTTAACATCAATATATTCTAACTCAGCGGGTGCGATATCATGCATAATTTCATTATATAAGGAAATAGGTATTGCACTGGCACTAGCACCCATATCACATAAGCCATGATAACAATGATCTCCTATTTTAACAGAAATAACAGGCATGCCTACAACAGGTCTATGTATCTTAGCACCGGGTTTAGCAATATTGGCAGCTTCCTCACAGAAGTAAATAACATGCACATCTATATTATCAGCCAAGAGATCTTTAACCATAGAAATACTAGGTTCAACTTTAATTTGCTCAGGGGGTGTATATGTTCTATTATTACTCTTACGAATCACAGTTGAAGCTTTAGCATGATCCTTTATCCTAACAGGGAAAGGTGGTTTCTCAACATAAATAATAGGAACAATAGGATCATTATAAGTGATAATCTTTTCTTCAACTGTAATAGGTGCAACTACTTTTACTTCAATGGGAGGATTATATTTAAACCACTTCTCCTTAGGGAGATCAACATGAGTAGCAAAAGATTCACAGAAAGAAGCTACTATCTCAGAGTCAAGTCCGTATTTAGTGCTAAATCCACGAAAAGCATCGGTATCCATAAAAGACTTAACACAATCAAACTTAGGTGTCGTACCTGACTCCTTACCATCGTCGGAACCCCAATCTTCAGAGTTGCCTTTAATTCTTTCCAATAAGTCCCACTTGAATTCAATAGTCTTTAGCATATAAGAACCGGCATAGGAAGTATTGAGCATGGTGCAATCATTGAGAGAAAGCCGAGCATAAAGTTTTTGAATAATCATTTCTCTTGAGAGCTCATGATTGGGGCATGAATATAACATTGACTTAAGCTTCCCCCAAGCTTGAGCGATGCTTTCTCCTTCGTGAGGCCAAAAACTATATATATAATTACGACCACGATGAACAAGATGCATAGAATAAAACTTCTGGCGAAATTCCAATTTCAATTGTTTATAGTCCCAAGATCCCATGTCATCACATAGCCTATACTATGTCAATGCATTTCCCTTCAAAGATAAAGGGAAGTCCTTCCTCTTAAAAACATCATCGGGTATACCTGCAAGCTTAAATAATCCACAAACTTCATCCACATAGATAAGGTGTAAATCGGGATGCAGTGTTCCATCTCCTGCAAAGGGATTAGCTAGCAGTTTCTCTATCATACCGGAAGGAATCTCAAAGTAAACATTTTCAGTAGGTTCAGTAGGTTGAGGAGCAACTCTTTGCTCTACTGGTCGGGGCGAAGATGCCCCGAACAAGCCCCTCAAAGGATTAGTTTCCATAGTAACAAGTGACGGTAAATTTCAGCACACTATATAAATGTTTCCTTACCAAGTTCCACTCACCAAAGGTGCTTCACTCCCCGGCAACAGCGCCAGAAAATAGTCTTGATGGCCCACAAGTATAGGGGATCTATCGTAGTCCTTTTGATAAGTAAGAGTGTCGAACCCAACGAGGAGCAGAAGGAAATGATAAGCGGTTTTCAGTAAGGTATTCTCTGCAAGCACTGAAAGTATAGGTAACAGATAGTTTTGTGATAAGATAATTTGTAACGGGTAACAAGCAATAAAAGTAAATAAGGTGCAGCAAGGTGGCCCAATCCTTTTTGTAGCAAAGGACAAGTCTGGACAATTTCTTATAATGAGAAAAGCGCTCCCGAGGACACATGGGAATTATCGTCAAGCTA
The DNA here is from genome assembly GCF_002162155.2 of Triticum dicoccoides. NCBI lineage: Eukaryota > Viridiplantae > Streptophyta > Magnoliopsida > Poales > Poaceae > Triticum > Triticum dicoccoides. The sequence continues at coordinate 756,007,307 of NC_041393.1, read as the reverse complement.
GTTTTCATCACGCTCATATGATTCGCGTTTGTTACTTTGATAATTTGATATGTGGGTGGACCGGTGCTTGGGTGCTGTCCTTTCTTGGACAAGCATCCCACTTATGATTAACCCCTATTGCAAGCATCTGCAACTACAAAAGAAGTATTAAGGTAAACCTAACCATAGATTGAGACTAGTGGATCCAAATCAGCCCCTTACGAAGCAACGCATAAACTAGGGTTTAAGCTTCTATCACTCTAGCAACCCATCACATACTTATTACTTCCCAATGCCTTCCTCTAGGCCCAAATAATGGTGAAGTGTCGTGTAGTCAACGTTCACATAACACCACTAGAGGAGAGAAAACATACATCTCATCAAAATATCGAACGAATACCAAATTCACATGACTACTAATAGCAAGACTTAACCCATGTCCTCAGGAACAAACGTAACTACTCACAAAGCATATTCATGTTCATGATCAGTGGAATATTAATATGCATTAAGGATCTGAACATATGATCTTCCACCAAATAAACCAATTAGCATCAACTACAAGGAGTAATCAACACTACTAGCAACCCACAGGTACCAATTTGTGGTTTTGATACAAGATTGGATACAAGAGATGAACTAGGGTTTGAAAGGAGATGGTGCTGGTGAAGATGTTGATGGAGATTGACCCCCTCCCGATGAGAGGATCGTTGGTGATGACGATGGTGATGATTTCCCCCTCCCGGAGGGAAGTTTCCCCGGCAGAACAGCTCCGCTGGAGCCCTAGATTGGTTCCGCCAAGGTTCCGCCTCGTGGCGGCGGAGTTTCGTCCCGTAAGCTTTCTTAAGATTTTTTCCAGGGTTGAAGACCATATAGCAGAAGATGGGCACCGGAGGGCTACCAGGGGGCCCACGAGGCAGGGGGCGCGCCCAGTAGGGGTGGGCACGCCCCCCACCCTCGTGGACAGGGTGTGGGCCCCCTCTAGTACTTCCTTCGCTCAATAATTCTTATTAATTCCAAAATGACCTCCATGGAGTTTCAGGACTTTTGGAGCTGTGCAGAATAGGTTTCCAATATTTGCTCCTTTTCCAGCCTAGAATCCCAGGTGCCGGCATTCTCCCTCTTCATGATAAACCTTGTAAAATAAGAGAGAATAGCCATAAGTATTGTGACATAACATGTAATAATAGCCCATAACGCAATAAATATCGAGATAAAAGCATGATGCAAAATGGACGCATCAGTTGGAGATTCTACGTGTGCTAAGTACTTCACCATGATGTTGGATGGGCCGGCTCGTACGTGGTTAAAAACACTGCCCGCTAATTCTATGGAGTCATGGGCAGATTTAAAAAGGTGTTTCGTTCAAAATTTCAAGGACACATGCAAGCAGCCAATGTCAATTCTAGATTTGGATTCTTGCGTTCAGGGTGAAGGAGAGTCAATGATAACCCACAAGTGTAGGGGATAATTGTAGCCTCTTTCAATAAGTAAGAGTGTCGAACCCTACGAGGAGCTAAAGGTAGAACAAAATTCTCTCAAGTCCTATCTGCCACTGATACGACTCTACGCACGCTTAGTGTTCGCTTTACCTAGAACAAGTATGAAACTAGAAGGACTTTGTAGGTGTGATAGGATAGGCTTGCAAGATAATAAAGAGCACATAAATAAAAAGTAGGGGCTGTTTAGATAAAGAAGTAACTAAGTTAGTTTTAGTATAGAGCTTGTTGTCACGAGAAAGTTATTTGTCCCTAGGCAACCGATAACTAGATCGGTAATCACTATTGCAATTCTATTTGAGGGAGAGGCATAAGCTAACATACTTTCTCTTCTTGGATCATATGCACTTATGATTGGAACTCTAGGAAGCATCCGCAACTACTAAATATCATTAAGGTAAAACTCAACTATAACATTAAAGTATCAAGTCCCCTTTATCCCATACGCAAACAACCTACTTACTCGGGTCTGTGCTTCTGTCACTCACACCACCCACCATAAGCAAATCATGAACATATTGAAAACCCTACAGCGGGGATCCCTCACGCTTGCGCTACACGGAGAGCACCATAGGACAACACCAATAATAAAACATGCAAGTCAAACCAATCACGATCATCAATTAACCCATAGGACAAAACGGATCTACTCAAACATCATAGGATAGCCATACATCATTGGGAAATAATATATAGCGTTGAGCACCATGTTTAAGTAGATATTACAGCGGGTAAGAGAGGGGTTACACCGCTGCATAGAGGGAGGAAGAGTTGGTGATGAAGGCGGTGAAGTTGTTGGTGAAGATCGCGGTGATGATGATGGCCCCCGGCAGCGTTCCGGCGCCACTGGAAGCAAGGGGGAGAGATCCCCCCTTCTTATTCTTCTTCTTCTTCTTCCTTGACCTCCTCCCTAGATGGGAGAAGGGTTTCCCCTCGGGTCCTTGGCTCCCATGGCATGGGAGGGCGAGAGCCCCTCCGAGATTGGATCTATCTCTCTGTCTCTCTCTGTTTCTGCATTCTCAGATTCTGCCCTGGCACCGTTTATTTTATATCTGGAGATCCGTAACTCCGATTGGATTGAAACCTTCGCCCAGACGATTTTCCAAAAAATAGCTTTGTTGCGGACAAAGAAGAGCAGCAACCGCCTTACGAGGGACCCACGAGGGTCAGGGGCGCCCAGTATAAGTGGGCGCATGGGCCACCCTCATGGCCACCTCGGGCACCGACTCGCGTTGATTTTACTTCCCAAAAATCATAAATATTCCAAAAATAAGCTCCGTCCGTTTTTATCTCGTTTGGACTCCGTTTGATATTGGGTTTTCTGCGAAACATAAAACATGCAACAAACAGGAACTGGCACAGGGCTGGATCAATATGTTAGTCCCAAAAATAATATAAAAAGTTGCCAAAAGTATATGAAAGTTGAATAATATTGGCATGGAACAATCAAAAATTATAGATACGACGGAGACGTATCAGCATCTCCAAGCTTAATTCCTGCTCGTCCTCGAGTAGGTAAATGATAAAAAACATAATTTTTGATGTGGAATGCTACTTAGCATAATCTTGATCATATATCTAATCATGGCATGAATATTAAGACACGAGTGATTCAAAGCAATAGTCTATCATTTGACATAAAAACAATAATACTTAGGGTATCCCAACAAACAATCATGTGTTTCAAAATATCAGTGCTTCAGAATGTTATCCCTACAATATCATATAATCTTGTATGCCCCCTTTTCTTAACACAAGGTACCCATCATGCCTATCCCGGTGTCATCCAAGCAATTATTTCATACTTTAGTATTCTCAAACTTTTTCAACTTTCACGCAATACATGAGCGTGAGCCATGGATATAGCACTATAGGTGGAATAGAATATGATAGTGGGGGTTATGTGGAGAAGACAAAAAGGGAGAAAGTCTCACATCGACGCGGCTAATCAACGGGCTATGGAGATGCCCATCAATTGATGTCAATGCGAGGAGTAGGGATTGCCATGCAACGGATGCACTACAGCTATAAGTGTATGAAACCTCAAATTGAAAACTAAGTGGGTGTGCATCCAACTTGCTTGCTCATGAAGACCTAGGGCATTTGAGGAAGCCCATCGTTGGAATATACAAGCCAAGTTCTATAATGAAAATTCCCACTAGTATATGAAAGTGGCAATATAGGAGACTCTCTATATGAAGAACATGGTGCTACTCTGAAGCACAAGTGTGGTAAAAGGATAGTAACATTGCCCCTTTTCTTTTTTTGGGGGGGCTTCTTTGGTCCCCTTTTTTTATTTAGGCTTCTTTGGCCTATTTTTTTATGGGGAAATGTTCTATAAAGATGATCATCACACTTTTATTTACTTACAACCCAATATTACAACTCGATACTAGAACAAAGATATGACTCTATATCAATGCCTCCGGCGGTGTACCGGGATGTGCAATGATCTAGCGTAGCAATGACATCAAAAAAAGGACAAGTCATGAAAACATCATGCTAGCTATCTTACGATCATGCAAAGCAATACGACAATGAATGCTCAAGTCATGTATATGATGATGATGGAAGTTGCATGGCAATATATCTCGGAATGGCTGTGGAAATGCCATGATAGGTAGGTGTGGTGGCTGTTTTGAGGAAGATATAAGGGGGCTTATGTGTGATAGAGCGTATCATATCACGGGGTTTGGATGCACCGACAAATTTGCACCAACTCACGAGGTGAGAAAGGGCAATGCACGGTACCGAAGAGGCTAGCAATGATGGAAGGGTGAGAGTGCGATAATCCATGGAGTCAACATTAGTCATAAAGAACTCACATACTTATTGCAAAAATTTATTAGCCGTCGAAACAAAGTACTACACGCATGCTCCTAGGGGGAGGTTAGTAGGAGTTAACCATCGCGCGCCCCTGGCCTTCACGCAAAGATAAACAATCAAAATACAATGCGCGCCAATTTGGTTACATAGTTAGTAGACCATATGTGCATGCTTCGGGAATCACAAACCTTAAACACCAACATCCTTACTAAACACAACCATCTACTAGTACCTCCCACATATTATCATCAGTATATCGCAAAACTATTGTAAGGAATCAAACATATCATATTCAGTGATCCACAAGTTTATGTAGGATTTTATGACTAACCATGTGAATGACCAATTCCTGTCATCTCTCTAAATAGGTATAAGTGAGGCAAGAGAGTTTAATTCTTTCTATAAAAGATATGCCCATGCTCTAACAAATATAAGTGAAGCAAAAGAGCATTTTACAAATGGCGGTTTGCTATGTGAAGAGAAACAGGCAATCCAAACTTCAAATGCTAAAAGTGAAGCACATGAAGCATTCTATAAAGCCACACTCAAAAGATTTAAGTTAAGTGCAATGAGCATTCTATAAATCCATCAAGGACTATCTCATACCAGCATGGTGCATAAAAGAAAAGTGAAAACTAAATGCAAAAGACGCTCCAAGACTTGCACATATCGCATGAACGAAACGAATCTGAAAACATACCGATACTTGTTGAAGAAAGAGGGGATGCCTTCTAGGGAATCCCCAAGCTTAGACGCTTGAGTCTCCTTCAATAATTACTTGGGGTGCCTTGGGCATCCCCAAGCTTGAGCTATTGCCTCTCCTCCTTTTCCTCATATCGAGACCTCCTCGATAAAACACTTCATCCACACAAAACTTCAACAGAAAACTCGGTAAGATCCGTTAGTATGATAAAGCAAATCACTACTCTAAGTACTGTTGAAAACCAATTCATATTTTGTTTTTGCATTGTGTCTACTATAATATAGCTTTTCCATGGCTTAATCCACTTATAGAAATTGATAGTTTCAACAAAACAAGTAAACTATGCATCAAAAACAGAATCTGTCAAAAACAGAACAGTCTGTAGAAATCTGAATATTCAGAATACTTCTGGTACCCCAAAAATTCTACCACAATTAGGAAAAATAAACAATTTGTACAGCAAGACAGTGCAAAAAGAATCAGAACAGTTTGGCGTTCCAATAACAAATGTAAAATCACGCACTACAGCCAAAGTTTCTGTCCTGCACCGTACAAACCAACAAGCATTGTAAACATCCTAAAGGCAAACCTTGGCACATTACTTTTATAATACAATGGAATTGTACAAGTGGATAATTATTTTCGATGAAAAGTTTCTGTAATCAAGATTCACAAAGTTTCCCTGAAGATGAACAAAGTTCAAGGAGCTCTCCCACTTCAACAATGCTTGTCTTTCTCACTTTCACTTTCCTTTTTGAAAAGTTTTGGGTTCCCCTCTTTTTTTTAGACTATATGAAAGCACTCAACAGAAATAAATGACTCTCTAAAACTTCCAGGTTGTCTCCCTTGCAGCGCTTTCTTTAAAGCTATTAAGCTAGGCATATAGTGCTCAAGTAATGAATCCACCCGGATCCCAAGGTAAATCAAAGCCAATTTTAATTAACAATGATTTGTAATTTAGTAGTGAGCACAAAGAAACAAATATCATGCAACAATGAAGTCTAACTCTCTTCCTATGCATCGGCATGTCATAAAAGAACAGTTCATGCACACCAAGTAAAGGCCAATGCGTAGTATAAGCAGTTTCTTGCAATTTTCTCGTATTGGAAACATAGAGAGGTGGAGATGTAGTTCCTCTCTCATAATAATTGCAAGTAGGAGCAGCAAGCATATGCATATTATATCTATCAAAATTATCATGTGCAACGGTAAAAGGCAACCCATCAATATAATCCTTAATAAGCACAAACTTCTCCGATATAGTGTAGTTGGGAGAATTCAAAAAGATAATAGGACTATCATGTGTGGGTGCAATAGCAACAATTTCATGTTTAACATAAGGAACTATAGCAAGTTCATCTCCATAAGCACAATTCATATTGGCATCTTGGCCACAAGCATAGCAAGCATCATCAAAAATGGATATTTCAAACGAATTAAAGGGATCATAGCAATCATCCTTCGGTAAGCACGAAGGGGAATTAAACAATGTATGAGTTGAAGAGTTACTCTCATTAGAAGGTGGGCACGGGTAGCTAATCCGCTCTTCCTCCTTTTGTTCTTCACTCTCTGCATCATCTTTTTTATCCAATGAGCTCACAGTTTCATCAATTTGTTCTTCCATAGCTTCCTGCAAAATATTAGTCTCTTCTTGGACAGCGGAGACTTTCTCAATAAATGCATCAATATTGGAATTGTATTCATAATTCTCATAAAAATATTTAAGTATAGCAAAATTTTCAGGTCTATAAACTGAATCATCAAAATCGTCAAACTCTTTAAACACAGACTCAATCTCATAAGGACCCATAAAAGCAACAAATTATTCTATTTGTTCCACATCATAGTAATCATAGATACCATTAGCATAAGAAGCCAAGGTTTTATCATCATTAAATTTGCATGAAAAGGGAAGATGTGGAGCCTTCATGCTAGAGCAACAAGTATAATCATATCTCAAGCATAGTTGCATAGCATACCAACAAAACATATAAATTTGATCCCATAATAGTTTCCCTTTTCATGTGGAGCGATAATCCCTAACGTATTCACGTTTGTCCAACGTGTCTCCCATAACATAATTGGATGGGGTTTTCTGAGGATTATCTAAGTAGTACATAATTTCTTTCACATAACAAGCATCGAGGGTTTTAGGAGGTTCCCCATCTCCATGAGTAGCAAGTACACCTATTTTTTTTGGTATTTCGTGTTCCATATCCATAACTAAAGATAGAGACCAACTTAGAACAACAAATAAAAATTACTTAGTGATAAAGCAAACAAGCACACACGAGAATATTCACCCCATGCCATGACTCCCCGGCAACGGTGCTAGAAAAAGGTCTCGATAACCCACAAGTGTAGGGAATAATTGTAGCCTCTTTCAATAAGTAAGAGTGTCGAACCCAACGAGGAGCTAAAGGTATAACAAATATTCTCTCAAGTCCTATCTGCCACTGGTACGACTCTACGCACGCTTAGTGTTCGCTTTACCTAGAACAAGTATGAAACTAGGAGGACTTTGTAGGTGTGATAGGATAGGCTTGCAAGATAATAAAGAGCACGTAAATAAAAAGTAGGGGCTGTTTAGATAAAGAAGCAACTAAGTTAGTTTTAGTAGAGAGCTTGTTGTCACGAGAAAGTTATTTGTCCCAAGGCAATCGATAACTAGACCGGTAATCACTATTGCAATTCTATTTGAGGGAGAGGCATAAGCTAACATACTTTCTCTTCTTGGATCATATACACTTATGATTGGAACTCTAGTAAGCATCCGCAACTACTAAAGATCATTAAGGTAAAACCCAACCATAGCATTAAAGTATCAAGTCCCCTTTATCCCATACGCAAACAACCTACTTACTCGGGTTTGTGCTTCTGTCACTCACGCCACCCACCATAAGCAAATCATGAACATATTGCAAACCCTACAGCGGGGATCCCTCACGCTTGCGCTACACGGAGAGCACCATAGGACAGCACCAATAATAAAACATGCAACTCAAACCAATCACGATCATCAACTAACCCATAGGACAAAACGGATCTACTCAAACATCATAGGATAGCCATAAATCATTGGGAAATAATATATAGCGTTGAGAACCATGTTTAAGTAGAGATTACAGCGGGTAAGAGAGGGGTTACACTGCTGCATAGAGGGAGGAAGAGTTGGTGATGAAGGCGGTGAAGTTGTTGGTGAAGATCGCGGTAATGATGATGGCCCCCGGCAGCGTTCCGGCGCCACCGGAAGCACGAGGGAGAGAGAGCCCCCTTCTTCTTCTTCTTCTTCTTCCTTGACCTCCTACCTAGATGGGAGAAGGGTTTACCCTCTGGTCCTTGGCTCCCATGGCGTGGGAGGGGCGAGAGCCCCTCCGAGATTGGATCTGTCTCTCTTTCTCTCTCTGTTTCTGCGTTCTCAGATTCTGCCCTGGCACTATTTCTTTTATATCCGGAGAACCGTAACTCCGATTGGATTGAAACCTTCGCCCAGATATTTTTTCCAAGATTAGCCTTCTTGCGGCCAAAGAAGAGCAGCAACTGCCTTACGAGGGGCCCATGAGAGTCAGGGGCGCGCCTAGTATAAGTGGGCGCGCGGGCCACCCTCGTGGCCACCTCGGGCACTGTCTCGCATTGATTTTACTTCCCAAAAATCATAAATATTCCAAAAATAAGCTCCGTCCGTTTTTATCCCGTTTGGACTCCGTTTGATATTGGGTTTCTGCAAAACATAAAACATGCAACAAACAGGAACTAGCACTGGGCACTGGATCAATATGTTAGTCCCAAAAATAATATAGAAATTTGCCAAAAGTATATGAAAGTTGAATAATATTGGCATGGAACAATCAAAAATTATAGATACGACGGAGACGTATCAGTCAACAACCCATATGGTGCGCCAGATTTCGTCGATCATACATTCATCAGATAGTATCAACGCTAGTTCTGCAGTCTTGATGTTAGAGAAAAATTGTCGTTTCCTCCTGCTTAAGCAGAAGTTGGGGCGGCTTAAAAGTCACTAGAATGATATGGGGGAGCTAATGGCGGCTCTCATCAAATACGCCGACAGTGACAGTACCAAGGATCCCGAGTCTGAAGATGATAAGCCAGGGAAGGGAAAGAAGAGCGGCAATGCAAAAGGGCAGCAACATAACTCGGCGATTCAAACTTGCAACAGTAAGCATAAGGCTGATGGTAGTTTCGATTTTGTGGCTAACACCAATGCGCAGAATAATAATCAGTGTCGCAAGGGAAAGCCTCCCCAAGGGTCAAAACTCAACCTTGAAGCAATGTTGAATCAACCTTGTCCAAAGCACGGCACGCGTGACAAGCCATCTGGTCATATGTGGTGGGATTGCTATATCATGAAGGAGTTTAGGAATGCCAATTTTTTCAATCGTGGTCCACATGGCGGCTTAGGATCCGTCTCTCACGGACCTGGCTTCGGCTGTGGCGGTTCAAGCTCCGGCTTTCAGGGTCAAGGTAATCAAGGTGGTTTTAATCAACAGTCTAACCAAGGAAATCAGCAGCAGCAGCCTGGTTATCAGAGTAATCCGAAGCAGCTGAACGGTGGTCAGTATCATGTGTTCACTATGAGCCTGTGCAAGAGAGATCAGAAAATTCATAAGCGGGCAGTGAACTCTGTTGAACCAGCAGTGCCCCGATACTTGAGGTGGTCTGAGTTGTCTATTACGTGGAACAGAGAAGATCACCCGCCCCGGGTTGATAATCTGGGTCATCTGGCATTGGTGGTTGCTCCACAGGTAGGAGGATATAAACTTACAAAGGTGCTCATGGATGGAGGCAGCAATATCAACATCCTTTATTATGAGAACTTTTGTCGTATGAATTTTACTGACAAGGATCTTAGGCCATCCTCCACTGTCTTTCATGGGGTGCTGCCTAGTAAGTCGGCGTACCTTGTGGGTAGGATAACACTAGAAGTGGATTTTGGAGATGACAATGATTCTAGAGCTGAGAAATTAACCTTTGAGGTGGTGAAAATTAAGATCCCATACCATGCTTTGTTCGGGTGGCCGGCTTACGCCAAATTTATGGCGCGACCGTGTTATGTTTATTTATAGCTTAAGATGTTGGGTCACAAGGTCACCATCACGATGCATTGCAATAGGAAAATCGCTCTGGATTGTGAAGAGGCTGACGCTGCTTATGCTGAGTCGGCTTGCACCACTAAAGAGTTGAAGTTTTATAAAGAAAATGTTGACCCGGCAGATATGACACCTTTGAAGAAGCCAACAACAGAGAATGAGCCCTTAATGAAGTTTAAGTTGGTAGACGATACTAAGCTCGTTGATTTTGTCCCTGGCGATTCATCAAAGCAATTCATCATCAGTGCGAATATGGATCCGAAATAGGAAAGCATGCTCATCGAGTTCATCCGTGAGAACCGGGACAGCTTTGCATGGAAACCTTCTGATATGCCAGGTGTACTAAGGGAACTCGCTGAGCACACTCTTAATGTGGATCCCAAGTTTAAACCGGCCAAACAGTTTCTTTGCCGGTTCAATGAGGAAAGGTGCAAGGCAATCGGTGAAGAAGTGGCCCGGCTCTTGGCAGCAGGGTTCATAGTTGAAGTTTTTCATCCTGAAAGGTTAGCTAACCCGGTGCTAGTACTTAAGAAGAATGGCACTTGGCATATGTGTGTAGATTATACATACCTTAACAAGGCATGTCTAGCTGATCCCTTTTCTCTCCCTCGTATTGATAAGATTATTGATGCTACAGCGGGTTGTGAGCGCTTGAGTTTTTTGGATGCCTACTCTGGTTATCATCATATCAAGATGGCAGTTAAGGACCAGGAGAAGACAACCTTCATCAGTCCCTTTAGAGCCTTCTGCTATGTATCTATGCCTTTTGGGCTCAAGAGTGCCCAGGCGACTTACCAGCGGTGTGTCCAAAATTGCCTTCATGGCCATATTGGGCGTAATGTTCATGCTTATATATGTGGATGATATTGTTGTGAAGTCCAGAAAGAAGGACACGTTGATTGAGGATCTGAAAGAAACCTTTGACAACCTGTAGGTCTACAAGATGATGCTTAACCTGGCCAAGTGTGTCTTCGGTGTGCCAGCAGGCAAGTTATTGGGTTTCTTAGTATCTAAGAGGGGTATTGAAGCTAAATCGGAGAAGATTAAGGCTATCACCTCTTTGGCTAAGCCGGCGTGTATCAATGATGTCCAGTGTTTGGCGGGTCGTATTGGGGCTTTGAGCTAGTTTATAAGTCGCCTGGGAGAGAAGGCCATCCCTCTGTATTAGATGATGAAGAAGACAGATGATTTTGTCTAGAGCGATGCTGCTAATGAGCCGTTCGAGGCACTTAAGAAGCAACTGGCTGAGCCGCCGGTTCTTGCAGCTCCCATTGAGAAGGAGCCTTTGCTATCATATGTGGCTGCGAACAACCGGGCTGTCAGTGTGGCAATTGTGGTTGAAAGGAAGGAGTCAGGCAAGGAGCATCTGGTTCAGAGGCCGGTTTATTATGGGCGTGTATGGTTCACTGGCTTGCACCTCGCTCGCATGAGGCATGCAAAATCCAGCCATTGGGTTTCCTGTATGGCATCCTCGGCCTGGCCTGCCTCACGCAAAAAGACCCCTCTCAGCCAGGCTGAGAGGAACGCAAGAATCGGGCATTTCCCGATGCAGCCCACGCCTGCACCCACGCCTCTCACTTAAAACAAAACATTACATAAGTTTGGTCTCGATATCTACCAGATTTACATCCAAACTACCATCACAGCCTTCACAATCTCTCTTTCCTCTCCTCTGTCACGCATCAGATTAGATCGAGCTCACTGAGGGAGTCCGGGATTAAGGGGTCCTCGGACAGCTGGACTATATACTTTGGCCGGACTATTGGACTATGAAGATACAAGATTGAAGACTTCGTCCCGTGTCCGGATGGGACTCTCCTTTGCGTGGAAGGCAAGCTTGGCAATTCGGATATGTAGATTTCCTTCTCTGTAACCGACTCTGTGTAACCCTAGCCCCCTCTGGTGTCTATATAAACCGGAGGGATTTGTCCATAGGACAACAACAATCATAATCATAGGCTAGCTTCTAGGGTTTAGCCTCTATGATCTTGTGGTAGATCAACTCTTGTAATACTCATATCATCAAGATCAATCAAGCAGGAAGTAGGGTATTACCTCCATCGAGAGGGCCCGATCCTAGGAAAACATCGTGTCCCCCGCCTCCTGTTACCATTAGCCTTAGACGCACAGTTCGGGACCCCTACGCGAGATCCACCGGTTTTGACACCGAGATTGGTGCTTTCATTGAGAGTTCCATTGTGTCGTCGCGATAAGGCTTGATGGCTCCTTCAATCATCTTCAACGACGCAGTCCAGGGGGAGGTTTTCCTTCCCGGACAAATCTTCGTATTCGGCGACTTCATACTGCGGGCCAACTCGATTGGCCACCTGGAGCAGATCGATAGCTACGCCCCTGGCCATCACGTCAGGTTTGGAAGCTTGAACTATACTGCCGATAACCGCGGAGACTTGATCTTCGACAGATTCGAGCCCATGTCAGGTACGCCGAACAGTCGCGACGAGCATGACTTAGATCTGCCATCACACAGTGTTCGGGAGATCGCACCTGTGGTGGCCTCGGGAGTCAATCCGGAGCAGATCGCGCCTTCCGAGGACGGGTGGATGGACCCCCGCCATGGAGGCCCCACACTCATCGGCGTTGGAGCCGAACACTGATTCCACCTCCTATGAGGATGGTGTCATCGGACCCTCGGACTCATCTCGGGCTACAGGATCCAAACCGCGTACGTCTGTGACTATCAAATCTGATTGGGCACTGGTCATGGAGTTCACCTCCATGGATATTTTTCAGCACTCGCCCTTGGATGATGTGCTAAACTCATTAAGGTCTCTTTCCTTGTCGGGAGATTCTTGGCCGAACTATGTCCGGCTCGAGTGGGAAGCGGACGACGAAGAAATTCGTCCCCCACCCACCACCCACTTAATAGCCACTGTCGATGACTTAACCGATGTGCTTGACTTCAACTCCAAAGACATCGACTGTATGGACGACGATGCAGGAGAAGAACAGGAACCACCGCCTATAGGGCGCTGGACAGCCACCTCATCATATGTATGTATATATATATATATATATATATATATATATATATATATATATATATATATATATATATATATATATGGTGGACACGCCAAAAGAAGGCGATGGCGATGATGCATCGAAGGATAATCCCCTCAATAAGCCACCAAAGCGACGCCGTAGGCGCCGCTCTAAATCCCGCCACAGTAAAAACAATGACAACAGCGCAAGAAAGAACAATACCCCGGTCGACTCCAAAGGAAATGACGACCCCATGGACCCAGCGATGGAGCAGGATGAGCCAGGGGACGGTGAACATAGTTCGGAGCCGACATCAGATGACGCTGATCCCGAGGGTAAAATTCATCAACCTGTCTCCGGAGAGGAGAACAGTCCAGACGATGACACACTCATCATCCCAGAAAGACACTTGAAACAAGAGAGCCTCCACAGAAGGCTTATTGCCACCGCGAGGAGCTTAAAGAAGCAGAAGCCAAGGCTTAAGGCCGCGCAGGATACGCTCAATCACAGATGGAACAAGGTGCTGGACACTGAAGAGAAATACGGTGGCGATCGCGACACAAAGAGCTATACAAAGCGCAAGCTGCTTCCCGAATTTGACGACGAGGCCATAGAGCCCATTCAGTCGAAAACGGCCGACTAGCCGGACCGACCACCCCATGGCCGCGACAGGACGGCTAATGATGCCGCACACAAGTCAGCACACGATTTATGCGAGCTCCTAGACAAAAAGTCCGGAATGGCTAGGTCCACCTACGGATCTAGGAAGCGCGCTTCAGCACAGGATCAGAGCTACCAAGATGATCACATTGATCGAATACCAGCTAGGAATCAGCACCGAACACAACAACCGTCGACAGCATGCCATGACACGTCCAAATACAGGGGTGCCGCACACCCCCTGTGCTTCACCGATGAGGTATTGGACCATGAATTTCCAGAAGGATTTAAACACGTGAACATAGAGGCATACGACGGAACGACAGACCGTAGGGTCTGGATTGAGGACTTTATCCTTCACATCCACATGGCTCACGGAGATGATCTTGTCGGATTTCGGGTTCCGGCAGACCCTCAAGGTTCGAACACTGGGGTGCGCGCAGAGATCACACCTCCAGCCTACCCATGTCTCACCGCCTCGCCAGGACCTAAAACTACATGAAGAATAACACAAGGGACACGAGATTTATTCTGGTTTAGGCCACCACTGTGGTGTAATACCCTACTCCAGTTTGTGGTGTGTGGATTGCCTCAGGGGCTGGTGAGGAATAGTACAGTGGAAGAACAGCCTCGCAAGGGTCTGTTCTTGGCTGGGGCGATGAAGTGCTAGGGGAGTTCAGTCGCCTCTCTTTCTCTCTCTATGTCTCAGATGTGGATCCGATCTCCAATCCTCCTACCCTGTGGGTGGCTAGTCCTATTTATAGGCGAAGGCCCCGGGCCTCTTCCCAAATATTGAGCGGGAAGGGTGCCAACAATTGGCCATTTTGAAGGGGAACATCTAGTACACTTATCCTGACTAAAGTTGGTCCTCGCCTGCCAAAGACCCTAACGATGACGCCGGCTTGGGGTCCACGATGACCTTCGTCCTACCGTCATGCTGGTCTTGGTCTTGTTGCACCGAAATGGTTGCCTTTGCTTGATACCCTTGGCTGCGCTTGCCCCCTTTGCACCAAAGAGGAAACAAGGACTCTGCACAGGCCGGCGCCCGCGTAGCGCCCGCCTGGCCTTGGTCGTCATGGCTTGCGTCATGGGCACCTCGTGAGGTACCTCGCCTATGATCTCTCCGCCTCCTCACGAGCCAGCCTGACGAGGCCGTGCCTGAGGAAGCCTCCTGTCGTCCGCCCTACGAGGCTTGGCCCCTCGCGAGGGTCTTGAGCATGTGTTGATGAAGATGGGCCATACTGGGCCACTCCTTGAGCCACGCCGCAGGCCGCAGGCAGGCAAGTGTGGGTACCCCCGTTCCCAGAACACTGATAGTAGCCCCCGGGCCCAAGGCGCGCTTGGACTTGGCTTAGCAGAGAAGCGAACAGGCAAGTGCGAAGCGCCGCGGGCCCCAATAGCCCGCGGCCTTGGGCGCCACGTGGCGGTTCATTGGACGTGGGCGTTCTGGCTCCCCCACGACGCCTCGGTAACTGCATGATTTGACAAGTCCCTCCATGCAAAACGGGTCATGATTACCTATGACCGTGGAGGTCGTTGGTTGGCCTCCCTCGGCTATATGTACGGTACGGCACGAGCCCTTCCAATCCATCTCTCCTTGCTACTCTCCATCTTCTTCTCGGCCGCTCGCCATCCCCATGGCCCCGCCGAAGAGGTTCTCGGCCGCGGATAAAGGGAAGGCTCGCGAGGAAGGGCCCGGCTCCCCTCTGGCCAAGCGTGGCCGGGGCCGCCCTCGCAAGCATCCCATGGCCTTTGTTGCGGCCTCCCGTGGCCGTGGGAGCAACCCTCTGCGCAACGGTGGGCGTCCGGCTGCCATCGAGAGGTACGCTGGGGCTGCGCGACCCCCATGGCCGCGCTTCCGCTCGGCGGAGGTGCTGCCAGAGTTCGTCGTGTGGTCGGCGGACCCGACTGGCACCTGGCTCCAGCTCCCCCGCTTCTTCATAGGTGAGCTTCCGGCTGGTGCCCCAGGCGGACTTTGGCTTCAGGCAGATGGTTGCTGCAGCAGGGCATCTTGGGCTACCCTGGAGGTCTTCACCGCGAGGGAGGCGGCCTTCACCCGTGGCTGCCAAACATTTGCCCGCGCGCGCGGCCTGTGCTGACGATGCATTCTGCACTTCAAGTTCGACGGCGATGCCACCCTCTACGTGAGGGTGTTCGGGGAAGACGGCCGCCGCGCCGGATGCTGCCCCGAGGACGATGACCGAGGCCGCGCACCCAGCCCCGACGTTGGTCGGGGTGAAGGTGGCGGAGGGCGCGCGGGCAGCGAGGCCCGAGGCCCGCCAAGCTCTGGCGACTCCCCTTTGGATGGTAGCTCCTCCAGTGGTGGTCGCGACCAGCCCCCTCATCGTCGCGCTCGCCTGGGAGAGGGCAGCGGGTTGGCCCGACGCCTCGCTCCGATGAAGCGGGAGGCGGAATCCAGCTGAGCTCCGGAGGCAGTACGAGCTTCCGCTGAGAGTTGGCACCGAGAAAGTCGTCCCCCCTTTCGCTTTCCTTTCTCTCCTACGCGAAAAGAATGTAATCCGGTGCCGCACGGGGCGTGCTGAACTGTTGATGTTTTAATTGGTGCGCTGTTTCTACTGTTTATGCGCTATGCTTTCATTCTGTGTGCCTATGCGTGGAAATCACTT
>NC_041393.1:755961053-755990593 GCF_002162155.2 Triticum dicoccoides | reverse complement strand
CCTCGCCTCCCGAGGCTAGGGCCTCGTCCTGCGCCTTGTGTCCTGCAGAGTTTAGTCAGCTGGGGTAGTCTCCAGCCTTGGTAGTGAGGGGAACCAACCCAAGCCCCGTGATTGTGTCGCGATGCCCGTGGGGAACAGAATGGGAGGGGTGATCCCGCAGCGGACTCGAATAGGGAAGTTCCAATTTACTGGGCAGAAAAACACTTGCGAGGGTGCCCATGCTCCTCCCTCGTGAGACTTTGCACGGGTGAAAACGAAACAAACAAGTGAAATGGACGAAAGGTCGCAGCTCGAAATGGCAACAACTTCAGAAAAACATCAAATAGGAACAAACAAGCCAACTGCGGAAAGCAAATGAAAGAAGCCGCGTCCGGCACCTAGTCTAGTCTTTGATGTCTTCTCACCAGCGCGGAGCTAAGTGCTGCCACTGGGCGTGGGCGGGAGCCCCTGAGGCCCGAGGGCGGCACTCCGGAGACTCCGGGCCGTGTACAGCCCCACTCATTATTACGTGAGTGTGTCACGGGCGGCGAGCTTCACAGGCGTTTGCCTTCTTCACAGGCACCGAGCCTTTTCCAAAACACAGCTACTTCACAGGTGTTCGCCTTCTTCATAGGCACCGGGTCTTTTCCAAAACACAACTACTTCACAGGCGTTCGCCTTCTTCACAGGCATCGGGCCTTTTCCCAAAACACAGCCACTTCACAGGCATTCGCCTTCTTCACACGCACCGGGCCTTTTCCGAAAACGCTGCAACTTCATAGGCATTCACCTTCTTCACAGGCACCGGGCCTTTTTCAGGGGTAAAACCTTCGGAGATGTTGGATGTTCCACGCATTTTGGATGGGCACCCCCTCCCAGGTCTCCCATGGGAGAGAGCTTATGCAGCCCCTCCCTGGAGAGAACCCATCTGAGCACGAGGTCTCCTACCTCGAGAGTCCTGGGGCGGATGTTGCGGCAGTGGTATCGCCGCAGTGCTTGTTGGTACCTTGCTGCCCGCAGCGTGGCTTCTCGGCGATGCTCCTCCCCCAGCAAGAGATCCGTCCCCCGCATGGCGTCCTGCTGCGCTTCGTCGAACGCCAGGACCCACGCGGAACGACGCCTGACCTCGTGAGGGAGAACGGCTTCAGCTCCATAAACCAGAAAGAACAGGGTCTCGCCAGTCGGCTTGGTTGCGGTCGTGCGGAGTGACCACAGCACGGACTGGAGCTTGTCATAGCAGCCCCCGCCGCAAGCCTCCAGCTTCTTCTTGAAGGTCCTGGTCTTGAGGCCCCTCAGGACCTCTGCGTTGGCTCGCTCGGCCTGACCGTTTCTTCGCGGGTGCGTCACCAAAGCGTAGGATATCTGCGTTCCAAGGTTAGCACAGTATGTTTTGAAGAGGTTACTGGTGAACTACGAACCGTTGTCGGTGATGATGCGGTTCGACACCCTGAATCGGCTCACGAGGCCCTTGATGAACTTGACCGCGGAGCCTGCAGGGATGGTGCGGATAGCCTCCACCTCAGCCCACCTGGTAAATTTGTCCACGGTGACGTAGAGGTAGTGGTAGCACCCTTGCGCCCGAGGGAACGGGCCCAGGATATCCAGTCCTGAGACTGCGAAGGGCCATGAGATGGGTATAGTCTGCAGACCTCCCGCTGGCTAATGGATCTGCTTGGCATGGAACTGACAGGCCTCGCAAGCTTTCACCAGTTCCACAACGTCATTGAGGGCCGTGGGCCAGTAGAACCCGCTGCGGAACGCCTTGCCAACGAGAGTTCGTGATGACGAGTGATGCCCACAGTCGCCACCATGTATGCCTGCCAGTAGCTCCTTCCCTTGCTCCCTGGAAATGCAATGTAGGGACACATCGCTCGGTCGTCTTCGGTAGAGCTCCCCATCCTTAAGGCAGTATGCTGTGGCCTGCCATGCCACACGCTCTGCTTCCTCCTCCTTTTCCGGCAACATGCCTCGCATCAGGTAACTCCTGAGCTCCGTGATCCAGCACCCCTCCTGAGGTTCCAGAGCCAGGAGCAGGCGCGCTCCTGATGTCGGACCACAGACTGGGGCTCCCGAGGCAGGCGGCTGGGGGAGATACCCCCGAGGCTGCGCCGTGCTTGATAGTGATGGCATCGCCAAGGGCTTGAAGAGCCGCTCCTCGAAGACGCCGGGCTCCTGAGGTAGCCGCCTGGATGCTCTTTTGTTGATGTCATCAGCCTCTTGATTGGTGCCGCGAGGCACATGCTGCAACTCCAGCCCCCAAAACTGCTTCTCCATCCCGCGGACCTCCGCGAGGTAGGCTTCCATGTGCTCGTCCTTTGGTTCATATACTTTGTTGGAGAAGTTGACGAGGAGCTGCGAATCACCCTTGATGGTGAGGTGCTTCACCCCCAGGGCGACTGCAGCCTTCAGGCCTGCTATCAGGCCTTCGTATTCTGCTATGTTGTTGGAGACCTTTTCCCCGTGCTGAAAACAGAGTTCCACGGCATAGTAAAGCTTGTCTTGAGTGGGGGATACGAGTACCGCGCCAGCCCTCGCGCCGTGTCGGGAGAATGCCCCGTCGAAGTACATGACCCATCCGTCCGGTGCCTCGCTCCCTGGGGAGAGCGATCGATCCTCGCCGGCCTCGAGGCCTGGCGCCTCTGCCCATTCCACCACGAAGTCCGCAAGCGTGGCCCCCTTGATGACTCTGGTTGTGTTGAATTCTATCTGAAACACTTGCAGCTCGATGTTCCACTCAGCGACTCTTCCAGCTGAGTTGGGGCTCCTGAGCACCCTTTCCAAGGGGTATGCAGAGACAACCTTGATGGGATGGCCTTGGAAATAGTGTTGCAGCTTGCGCGAGGCCACCAATAGCGCGAGGAGGAGTTTCTGAGGCATGGGGTACCGCGCCCTTGCGTCCCCTAACACCGTGCTGACGAAGGACACAGGGTGCTCGACTAGGTTGGGAGTGCAGGTGCCGCCAGTGTCCTTCGGAGGCCGGGGCGCCTCCTGAGACAGCGGAGCCCCCAGCGACTGGTCGCCTGGAGGAGGGGCCTCCTCTGTTCCGGGTGTGCTTCCCTTCCGTGGCTGGTCCTTCTCGGCTGCAGCCATGGTCTCTGCGAGGCTCTATTGGCCCTGCTTTGCTTTAACTCCCGGACGGTTGTTGCGGCCTTGGTCCTTCGCTCCTCCCTAACAGCCACCAGGGCTGCGCTGGCAGAGTAGGGGGTGGCTGTAAGCTAGAGCACCAGGGGCTCCAAAGGGCGCGAAGCCACCATCACAGGGGGCTGGTCAAGTACCTCTTGAGATCCTGGAATGCCTTGTCGGCCTCTTCAGTCCATTCAAAGGGGCCCTTCTTCTTCATCAGCTTGAAGAAGGGCAGCGCTCGTTCCCCTAGCTTGGAAATGAAATGCCCTAGTGCGGTCATGCGCCCGGTGAGCTTCTGCATCTCTCTGAGGGTCTTCGGCGGGCTCATGTCCTCGACTGCTTTTACCTTTTCTGGGTTGGCCTCGATGCCCTGGTGGGATACTAGGAAACCCAGGAGTTTGCCCGAGGGGACTCCAAATACACACTTCTCAGGGTTGAGCCGCAGGTCCACTTTGTTAAGGCTCGCGAAGCTTTCCTCCAAGTCCTGTATCAGGGTCTTCGCCTCCCGAGACTTCACCACAATGTCATCAACATAAGCCTAAGCATTCCTCCCGAGCTGCCGACCCAAGGCGATGTGCATCAGCCGCTAAAAGGTCGCACCGGCGCTGCGCAACCCGAACGGCATGCACGTATAGCAGTACACTCCGCACGGGGTCTGGAAGGCCGTCTTTTCCACATCTTCTACTGCCATCTTGATCTGGTGGTAGCCGGAGAAGGCATCCAGGAAACACAACAAGTCGCACTTAGCGGTGGAGTCGACGATCTGGTCGATGCGAGAGAGCGGGAATGGACCCTGCGGGCAGGCCTTGTTGAGGTTGGTGAAGTCGACACACATGCGTTCCTTTCCCCCCTTCTTCGGCACGACAACAGGGTTAGCCAGCCAATCTGGGTAGCGGACCTCGCGAATGACCCCCGCCGCCTCCAGCTTGCGGGTCTCTTGGACGATGAAAGCTTGCTTCTCAGTGGACTGCCGCCTCGCCTTCTGCTTCACTGGGCGCACGTTGGGGCACACATTGAGGTGATGCTCGATTACGCCCGTCGGGACCCCTGCTAGCTGATCGGGTTCCCACGCGAATACCTTCTTGTTCGCGCGCAGGAATTTTACCAAGGCTTCCTCCTGTTCGGGCTCGAGGTTGGCACCTATGGTGAAGGTGGCACTAGTAGATCCGTCCTCGTCGTCCAGTACCTGCTTGGTTTCCGCCTTGTCCTGAGTGAATAGCTGCTTCTTCTTGGCCGGTGTAGCCCTCTTTGGTTCAGGGGCGTCTGAGTTGGCGGGCTGCGCCACCGCCGCGGCCTTGAAAGCGAGCTTGAGCACTTGCAACGCATCCCCGGTGTCTCCAGACACGGTGAGGAAGCCGCTACTCCCGGGCATCTTCATGAGGTTGTATGTTGGGTGAGTTGCAGCCATGAACCGGGCTAGTGCCGGGTAGCCAAGGATGGCGTTGTATGGGAGGCCGATGGGGGCGATGTCAAAGTTGATTAGCTCCGTGCGGAAGTTGTCGTAGGTGCCGAAGGTCACCGGAAGGCGGATCTGCCCCAGGGAGCCGGTGGAGCCGCCTCCGACGCCTGAGAAGGGCCTGTTGGGCTGTAGCCGCTCCGGCGGTACGTGGAGAAGGCTGAAGGCCTCTACTGAGAGCACGCTGAGGCTAGCACCGCCGTCGATGAGGGTCTTGGTGACCGCCACGTTGCAGATGGTGGGGGTGCATAGCATTGGGAGCGCGCCCGAGCAGGCCGAGTTGGAGGGGTGATCATCTGAGCTGAAGGCCAGATCGGCTTTAGGTGCCGCCCAACCCGGAGGCGCCCCGCGCGGCACGGAAGCAGTGCCGATCTGGCGGACGAATGACTTGATGTGGTGGCCTGAAGGTGGTGCCTGCGAGCCACCTAGGAGAGCTGCGACGACTGGGTGCGCTGGTGCAGCGTACAGGGCGAGGAAAAGGCCGCGCAGCTCCCCCAGGAGGCCACGGAAGCCGTTGGCAGGTGGAGCAGCCACACGAGCGGGACATCAGTGAGCGCAATGGGAAACCAGTTGGCCATGACCCTGTCGTCGCCCTCGGCCTCGAGGACGGCCTCCTCGTATGCCAGTAGGAAAGCAAAGGGTCGGCCGCGCCATCGTAGCGCGGTGGCATATTCGGCTTGAACTTGTTCGGCCATTGCATCAGCCGCAAGGCGGGGGCCAAGGCTCGGAGCCCCCCGGCCCCCATGCTGGTGCCGGCGACCAGAGCTGGCGGCGCGTGGCCCATCATGAGGGCGAACCACGGTGTCGACGGAGAGCGGGTTGGTGGAAGGGAAAGCTCCGGCGCACCCCTACCTGGCGCGCCAAATGTCGGATTTCGGGTTCCGACAGACCCTCAAGGTTCGAACACTAGGGTGCGCACGGAGATCACACCTCCAGCCTACCCATGTCTCACCGCCTCGCCAGGACCTAAAACTACACGAAGAACAACACAAGGGACACGAGATTTATACTGGTTCAGGCCACCATTGTGGTGTAATACCCTACTCCAGTTTATGGTGTGTGGATTGCCTCAGGGGCTGGTGAGGAACAGTATAGTGGAAGAACAGCCTTGCGAGGGTCTATTCTTGGCTAGGGGAGTTCAGTCGCCTCTCTTTCTCTCTCTCTATGTCTCAGATGTGGATCAGATCTCCGATCCTCCTACCCTGTGGGTGGCTAGTCCTATTTATAGGCGAAGGCCCCGGGCCTCTTCCCAAATATTGAGCGGGAAGGGCGCCAACAATTGGCCATTTTGAAGGGGAACATCTAGTACACTTATCCTGACTAAAGTTGGTCCTCGCCTGCCAAAGACCCTGATGATGACGCCGGCTTGGGCTCCACGATGACCTTCGTCCTGCCGTCCTGCTGGTCTTGGTCTTGTTGCACCGAAATGGTTGCCTTTGCTTGATACCCTTGCCTGCGCTTGCCCCCTTTGCACCAAAGAGGAAACAAGGACTCTGCGCAGGCCGGCGCCCGCCTGGCCTTGGTCGTCATGGCTTGCATCACAGGCACCTCGTGAGGTACCCCGCCTTGATCTCTCCGCCTCCTCACGAGCCAGCCTGACAAGGCCGTGCTTGATGAAGCCTCCTGTCGTCCGTCCTACGAGGCTTGGCCCCTCGCGAGGGTCTTGAGCATGTGTTGATGAAGATGGGTCGTACTGGGCCACTCCTTGAGCCATGCCGCAGGCCGCAGGCAGGCAAGTCTGGGTACCCCCATTCCCAGAACACCGACAGATCTCCACGCCATTAAATACCTACCCCTCAAGTTGAAAGGACCAGCTTGGCACTGGTTGAAAAGCCTCCCCGAAAACTCAATTGGAAATTGGGAAAAACTTGAGGATGCCTTTAGGGCCAATTTTCAAGGGACATATGTCCGACCTCCGGACGCAGACGATTTAAGTAACATAATTCAACAGCCCGGAGAGTTAGCCCGAAAACTTTTGAACATATTTCTTACTAAGAAGAATCAAATCATCAACTGCCCGGATGCCAAATCCTTAGCGGCCTTCAAGCACAGTGTCCGGGACGAATGGCTTGCCAGACACCTCGGCCAGGAAAAGCCGAGGACAATGGCAGCCTTAACAAGCCTCATGACCCGCTTTTGCGCGGGCGAGGACAGTTGGCTGGCCCGTAGCGGCACCAGCGTCCCAGGCACATCCGAAGTCAGAGATGGCAACGGG
This sequence comes from Triticum dicoccoides, assembly GCF_002162155.2. Lineage (NCBI taxonomy): Eukaryota > Viridiplantae > Streptophyta > Magnoliopsida > Poales > Poaceae > Triticum > Triticum dicoccoides. Next base: position 755,983,820 of record NC_041393.1, on the reverse strand, counting down.
AAGCCGCGATGCAATAAAAACAAGCATCAAAACAATGAAGACAGCCCAGATAACACGACGGTCAACGCCGGATTCAGGGGCTCTCGACCCGGTCAATGAAAGAAGGCATTTAAAGGCAGCAGAGATGGACCATCCAACCTAAATAAGATTCTAGACAAATTATGTCAAATTCATGGCACCCCCGAAAAACCAGCAAATCACACCCACAGTGTCGGGGGTTGGGTGCGACATATGCCAAAGGATGGCTTATCATGGTGGGGGCGAGTAGAACATCGCCGGTGCCTGGAAATGGGATGAGGCGAAGACATGCACGCCGGCGGATCTTACCCAGGTTCAGGGCTCTCCGAGGAGATAACACCCCTACTGCTGCTCTGCGGGGTCTCCGCATGATCACTAAGGCAAAGTGAGTACAAGGGTGCTCCTAGAGTTGTTTCTGGAGGAAGGAGAGGGCAAGGCTAGCTCTCTCCCTCCGGTGTGTTCTGTCTAATGCTACTGGATGCGAACCCTTTGCATGGGTGCCCTGGGGGGTTTATATAGGCCTACCCCCTAGGGTTACAATGGTAAAACCGGCTGGGTGCGGGTCCCAGCCGTCTGTCTTTCAGGCGCCGTCTTCTTTGCCGACTCCTGGGGCCCGCCGACTGGTGGGTCACGCCGACCGGCCTGGTACATGGGCGTCAGCCCACATCCGCCGCGGGCGGGTCTTGCCGGCTGCAGATCACTGTAGTTGTGCTTCTAATGACGCGAGCTTGGTCAGGGGGTTATGGCGACAGTGCCGCCGCCTGCGGGCGATCACTGTAGCCATTCCCCGGTCGCATCTGGTTAACGGTGCGTGGGGCCCGTGGGAGGGGCCGGCCGGCTTCGGGGGGCCGACTCCCAACGGGTCCGACTCTCGGCGCGCCCGCTGTCTTCAATACTCTCGCTGACTGGTAGGCCCCGCCATCTCTGGGCCGTACAGACAAGGCGCCGTGGGTACAGGGCCCCGCCCCGGGGGCTGATGTCAGGGTTGGCATGGCAACAGTGTCGCGCCGGGCGGAGATCTCTGTGAGTATGGCGCACGGTGGCCATGGTCGTCTTTAATTACCGGGTTGTTGGGAGTCGCGGGCCGACTCCCCATAGTCGGCTTCTTCCAGAGTCGCCTCTGGGACTCGGCCGAGACGAGAGTCGCCTCAGAGACTCGGCCCTTCTCGGAGTCGCGCTTTGGAACTCGGCTCATCCTGGAGTCGCCCTCTAGGACTCGGCTTTCTTGGAGTCGCCTTAGGTACTTGAGGGGCGCAGTCTGCCCCGATGTCTTGAAAGGTTCTGGGACTCGGGTTAGCCTACCCGTGGCCCATTACTCCGATATTAGTCCCCGAAGCTGGTGAGGCTCCGAGGTTGATACGTCGTGCGCCTCAGCAGTTTCATTCTTTGGACGGGGGAAAGCAAGCTTTGATGGCCACCCTTCTCCAAGCCGATTGGCTGGAGTCGGATTCTATGAGTGCCGTCACTCTCGAACCGACTGGCTGGAGTCGGATACGTCGAGGGCCGTCTTGCCCTTTGGGGAGCTTCGTGTGTCTTTTTTTTGAAAATTGAGACAGTAGGAGAGCTTCCTACTGCATATATATATAAATAATGTGTGGTGTTACATGATGATTACAAGGGAGGGGGGTGGTGGCGGGGGGGTGTGGGGGGGAGGTGGTTAGGCAAGATTAGCAATAAAAGTGGCCACTAAGTGTTTCTTATGTGGTGGTAGCCTATGACTAATATCAGAGAAGTCTTTTTTGAAGCGTGTCCTCCAGGAGGTGACCTTGGGGGTCACATGTCGAAAGTACTTATTGTTACATTCCTTCCAGAGACTCCATGCCGCAACGAGGAAGATGTCCATGATCATCTTGCTCTCGTGTCTCATCTTTAGATGTGAAATCAAATCCAATCTATTGCCCTGTGTTGGCCAATGAATTCCCAAATATTGCCAGCATGCCGAACTGAAAGTGCAACGAAAGAACAGATGTTCCACAGTCTCTTCAACGTGTTGGTTGCAGAGGAGGCAATCCAAGTTATCGCCAATGTTGTCGTGTCGCCTGCTGAGCATGTTGCGCGTATTGAGTCTGTCAGAGAGCAAAAACCAACCAAATACTTTGATCTTAGGGATCGTTTTGGCCTTCCAGAGCAATTTGAACCCCTCATGTGCCAGCACGTCTCGGAAGACAAAGTTGTAATAGGCAGAGGTCTTAAAAGACTGATCTCCCCAAACACAAATCCATCGATCAGCAGGGCCACTTAGAACAACCTGAGAGACCTCCCGCTGGATTTGACGGAGCTCGTCATAGGCTTGCATGGAGAGCGGAAGGTGAAAGATTGCAGCCAGATCCGTGGTTGACAAGAACGCCTGCACTGAAATATCAGCGTTGGTGGCAAAGGAGAAAGCTCTGGGGAAGGATGATGTGTAGATAGAGTTGTTCCACATATCCTTCCAGAACAGGGCCGCCGAACCAGAGTTGATTTTAACTTTTCTGACCCCACGGTAAGTTGGCATGAGCTTGACTAGGTCTTTCCACCAAAATGATCCGGAAGGGTCAGCTGCATGCAGAACAGTGTCATTATAGTAGCTATGCCAGATTAGATTAACCCATGGTGTGTCGTGGTGATTGTAGAACTTGTGCAGCATTTTGAGAAGTAGGGCATCATTTTGGATACGTAGGTTTAGCACCCCAAGACCACCACATTTTTTGGGTCGGCGGATCATGTCCCAAGCAGCCAGAGGTGTGCATTTCTCCCCAGCTTCGGTCTTCTTCTTCCACAAGCAATGCCTTCTGATTTTATCTAGTTGATCCAAAATCTTAGGCGGAAGCTTTAGGGTCCCCATGGGATAGATCGCCAGAGCCGTGATTAGGGAGTTTACAAGGGCCAATTTCCCAGCATAAGACATTAGGGACATGGCAGCAGTAATTCTGTGTTCAGCTTTGCAAACCATTGGAGCCATATCAAGCACTGTTGGCTTGGTCGTGCCAAGAGGCAGGCCAAGATAGGTAAAGGGCATACTGGCAGTGGCACAACCAAAAAGATCCGCTAATGATTGGCACTTGTCTTGTGATGTGTTGATCGGAATCATGGTTGACTTATGGAAGTTGATTTTTAGTCCGATCGAGGCCGCATAATCTGTCAGAATTTGTTTCATGCGAGAAACCTGTGCTTGGCAAGCCGGCATGACAATTATGGTGTCGTCCGCGTATTGAATGACCGGATAATCCTCGCCAGGTGAGGGTGGGATCGGGTGATGCAAGAGATTGTTATCCAGGCCCTCATTAATGGCCATTTGAAGCAAGTCGGCTGCCAACACAAAGATCAAGGGCGACAGGGGATCCCCTTGTCGGACTCCACACATGCATTGAAATTGGCGCCCGGGGTTCCCATTTAGAAGAACTGAAGATTTCCCAGAGGCAAATATGCAATCAATCCACTGCAGCCATTTTTTGTTAAATCCCATGTTCATCATGATTTGTAACATGGCCGAGTGCTCTATAGTGTCGAAAGCCTTAGCAAAATCTAACTTCGGTAGGATGATTTCCCTTTTGGAGGCATGGCATTGGTGTATATACTCGAATGCCCAGGCCAGACAGTCATGTATTGATCTACCACGAAGAAAACCATACTGGTTGCGGTGGACAATTTGAAGGATGATTTTCTGAAGCCGGTTGGCCAAAATTTTAGTGATCATCTTGAGACAACAGTTAAGGAGTGTGATGGGTCGATAATCATTGACGGTCTCAGGGGCATTTTTCTTCGGCATCAGTGTGATAAATCCATAGTTGAGGCTTTCCAAGTTCAGGTTGCCTGAGTGAAACTCATTACATAGCTGATAGAAATCATATTTGATGATTGGCCAGCATGCTTTTAAGAATGCCCCATTGAAGCCATCAGGCCCAGGGGCACGATCCGGCGGCATGTCCTTGATTACAGCATCAATTTCTGCATGCGAGAAAGGAGTGGTGAGGCTATCAAAATCCACCTGTGATCGAAGCAGCTTGGAGAGGTTGAAGCGCATGGGTTTAGGGTTAGCTTTTCCTAGGCGTTCTTTGAAAGCCTCAAAAAGGATTGACTCTTTGCCCACATGGTCGTCCACTGTCGTGCCGTCCGTCGTTTTTAGGGTGGAGATACAATTTCTTCTGTAACTTTCAGTAGCCACCGCCTGGAAGAACTTCGAGTTCTCCTCACCAAACCGAATCCATCTGATAGTGCAACGTTTTTTCCAGTAGTCCTTCTGGTACTGCAAGAGTCTTATAATGTGGTTTTTAAGAATAACCAAGAAGTTCTTTTCAGGAGTAGTGAGATCACGACGGTCCGCAATAGAGTCCAATTCTAGAATGGCTTTGTTGGTGTTATCAATGGCAACTTTGAGGCGGGAAATCTTTTTACTCCAGCGGGAGAACGCATGACGAACAGACTTAAGTTTCTGACATAAGATAGATGCAGCATTCGAATTCTTCCCATGGCGGATAGGTTTATGCCATGCCTGCTCAACAACGTCCATAAACCCCGGGTGCGCGATCCAGTAAGTTTCATACCTAAAGATTTTGCTTTTGGGGATCGTGGTCTGAATAACTACCGAACACGGGGTATGATCAGAAACCGGCCTGCCCAACGGGTTGACAGTTGTATTAGGGAATGATGCAGTCCAGTTGAGGGAGTTTCGTATGTCGCGGCGGGAACCAGGCGGCGTGCCTGATACGCTTCCCGTGGTCGCCCGCCTCGGCCCCGTTGCGCGGCGCCACGTGGCAAGGGCAGTCTGCCTGCCCACGCGCGCGACGGGACTGGTCGTCAGGCGGGGCCCGTCACTACCGCGCCTCGGCGCGCGAACGGATCCATTGCGGCCGTGCGGGCGGTTGGTTTCCCACGTCGTTACTGTGCAGTAACTTCGTGGGTAAATCGTGGGGGGCCTGGGGTCCTGCGTGCAGTTAATCCCACGCCGCCCCATCGGCTTCTCAGCCCGCAGGCCTATAAGTAGGCCGGGGGGGCTGGACGGGAGACACACGCGCCCATTCCTCCCTGCTCCCCCGCCTCCTCCTGCTTCTTCTTCCTCCAGCCATCGCCGCACCACACCGCACCACTCCGTAGCGATGAGCTCTTCCTCCGCCGCCGCGGCTCCTGTCGTGCGTTCCGGTGTTTGGGACGGCTCCGAAGTGGACGACGACGCCATCGAGCACCTCCGCAAGACGCGCCAGCTCCCCGGTGCGAACTTGGTGCGAGCCCGCGCCCCGCCGGCGGGGGAAATAAGGCCAGCGCCGCAGGATGGCGAGCGGGTCATATTCCGCTCGCACCTTATGCGTGGCATGGGCCTGCCGGCGAGCGGCTTCTTCCGCTCCTTCTTGGAGTTCAACGGACTCCAGCCGCACCACCTCACCCCCAACACGGTGTTGCTGCTGGCCGCCTTCGCCACCCTGTGCGAGGGTTTCCTCGGCGTTCTCCCCACTATCGAGCTATGGGGAGAGCTCTTTCAATCCAAACTCGGCACGCACGTCACCGACGTGCCGGCTCAATGCGGCGCCTTCATCGCAATGCGCAGGTCGACCGCGAACAATCCATTCCCCTCCATCGCGCTGATCAAGTCGGTGAAGATGTGGCAGCGCTCGTACTTCTACGTGAAGAACGTCACCGAGTAAGGCGACTGGGTCAACCTGCCGCCCTATGAGGCCGGCGCGCCGGCTGGGAGGCTTCCCACTTGGTCCCACCGGGCCCAGACGCTGACTCCCGCCGGCGTCGCCGCCATCGCGTGACTCCGGGTGCTGACGCAGTCGGAAGGCCTGGTCGGGGCCGACTTGCTGGCCGCCTTTGTGGCGCGCCGAGTCCTCCCTCTCCAAGGCCAACCTCATCTGATTAGTCAGATGAGCGGCCGCCGAGACCCGAGTCGGATGTGCACCTGGGACATGCCCCACGCGGAGGTGGCGAAGATGGTGAATCACATCACGAACTGCGAGCTCGCGGAAGATTGGCAGTTCGGCAAAGAGCCGTACTCGCGTGCCAACCCCTCTCCTGCTGTAAGTCGTATATCTTTGCTTTCTGTTTTTCTTTGCAGCTGAATCCGACTTCTGATCTTCTTGGCTTTTCTTCGAGTCAGAACCCTCTCATCCCGCCCGCAGCCGGCGCCACTGGATAGCCCCGCGACTACGCTCCAGATCGAGCGGAGAGCGATGTCGAGGACCCCGACTTGGGGGCGGCGGCGATGGAGGCCGACGCCGAAGGCGGAGGAGGGGGAGCGGAAGGCGGCCTCCGGCCCTCGGCAACCTTTGCCGACTGTCCAAAAGACGACGCCGAAGGGGAAGTCGTCCCGCGCCGCTAACCCAAAGCCGGCCATCCGGGTGCGAGTTCTTCCGCCGGCTTGACCGGTCAAGTCAGCGCGAAGAAGCGCCGGGCCGCGCCGAGTTCGCTCGGCGGTCAGCCGAAGAAGTTCAAGGGGGCGGCCGCCGCGACCAAGCGGGAGGAGGCGGTCGCGAAGGCCAACCGCTTCCACAAAGAAGTGAAGAAACCGCCGCTAGTCTCTGCGTAAGCCTTCGCCGCCTTTGTCTTGTTTTCTTTGATGGATTCTTTTCGAATCTTTTTCATCCTGTTTTCTGCTTCAGGGCCCCTCTTTCTCTTGAGAGGGTCGCCGTCCCCTCTGTCATGGGGTCGGCCGAGACGTCCGCCAACACCCGGTGGATTGACCCCGCTGCTGAGCGCAACGCGCGGGAGAAGCGCGATGAGGAAGAGGCCGACCACCTGGAGAAGGCGGAGGCCGAGAATGCGGCGGCCTCCGCCCAGAAGAGGGTGGAGGAAGCCGAAGCCGCCGCTGCGACCAAACAGCGTGCCGAGGAGGCCGCGCGCCGCCAGTCGGCGTTGCTAGTCGTCCCGCTGAGCTCCGCGCCGTCACCCCCGGAGTTCACGGGGCAGACTGGAGAAGACGGAGGGAGCACCCCATCGTGGAGAGGGACAGAGGCGAGGCCTCTGCATCGGGCACGGCCTCGCCGCCACCGCCGCCTCCGCCGCATGGCAAGCAGCCGGCGGGCCCTCTAGTGCCGCCGGCTGAGGACGAGGCGGTGGCAAGGCTGCTTCTTCAAGTCGCCTCACCGGCGCGCCGCCATCTTGCGAAGGCGGTCTCGGCGCCGCGCCCCTTGGAAGCCGGCGCCGCCAGCTCGGCCATCCTAGACGCCGAGGCGTCAAGTGCTGCGCTACTGGGTGGGTGCGAGGAGGCGGCGACGGTCCTCTAAACCGGGCGCTCCTGGATGTGCAGGCGAAGCTGCGAGCTGAAGGAGAAGCCATCCAGGGCTGCACCAGGGCGCATCTGGCGTCGCGGGCGTCTATCCGAGTACGTCTTTCTTTTTGTCTTTGCCTTTTCTCATCCTTCTCTGTGGGGGCGCGCCAGCACACCCACTGGGTGTAGTCCCCGAGTTTCGGGTCGGCTGCTGCGTAGGCGGCCCGGAACTCAATCTGGCGAGTTCCTCATTTTTGTTTTCGTCTGATTTTTATTGCAGTAGTACCACAACCTCCGCGTCACCCCCTACAACCGCAACGTTGAGCGGCTGGAGAAGCGGACTGCCGACTTGTCGGAGAGCCGGAGTAAGTTCCTCTTCTTTTCCGCGGGGCGCGCTGGCACACCCGCGGGCTGTAGTCCCCGAGATTCGGGCCGACTGCTGAGCAGTCGGGCCGGATCTTCCCGGCAATCTTTGCTGCTGACGACTTAACATCTTTCTCTTTGTTTTTTGGAGGCCAATACCGCTCTTCAGGAACAGCTGGGCGAAGTCAGCACGTCCCTTCGCGCCAAGGAGGAGGAGTGCGGCCATCTCGCCAAAGAGCGCGACATGCTGGCCGAGCAGTTGGCGGAGTAGAAGGAGCTGCTGAAGGCGTCCCAGGACGAGGCGGAGAGGAAAGAGACCGCCCTCCTGGCTGAGTTCGAGATGGAGCGCTCCTCCTGGACCGACAGGGAGGCGATGCTGACTTCCGGCTTCCACGAGATCGAGGACATTGTCGATGGTGAGTTTCTTTTCTTTCTTTCCCTAAGCTGTCGACTGCAAGTCAGGCTGACTGCTGATTTCCTCTCTGCTTCTTTCTGTTTTGGGCAGACTTCTTCCCTGGCCACTCGCAAGGGGTCAACCAAGCGATCGAGGCTGATCGCGAGACGCGGAGGGCGAATGGCGAGGAGATCGCTGCCAACGCCTCGCTGACCGTCGATGAACAGCTACTGAGCATCGAAACCTGTCTGCGGCCGGCTCATTGGTTGTTGCGCCGTCTTCAACGCGTCGGGGCCCAAGCGATCTCCGCCCTGTGGCCAGGGATGCCGGCCCTGCGCACCGCCAGTCGAACTTCCGACTGGCTGGAGGTCGCTGTCGGCTGTCTTGAGGCTTGGAAGGGTTCCTCGGCCCGGGCCGGAGCGCGCCAGGCCTTGGATTTTGTCAAGGCTTGGTATCCAGGGATGGACCTGGACCGGCTTGCCGCGTTTCGGTCAGAGGCCCAGGCGGAACTGGCGGCTGTGGAAGGCGCCCTCATCGAGCACGCGGCGGCGATTGCCGACTACACCGACACCAGCGTCTTTGTTCCCGAGCGGGCCGCGAACGGCGAGGAGGTGCCTCCGGAGTGGTTCGGGATGAACCCCGACTACGGTGAAGACTCGGCAGAGGTGATCAGCTCCAGCACCGAGGAGGAAGACAAGGCGGGGGACAAGGACGAGACGGAGGCGCCAGAGAACAGGGCGGACGACCAGCCTCAGCTCGATCGCGCCTCCAGCAACGAGCCGCGTCCAACTGGGCGCGGCTGCTGCCGGGGGCGACCAAGCCGAGACTGCCCAGCCGGCCGCCCCAACGCCTGACACCGCCGTCTCCACCGACCCACCGAACCCGTCTGCTGCTCCTTAGGCTGCCGTCTTGCCCTTACTTTATCTGTTTTTCATAGTCTTTGAAGAACTTGTTAATTTGCACAATTCCACCCGCAGGGTGTATTTTGAACTCGGCCAGAGGCCTTTGCTTATGTAAATATCTATTTGCCTTCTATCTTTCCTTGCTTATTGCTCTTTTGGTTTTTCCTTTGCCGCCTTTCCATAGTCGCTGCTTTGCCAGACGGACAGCCGCTCCGCAGACTGCCGCAAGTCAAATGCTTGGCTACTTTAGGGAAGGCAGGTACTTCGCCTTTTTAGAGTTTTTTAACAAGTGGGATAGAAGGCGGAGAGCCGACTATTCGAGAGTCGGCTCCGTAGAGAGAGGCTGGGAGCCGGCTTGGGCTATGCATACGCTTTGAGTCCTTAGCCATTTTTTCATGTGCGCGCTCGTTCTTGCTTATACTCTGCCTACCAACAGTCGCTCTGCGAGCTGCGGCTTTCGACAGGAGATAGCTAAAGCGCAGCACACTACTTGTCCGACTACAGGAAGCATTTCATAGCGCAAGACGGCAAGTCCCTGGGCCGACTAGTCGAACCCGGTGCCAAGCGGCATAACAAAGAGTAGCATACTCGGAGGCATAATTCTTATCATACAGATAACAAAAAAGGGCAGTCCCCGAGCTCGTCTCGGGGGCCCAAAGTCTCGGTACTTTAACACAAAGGATAGCGTGGTACATACTGCATTAACTTTAAAATCTTCGGAGAAGATTTGCGTTCCATGGCCGTTCTGATTCCTTGCCGGAGTCGTCCCTCTTGCGCGCTCGAGGCTTCTGAGCGTCGATTAGGTAGTAGGAGCCGTTGCCCAACACTTTGCTGATGATGAAGGGGCCTTCCCAAGGCGCTGACAACTTGTGCTGGCCGGTTGTTCGCTGAATCAGCCGGAGCACAAGGTCGCCCTCTTGAAACGATCTCGGCTTGACCTTTCGGTTGTAGTATCGGCGCAGACTCTGCTGGTAGATGCCGGACCGGCTGAGTGCCAACAGCCGGCCCTCTTCCAGCAGGTCGACGCCGTCTTGACGTGCTTCTTCAGCTTCCTCTTTGGTGTACATGGTGACTCGTGGAGAGTCGAACTCTATGTCCGTCGGGATGACGGCTTCGGTACCGTAGACGAGGAAGAAAGGCGTGAAGCCAGTTGACTTGTTTGGAGTCGTGCGCAGACTCCAGAGGACGGCTAGCAGCTCCTCAAGCCAACAGCCGGCCAAACGCTCAAGTGGTTCGACCAGTCGAGGCTTGATGCCGGACAGGATGAGGCCGTTTGCTCGCTCCACCTGGCCGTTTGACTGCGGATGGGCAACAGACGCTAAGTCCAGTCGGATGCCCTGCGTCGCGCAGAAATGGGCCAAGGCGCCTTTGGCAAAATTTGTGCCTTTGTCGGTGATGATGCTGTGCGGTATGCCGTACCGCACCGTGATGTCGGCAATGAAAGTCACTACAGTCGGACCGTTCAACTTCTTGATGGGCTTTGCTTCTATCCACTTGGTGAACTTGTCCACCGCGACAAGCAGATGAGTTAGGCCGCCTCGGGCCGTCTTGAATGGTCCCACCATGTCCAGGCCCCAAACTACAAAGGGCCAGGCGATGGGGATTGTTTTCAGCGCGGAAGCCGGCTGAAGTGGCTTGGAGCGGAACTTCTGGCACCCTTTGCATTTTTGGACTAACTCCTTAGCCTCTTCCAGGGCAGTCGGCCAGAAGAAACCGTGCCGAAAGGCTTTGGCGACGAGTGCTCTTGAAGCTGCGTGATGGCCGCACTCGCCCTAATGAATGTCTCTGAGAATTGCTTGGCCTTGTTCTGGCTCTACGCAGCGCTGGTAGACACCAGTGACACTGCGCCTGACCAGCTCTCTGTTGATTATGGTGTATGCCGCCGCTCGGCATTGCACTTGCCGAGCCAAGATCTCATCAGTCGGCAGCTCTCTGTTCACGAGAAATTTGAGGATGGGCTGCGCCCATGAGGGTGCTGCTATTTCTTCGACCGCCACCACAACGACTTGGACAAGGGTGGCTGGGCTGGGAGGCGGCGGGCTGGAGTCTGCGGCCGCTTGCTGGAATGACGAAGTCCCCGGGCCGACGAGCGTAGTCCCCGGGCCGATTGGCGCAGTCCTCGGGTCGACTAGCGCAGTTCTCGGGCCGGGTTCTGAAGTCCCCGGGCTGGCTTCGACTGCAATTTTCTTGGGGCCGTCTGGGGCTCTTGAGTCGGATCCGACTTCTTCGGGAGGAGCCGGCACAAAGATGGAGTCTGATTCTGGTGAAGGCTTGATAGACGGCTTGAGGAGGCGCTGAAGGGCGACGCCGGAAGGTATTGCTTGGCGGGTGGAGCCGACTCGTGCCAAGGCGTCTGCTTGATCATTATCGTTTCTTGGCACGTGAAGGAACTCGCACCCCTCAAAGTGTCCGCTGAGTTGCTGCACCAGGAAGCAGTAGCTCGCCATGTTTGCGTCTTTGGCGTCCCAGTCGCCAGATGACTGCTGGACCACCAAATCGGAGTTGCCATAGCACAGGATCCGGCGAATGCCGAGTTCTTTGGCGAGCCGGAGTCCATGAATGAGTGCCTCGTATTCGGCGACGTTGTTGGAGGCGGCAAAGTGGATCTGCAACACATACTTGAGCTTGTCGCCTTTGGTGGAGGTGAGGACGACGCCGGCTCCCAGGCCGGTGCGCATCTTGGATCCGTCGAAATGCATCTGCCAATGGGTGGAGTCGGGCGCGGGCAGTAGGTACTGGGTCTCGGCCCAGTCGACAAGGAAGTCGGCCAGCGCTTGCGACTTGATGGCGATGCGGGGCTGGTAGTGGATGGTGTAAGGAGCCAGATCTATGGCCCATTTGGCTACTCGGCCGGAGGCGTCTCGGCTTCCAATGATCTCGGCCAGTGGAGCCGTGCAAACCACGGTGATTGGATGCTCTTGAAAGTAAGGCTTCAGCTTCTTGGCGGCAAAATGCACACCGTAACACATCTTCTGGTAATGGGGGTAGTTCTGCTTGGAGGTCGACAGTACCTCGCTCAAGTAATATACCGCTCTCTGGACAGGGAGCGCCTTGCCTTCCTCTTTGCGTACTACGATGACTGTGCTGACTACTCGGCTGGTGGCGGTGATGTATAGGAGCATGGGCTCTTTACGAGTCGGAGCCGCCAGCACAGGGGGAGTAGTCAGCATCTTCTTCAGCTAGAGAAATACTTCATCCGCCTTGTGGTTCCACTCGAAAAAGGTGGTCTTCTTCATTAATTGATACAAAGGCAGAGCTTTCTCGCCCAGCCGACTGATGAATCGGCTGATGGACGCCAAGCAGCCGGTGAACTTCTGCACATCTAACAGTCGGCTGGGTACTTCCATTCTCTCGATGGCCTTGATCTTCATGGGGTTGCACTCTATGCCGCGTTCGGAGACCAGGAAGCCAAGGAGCTGGCCGGCCGGTACTCCGAAAACACACTTCTCAGGGTTGAGCTTGATCTGGAATCGGCGCAAGTTCTCAAAGGTCTCCTTGAGGTCCTCTAGCAGCGTCCCACGCTTTTCCGTCTTCACCACCACATCATCCACGTAGACATGGGCATTCCTACCGAGTTGCTTGAGGAGGCACTTCTGCATGCGACGCTAAATGGTGGCGCTGGCATTCCTCAAGCCGAACGTCATTGTCTGGTAGCAGAAGGCTCCGAATGGTGTGATGAAGGCGGTCTTCAGTCTGTTTGCCGGGTTCAGCTTGATCTGGTGATAACCTGAGTATGCATCTAAGAAACTCAGCAGCTCGCATCCGGCTATGGAGTCTATCACCTGATCGATTCTTGGCAGGGCAAACGGATCCTTTGGGCAGGCTTTGTTGAGACTTGTGTAATCAATGCACATCCGCCATTGCTTGTTTTTCTTCAGTACCAAAACCGGGTTTGCCAGCCACTCTGGAAAAAACACCTCCATGATGAAGCCGGCTGCAAGAAGCCGGGCTATCTATTCTCCAACAACTCTTCTCTTCTCTTCTGACAGGCGGCGCAAGGGCTGCCTGATGGGTTTCACATCTGGCCTGACATGTAGCTTGTGCTCAGCGAATTCCGTCGGTACACCTGGCATGTCTTTGGGGGACCATGCAAAGATGTCTCGATTCTCACGGAGAAAATCGACGAGCTCGCCTTCCTATTTGCTGTCAAGGTTTGTACCGATGATAGCGTACCTCTCTAGGTGCTCCGGGTCCAAGGGTATCTTCTTGGTCTCTTTGGCTGGCTTAAACGAGCCCTCAGCTTCCGACTCCTTGGGGTCGGGCGACATCTCTGGCTGCTTTCCGGCCATCGCCACGACCCGGTCAAGGACCCGCTTCTCAGCTGTGATCACCAGGGACTCGGCCAGCCGGCTGCTCTCGGCCGCGCAGGCGGACGACTTCCTGTAGCCGCCGGCTACGGTCAGAATTCCCTTGGAACTCGGCATCTTCATCTTGAGGTAGGCGTAGTGAGGAACCGCCATGAACTTGGCCAAGGCAGGTCGGCCAAGTAGTGCGTGGTATGGGCTTTCAAGGTCCACTACTTCGAACCAGACCGGCTCTCGGCGGAAATGATCTTTGTCTCCGAAGAGGACCTCTATCAGGATCTTGCCGATTGGTGAGTAGGAAAGGCCGGGTACAATACCATGGAACACAGTCCGGCTGCTCTGCAGCTGTCTTTGCTTGATTCCTAGCTTTTCCATAGTATCTTTGTACAGGATGTTGATGCTACTACCTCCGTCTATCAGCACTCTCGAAAAGCGGGCGGCCCGCCTATCAGTGGCCAAGGTGGCACCTAGGACCAGGGCATAAGAGCCCGGATTCGGCATCACCTCTGGGTGATCCACTCTGCTCCAACTAATAGGCTTCTCGGACCAATGCATGAACTCCGGAGTGCTTGTCGCCACTGCATTTACTTCTTGCTGCTACTGCTGTCTGCTGCGTCGGTCATCAGCCACACTGGTGAACACCACGTAGGCTCCATGCTCTTCTGGGTACTCGTCTTGCACTGCGCCGACTGGCCGAGCAGCCGGCTGCTGGGGTGGCGGCGGAGGCGGCGGCCCAGCAGGCGGAGGGGGAAGGAGGCCGTCCCCCTTGGCGATTCGGGTGAGCCAGTGACACTTTCGGGTGGTATGGTTTGACAGCTTCACGCCACTGTGGAACTTGAAGGGACCATCCAGAGTCTGCTCATAGGAAAAGGCCGGCAACCAATTGGATTTGCCGCCTTTCCGCCGTTTGGCCGGAGGCTGCCCCTCCGGCTGTTGATCTTCGACTGTCGCAACCTGCCGACTATTGGAAGTCGGCGGTTGGGCCTCGCTCTGTTGCTGTCGCCGACTGGTGTCTCCAGCTAGAGTTCTGGGAGCCTGAGGAGCCACCTTGCCGGCCGCATTCACTTGAATCTCTGTCTTCATGGAGGAGTCGGCCGTGGCGTACTTGTCTACTATGACTAGCAGTTCGTCGAGGGTTTCTGGCTCGTCGCAAAGGAGCCTGTGCTTGAGGAGGGTGCCTTCTCGGCACCCGGCAGTGAAGTACTCGATAGCCTGCACCTCGTGCACGCCCTCGCAAGAGTTCCGAAGCTCGGCCCAGCGCATGAGGTAGTCGCGCGTCGACTCATCAGGGCCTTGCACGCACAAGGAAAGCTGGCGCGGCTTGGGATGTCACCTGTATGTGCTCGTGAAGTTGCGGATGAAGGCTTCGGTGAAGTCGACCTAGCTATTGATGATGCGGGGCTTCAGACTGTTCAACCATGTCCGGGCCGTGCCCTGGAGCATGAGTGGAACGTACTTCACGGCAACCCGCTTGTTGCCGTTCGCTATGCTGACGGCCGTGGAGTAATCTATCAGCCAGTCTTCTGGCTTCACGGAGCCGGTGTACTTGGGTGTGTCTCGGGGGAGCGTGAACCCTTTGGGGAAGGGATCGTCTCGGATGCGGGGTCCAAAGCAAGGCGGACCCAGCTTATCTTCTTCTTCCAGCGCCAGGGATCGGTGGAGTCGGTCGATCCGATGGCGGGCGTCGTTTTCTCCGACTCCCTCTCGGTGGCCAAGGCGGCCACCGAGAGTCGGATGCTCAACAGGCGGCGGGGACACTCGCCGTTCTCTTCTGGGTGGGGGAGGCAGGTAGTCGTCCCGCCGCTCCACTGCTCTTGGCCGGCCGTCTTGGTCACGCTCAATGGTGATGCGAGTCCGACTGCAACTGACAGCCGGCTCTTTTTCTTTCCTTCCGCGGACTCCGCCGGTCGGCGTCCGATATGTCGCGCCTTGATCTCGGCGGGGAGGCAAGTCGTCGTTCGGTTGCTGCAGCGCATCCGCGCGGCCGCCGGCCGCATTCTGCGCAGCGACCGCGTCGAGGAGCTGCTGGACTCGCTCCGTCATCAGGCGGCGCTCTTCGCCCTCGAAGTTCTTCAGCTCGTCAGTCGCCGCTTGGGCGGCGCGGATGTTCTCCGCAGGAGTGGCGTATACGGGGCGTTTAGCCCCGAACAAGTCGGCGATGGTCACGCCGCGTTGCCGGACCGCGCCTAGGCGACTTGGCCCGGTCGGAGCCGGTGAGCCGCCCACGGCGCGATCCATTTCGCGCTGGTAGGCTTCTGACAAGCGTCTCATGCTCGCCAGCCTCTTGGCGCCTTCGATGATCTGAAGGCGGCGTGTCTCCAGTGTCTCGGGGTCTGCGTCCTCTGGAATGGGCGCAGTCAGGTCTTGCAGGGCCGCTGCGAGCGGGTCCTGAGCTTCTTCACCGGAGCGCTCATCGTGACTCATGACGAGCACCTCCATGACGGTGCTTCCGCCACTCTCCTTGTGAGGAAGCGGCTCATCGTAGACCACCACGTTGGTGGGGAAAGTGTCAAGCGACACGGCGTCGGAGTCGACCAACATCGGGTCGGTGGAGCCTACGGACTGCAAGTCCACAGCAGGCTCGCCGGTGACGTGGAGTTGGTCGAGGAGGCCCGCGAGAAGACTCTAATGACGCGAGCTTGGTCAGGGGGTTATGGCGACAGTGCCGCCACCTACAGGCGATCACTGTAGCCATTCCCCGGTCGCATCTAGTTAACGGCGCGTGGGGCCCATGGGAGGGGCCGGCCGGCTTCGGGGGGCCGACTCCCAACGGGTCCGACTCTCGGCACACCCGCCGTCTTCAATACTATCGCTGACTGGTAGGCCCCGCCGTCTCTGGCCCGTACAGACAAGGCGCCGTGGGTACAGGGCCCCACCCCGGGGGCTGATGTCAGGGTTGGCATGGCAACAGTGCCGCGTCGGGCGGAGATCTCTGTGAGTACGGCGCACGGTGGGCATGCTCGTCTTTAATTACCGGGTGGTTGGGAATCGCGGGCCGACTCCCCATAGTCGGCTTCTTCCGGAGTCGCCTCTGGGACTCGGCCGAGACGAGAGTCGCCTCAGGGACTCGGCCCTTCTCGGAGTCGCGCTTTGGGACTCGGCTCATCCTGGAGTCGCCCTCTGGGACTCGGCTTTCTTGGAGTCGCCTTAGGTACTTGAGGGGCGCAGTCTGCCCCGATGTCTTGAAAGGTTCTGGGACTCGGGTTAGCCTACCCGTGGCCCATTACTCCGACACACAGAGAGTGCTGGGTTTTGTAGCAGGCCGGCAAGCTAAATGTCGAACACAAGGGGAGGGAGACGCCAAGTGAAGACGAGGGTGAGCCTCGCCAGCCGAACACTAGGGGACAGAAAAAATTCCCACCAGAAGTCAAAACAGTAAATATGATTTACGCAACTCACATTCCAAAGAGAAGGCGCAAACGTGCACTCCGAGACATATACGCTGTGGAGCCCGTCGCCCCAAAATTCAATCCCTGGTCGACCTGCCCGATCACTTTCGATCGCAGGGACCATCCGACTAGTATCCGGCGTGGAGGTTCGGCTGCCTTGGTGCTCGACCCAATAATTGATGGATACCATCTCACTCGAGTCCTTATGAACGGCGGCAGTAGTCTTAACCTGATATATCAGGACAGTGTCCGCAAAATGGGGATAGACCCGTCAAGAATCAGCCAAAGCAACACTACCTTTAAAGGAGTGATACCAGGCATCGAGGCCCGCTGCACGGGCTCTCTAGTACTAGAGGTTGTATTCGGTTCTCCCAACAACTTCAGAAGCGAAGAACTAATCTTCGACATCGCTCCATTCCGAAGCGGCTATCACGCACTACTCGGAAGAACGGCCTTCGCTCGTTTTTAATGCAGTACCACACTATGCCTATCTTAAACTTAAGATGCCCGGTCCACGTGGCGTCATCATAGTTAGCAGAAATATAGAGCGTTCCTTACGTGCGGAAGAATATGTGGCGGCTCTAGCAGCCGAACACTAAGAGGCCCCTCCAACCAGACTAAACGGTCGGTCGTCAAGACCATGTACACGGTCAGACGAGTCTGGCGCTCCACCTGATGTAACATCCTAGATAAACCTGAGCTGGGGATACCCCCATAAGTGGTGCGAGGGGCTGCAAGCAAAAAAAAAGAAGCCCATAATTTCGCTCGACCCTATTAATACATATTGCATTTTCATGGTTCATTCAAATTAACCAACTCTTCGCACGAAGTCTTTCACCTGGGTATTTACTTTTTCACAGATGATCATCGTGCTACGCCCTTCCAGGATACGGTACAGTGGAGATAAAGGCGCAGACGTGCAACAGGGCCCCGCTCAAAGGTTTCTCTTTAGATTAAGACCCTGCGTAAACCTTTTTAATGTCTCTTGTTGTTTCTTCCCCTCCGGATACTTAACACAACCGGGAGGGATACTGGCGTTGTCGGCATTTTTGTCACACCAGACTAATGCACATACCTGGAAACTCAAGGCTTATTATCGAGGGCGTTATTCGGCCCAGTATATGTTGTAAAGTCCGAATACCTTAGGGAATGTTCGGCGTCGCGAGTTTGGCCTTATATGCATCAGCTCCGAATCATGTCTTTGGTTAAATGTTGGGTTTGCCCAACTCCCGTGTTTTGCTACCTTACGTTCCGCTCTATCGGCTAAGGCGGCACCGGGAGAACTACTGCGATTGTGCCCTGGTTCATCTGGATGAGTACCTCAGTAGAGAAAGCCAAAAACTGACTGTCATGATATAGCACGAGACTGGTCAACCACACGATGACTCAGCGGAATCTTCGCGATTCCTCCACATTAACGAAGGACCGGTTTCCCGGTCATGTACGTACGCGCACCATATTCGGATGAACGCGGAAGTACCAGGGGCTATATAGTAGCCCCACTGTCAAACTCCTATGGCTAAGTGAAAGTGTTAAAGCTATATAGTCTGATTGCCTGGTTCGCCACGCTACCACCTCCTTAACGGACCAAGACGTTGGATCAAGTGTGAGTACGCGTTTTCTTGAACACCCCCGCATTATATGCGTGGGGGCTGAAGCCGACGACTGCAAACTTTCAGGTTATATACATACACAAACGGCCACACAAGAGGCACTATAATACTTTCAGGAAAAAGTATAAACACAACCTTTATAATCAAAATAGCATCATTTTTACAATTAAGATACATGTCACTCGAACATGGGACTCTTGGAGCATTGAGCCTCTATTAAACGAGCGCCTTCTAAGACTTCTTCAAAATAGTGCTCGGCCGGGTCCTGGCCTCCCGCCGGACCCCGGGTTGCAATAGCGGTGGTTTCCATCCCTGCCCAGTATGTTTTAACACGGGCAAGAGCCATCCGTGCACCCTCTATGAAAGCCGACCTTTTCACAGCATCGATATGCGACACAGCACCAAGGAATTGTTGCACTAATCCAAAATAACTGTCCGGCCTTGGTCCCCGTGGCCAAAGATGATCCACGACAGACCTCATAGCAAGCCCGGACAACCTATGGAGCTTGGCCCTGATAACCCACAAGTATAGGGGATCGCAACAGCTTTCGAGGGTAGAGTATTCAACCCAAATTTATTGATTCAACACAAGAGGAGCCAAAGAATATTCTTGAGTATTAGCAGCTGAGTTGTCAATTCAACCACACCTGGATAACTTAGTATCTGCAGCAAAGTGTTTAGTAGCAAAAGTGGTATGATAATAAAGGTAACAGTAGCAAAACTAAAGATAAATGTTTTTGGGTTTTTGTAGTAGTTGTAACAGTAGCAACGGAAAAGTAAATAAGCGAAGAACAATATATGAAAAGCTCGTAGGCAATGGATCAGCGATGGATAATTATGCCGGATGTGATTCCTCATGCAATAGTTATAACATAGGGTGATATAGAACTAGCTCCAATTCATCAATGTAATGTAGGCATGTATTCCGTAAATAGTCATACGTGCTTATGGAAAAGAACTTGCATGACATCTTTTGTCCTACCCTCCCATGTTCAGCGGGGTCCTTACGGAAACTAAGGGATATTAAGGCCTCCTTTTAATTGAGAACCGGAACAAAGCATTAACACATAGTGAATACACGAACTCCTCAAACTACGGTCATCACCGAGAAGTATCCTGAATATTGTCACTGCGCGGTTGTCGGATCATAACACATAATAGGTGACTACAGACTTGCAAGCTAGGATCAACAACACACATATATTCATGGAAACATAATAGGTCCAGATCTGAAATCATGGCACTCAGGCCCTAGTGACAAGCATTAAGCATAGCAAAGTCATAGCAACATCAATCTCAGAACATAGTGGATACAAGGGATCAAACCCTAACAAAACTAACTTGATTACATGGTAAATCTCATCCAACCCATCACCGTCCAGCAAGCCTACGATGGATATACTCACGCACGGCGGTGAGCATCATGAAATTGGTGATGGAGGATGGTTGATGATGACGATGGGGACAAATCCCCCTCTCCGGAGCCCCGAACGGACTCCAGATCAGCCCTCCCGAGAGAGATTAGGGCTTGGCGGCGGCTCCGTGTCGTGAAACGCGATGAAACTTTCTCTCTGATTTTTCTCTCCCTGAGACGGTATATATGGAGTTCGAGTTGAGGTCGGAGGAGGTCCAGGGGGCCCACAAGATAGGAGGGCGCGCCCTAGGGGGGGTGCGCCCCCCTGTCTTGTGGGCAGCCCGTGGGCCCCCTGTCCTTGATTGTTTTGCCAAAAATTCTTATTAATTCTGAAAAGTGCCTCCGTGGATTTCCAGGACATTCTGAGAACTTTTCTTTTCTACACATAAAACAACATCATAGCAGTTCTGCTGAAAACAGCGTCAGTCCGGGTTAGTTTCATTCAAATCATGCAAGTTAGAGTCCAAAACAAGGGCAAAAGTGTTTGGAAAAGTAGATACGTTGGAGACGTATCAACTCCCCCAAGCTTAAACCTTTGCTTGTCCTCAAGCAATTCAGTTGATAAACTGAAAGTGATAAAGAAAAACTTTTACAAACTCTGTTGCTCTTGTTTGTTGTAAACATGAAAAGCCAGCATTCAAGTTTCAGCAATTATTATGAACTAACCATACTGACAATAACACATAGGTCTCGCAATTACTCATATCAATAACATAATCAGCTAGCGAGCCATAATAATAAAACTCGGGTGACAACACTTTCTCAAAATAATCATAACATGATATAACAAAATGGTATCTCGCTAGCCCTTTCTGAGAACGCGAAACATAAATGCAGAGCACCTTTAAAGATCAAGGACTGACTAAACATTGTAATTCATGGTAAAAGAGATCCAGTCAAGTCATACCCAATATAAACCAATAGTAATGAATGTAAATGACAGTGTGCTCTCCAGCGGGTGCTTTTTAATAAGAAGGGTGATGACTCAACATAAAAGTAAATAGATAGGCCCTTCGCAGAGGGAAGCAGGGATTTGTAGAGGTGCCAGAGCTCAATTTTAAAATAGAGATTCAATAACATTTTGAGCGGCATACTTTTGCTGTCAATGCAACAACTATGAGATGGCTGTATCTTCCATACTACATGCATTATAGGCAGTTCCCAAACAGAATGGTGAAGATTTATACTCCCCCAACCACCAACAAGCATCAATCCATGGCTTGCTCAAAACAACGAGTGCCTGCAACATACAACAATCCTGGGGGAGTTTTGTTTAATTATTTTGATTTGCTTTGATCTTTTTGGATCATGGGACTGGGCATCCCGGTTACCAGCCCTTTCTCATGAATGAGGAGCGGAGTCCACTCCTCTTGAGAATAACCCACCTAGCATGGAAGATATAGGCAGCCCTAGTTGAAACATGAGCTGCTCGAGCATACAAAACAGAATTTCATTTGAAGGTTTGGAGTTTGGCACATACAAATTTACTTGGAACGACAGGTAAATACCGCATATAGGTAGGTATAGTGGACTCATATGGAAACAACTTTGGGGTTTAAGGAGTTTGGATGCACAAGCAGTATTCCCGCTTAGTACAGGTGAAGGCTAGCAAAAGACTAGGAAGCGACCAACTGAGAGAGCGACAATTGTCGTAAACATGCATTAAAATTAATTCACGCCAAGTACAAGCATGAGTAGGATATAATCTACCATGAACATAAATATCATGAAGGCTATGTTGATTTGATTCAACTACATGCGTGAACATGTGCCAAGTCGAGTCACTTAATACATTCAAAGGAGGATACCGTCCCATCATACCACATCATAATCATTCTAATAGCATGTTGGCATGCAAGGTAAACCATTATAACTCATAGCTAATCAAGCATGGCACAAGTAACTATAATCTCTAAATGTCATTGCAAATATGTTTACTTCATAATAGCTGACTCGGGAATGATGTTTATATACCAGCTTTTCTCATCCCAATAAGTCCATCATATATCATCATTATTACCTTTCACTTGCATGACCGAATGATGTGTATAATAATAAGAGTGCACGTGCATTGGACTAAGCTGGAATCTGCAAGCATTCGACTCAAGAGAGAAGACAAGTAATATGGGCTCTAAATATAAATAAATAATCATGCATAAAAGAGCCACTAAGCATTTTCAATATGGTGTTCTCGACCCCCAAAAGAAAGAAAAGAAAATAAAACTATTTACACGGGAAAGCTCCCAACAAGTAAAAGAAGAACGAGAAATCTTTTTGGGTTTTCATTTTAATTTCTACTAGAAGCAAGGAAATTAAACTAACTAATTTTTTTGGTTTTTCTTAAGGTTTAACAAACACACAAGAAGAAAACTAGAAAAAGAAATTTAACATGGATAATACAATGGAAGAGTATGAGCACCGACGACTAGTGTGTGGATATGAATGTAAAGTCGATGAGAAATACGTAGTCCCCCAAGCTTAGGCTTTTGGCCTAAGTTGGTTTAATACCAAGGACCGCCGCTACTCTCCCCGGTGTAGTGGGAGGTGTAATCAGGATACCACTTGTGACGCCCGGATAATCAAGCTACAGTAATTCCCTGCTAATGGTCACGTCACCACGATTACTGTTGTTAAACTCACGTTGGTTCAAAACCGATTCAAATTCGAATTCAAAATCAAGTCAAAGAAATAAAGGTTTTCAAATATTAAAACTAAAATGTTCGGGATGTGCCAAATAATTCATAAGTAATATAGGTGGGTAAACCAAGTCTTCACAAAAATATTTAAATGCACTAAACTAAATAAAACAGTAGCAAAAACAATTAGATAAATGCCTTTTATTAATTATAAAATATTAAACCATTTTATTTGAGGTTTAAACTTTTTGTGGCAGTGTTGTAATTAGTAGAACTAATTTAGGTACTACTAAAATATTTTACAAAACTAAAATAGATTGATGAATGTAATCAAACAGAAAAGAAATAATAAAAGAAAATACAAAAGGAAAGAAAAACAGAAAACCAAAAAGAAAAAAAAAGAACACCCCCTCCCCCCCCCACTGGGCTTCGGCCCAGCAGGCCACCGGGCCGCCTGGCAAACCCACCCCCTCTCTCCTTATTCCCCCCCGGGTGAGACCCCGAAACCCTAGCCACCCCCCCACTCGCATCCACTCTCCCCCTCCCTCCCG
>NC_041393.1:755953256-755960421 GCF_002162155.2 Triticum dicoccoides | reverse complement strand
GCCGTGCCCCCCCCCCTTCCCCGTTGGCCGCGGACGAGCGCCCGCTGCGCCAGTTCGGGCGGGTGCCCAGCGCCCGCTAACACCGAAACCACTCTGGCCACTGGTGCCAATGACATGGGGGCCCCACGGCCCCAGAACGTTTTATTAAAAAAAGGAATTAAAATTAATAATAATATAATTAATTAATTAATTAATTAAGGAATTAGTTAAGTTAATTAATCATAATTAGATTAATCAAATTAACTAATTAGTCTAATTAAACTGTGAGTAGTTTAGCTAAAACCTGATTAGCCTAAACAGGGTATGACAGGTGGGCCCCGCTGGACCCACACGTCAGTTTGACCAGTCAACGCCCCTGTTGACTGCTGACGTCATGCTGACGTCATGATGACGTCAGCAAACACTGTTTTGGATAAGGTTGGATTTAAATGAATAAATAAAATCAGAAAATGATTTAAATCTTTAGAAAATCATATCTTTTAATCCGTAACTCAGATGAAAATACTTTCTACATGAAAGTTGCTCAGAACGACGAGACGAACCCGGATACGCAGCCTGTTCGTCCACCACACACCTCTAACATACCAAACACGCAACTTTCCCCCTCCGGTTCATCTGTCCTAAAACGCGAAACCCCGGGAATACTTTCCCGGATGTTTCCCCCCTTCGTCGGTATCACCTACTACCGCGATTGGGCACACCTAGCATCGTTACTTGTCATGTCATGCATCGATATGCATTTGTTTGCATTGTATTCATTGTTTCTTCCCCCTCTTCTCTCGGTAGACTACGAGACCGACGCTGCTGCTGCCCAGTTCGACTACGGAGTTGACGACCCCTCCTTCTTGCCAGAGCAACCAGGCAAGCCCCCCTTTGATCACCAGATATCGCCTATTCTACTCTATACTGCTTGCATTAGAGTAGTGTAGCATGTTACTGCTTTCTGTTATACCTATCCTGATGCATAGCCTGTCCTTGTTACTACTGTTGATACCTTTAACCACAATCCTAAATACTTAGTATAGGATGCTAGTTTATCATCATTGGCCCTACATTCTTGTCAGTCTGCCTTGCTATACTATTGGGCCGTGATCACTCGGGAGGTGATCACGGGTATATACTATACATACATACTATACAGATGGTGACTAAAGTCGGGTCAGCTCGAAGAGTACCCGCGAGTGATTCACGGACTGGGGGCTGAAAGGACCTTTGTCCCGACGGCCCTCTGTGTGGGTCTTTGTGGCGGAGCGACAGGGCAGGTTGAGACCACCTAGGAGACAGGTGGGCCTGGCCCTGTTCGGCGTTCGCGGATATTTAACACGCTTAACGAGATCTTGGTATTTGATCTGAGTTGGCTACGAGCCTATACGCACTAACCATCTACGCGGGAGTAGTTATGGGTATCCCGACGTCGTGGTATCAGCCGAAGCACTTCGTGACGTCAGCGACTGAGCGGCGCGCGCCGGGTTGGACTGCATTAACGCAACTTCCTTTGTAATGGAGGTTGCTAGGTCTGCTCACCGGCCGCGTACGCAACGTGCAGGTGTGCTCAGGGCGATGGGCCCAGACCCCTGCGCGCTTAGGTTTAGACCGGCGTGCTGGCCTCTCCGTTGAGCCTAGGTGGGGCTGCGACGTGTTGATCTTCCGAGGCCGGGCATGACCCAGGAAAGTGTGTCCGGCCAAATGGGATCGAGCGTGTTGGGTTATGTGGTGCACCCCTGCAGGGAAGTTAATCTATTCGAATAGCCGTGATCTTCGGTAACAGGACGACTTGGAGTTGTACCTTGACCTTATGACAACTAGAACCGGATACTTAATAAAACACACCCTTCCAAGTGCCAGATACAACCGGTGGTCGCTCTCCCTCAGGGATACGAGGGGAGGATCGCCGGGTAGGATATGCTATGCGATGCTACTTGGAGGACTTCGACCTACCCTCTTCTGCCTGTTGCAAGACGAAGGTGACCAGAAGCGTAGTCTTCGATAAGACTAGCTATCCCCCCTTATTCTGGCATTCTGCAGTTCAGTCCACTGATATGGCCCTTTACACATATACCCATGCATATGTAGTGTAGTTCCTTGCTTGCGAGTACTTTGGATGAGTACTCACGGTTGCTTTCTCCCCCTTTTTTCCCCTTTCCCTTCTTTCTGGTTGTCGCAACCAGATGCTGGAGTCCAGGAGCCAGACGCCACCGTCGACGACGACCCCTACTACACCGGAGGTGCCTACTACTACGTGATGCCCGCTGACGACGACCTGGAGTAGTTTAGGAGGATCCCAGGCAGGAGGCCTGCGCCTCTTTCGATCTGTATCCCAGTTTGTGCTAGCCTTCTTAAGGCAACTTGTTTAACTTATGTCTGTACTCAGATATTGGTGCTTCCACTGACTCGTCTATGATCGAGCACCTGTATTCGAGCCCTCGAGGCCCCTGGCTTGTATTATGATGCTTGTATGACTTATTTATGTTTTAGAGTTGTGTTGTGATATCTTCCCGTGAGTCCCTGATCTTGATCGTACACATTTGCGTGCATGATTAGTGTATGATTGAATCGGGGGCGTCACAAGTTGGTATCAGAGCCGACTGCCTGTAGAAATCCCCCTTCCACACTCCTTATCCGAAGTCGAGTCTAGACATTGCAAAACTTTTACTAACATGGCTGTGTGTCTTACGGGCACACGTCGCCATTGGGTGGTATTAGGATCTTTTACTCCTCGACCTTTACTCTGGGACTCTGAACTCTCTTCTACTCGGGTTAAACAATTTTACTAACTCTGACTCTAGGTTCTCGATAATACTTTCTCCCGGAGAGCCTCTTCAGTCCGGATGATTACTTGGTGCACCGAAGGATTCTGAAGATACCTTCTGATATTCTCTTGAGACCTTGTGCCAATCGCGTTTGCAATTCCCCTTCCATCATCAACCCTTATGGATAACTACTTGCAGTTGTTATTCTTACATTCATCCCCAGTTGGTCTTGTTATTACAAGATACCCTGGAAAAACTTGTAGTTGTTTCGATAATCATTTGAGCTTACTGCCGTGTTGTTCCTTGTCACCTGAATACCCCTATGAGTAATTCTCGCACTTATCGAGTATCCGCTCATCCCCCCCCCCCCAGTTGTTCCTGTGTTACACAAAAGTCTTCGAAATACCATTCGGTATTCCGAAAATCCTCAGCAACCTTTGGCTCTTGAAATTCTTGCTTGCTTGCATTATGGTTAATCCCATAAGTCTCGTAGTCATATTGACATTCCTTGTCATTACCATTTTGAGTCTATTGACTCAATGTGTTTGCGAATACATGCAATCATCATTGATCCTTATAAATTAACTTTCCGAGTGAATTGCCATTCCTTTAACTGGAATTGGTTCTCGACCAATCGAATTGTCTTTGATTGTACCCTAAGGCTATCCAACTTATCCACCCCTAATCAGAGCATTGCTTCTGATCCCTTGATTTGGGAATCATAATTCCTTTGCATTTGACAATTGAGTTAGTCAGTTGTTTCTATAATCCGGTGCACTTGCATTCCTTCTTCCTTTGATAGAGTACCGATACCCACACCAGCTCCGTTGTGGACCATCGGTTCCTTTGTTGGATTTTATGTCCTTCATATTAATCACGTTGTGAGCTCTTTCCCCTCATACATAATGCCTTTGGTACATTGTATCCTCTGCTTGACCAACAATGCTCTACTTTCGAGCTCGTATTAATTACCCCGAAGTTTGTGGTATATGTTCGTAAGATGCCCTGATGGGTTGAACCTATGCCTTCCTTAATATGTGTGAACTCGGAAGATTTCACGAGTCATACTCATCTGGTATTTCACCAGGTAAACCTTTCAACACTAATGCCTTTATCAAAGCGAGAAGTGAATGGAAGGTTATACATTGAAGAAGTGGGAGTCGACCTTGAACTTTGTGTTCATGCCCATAGACACGATGTAGATCTTCTCATCGAAGCTTCTTTTAAAATTAATTAATCCCTTGGTATAAGTTCATCTTATATCTGGGATCTGGCCTTTTTCAATCGTGGTTCCGACCATGTTCTCCTTTAAATACCAATTCTCGTGCAAGTTTAAGCACTTGTCTTCTGCAGAGCAATACCCCAGTCCAACCTCTATTTTGATCTGTCGTCGAGTATTACCCCCCTGGTATCTCGAGATTATCATGGAACTGCATAACTTTTTATGAGTTCTTCATCAAGTGCTACCTTCCCACTGATTCCAATTTTTCGCGGGCTCTGAGTTATTATACACTCAAAGACACCGATAACTGAACCGAGTCCGCACTACGGTTCAACAACTCTTTAGTAAGCTTCTATAAATACGAGTTTGTACTCGATCACGCCATTCCTAGCCTGTTTGGCTATATCATTGTCGTGATGATTTTAACTGTGCTACCCGGTCCTTCTTCTCGGAGCACAATTTTCGACGATGAACTAACCTTACGTCGGTCCTCATCGTCATATCATTTCGCCTTGAACAACAAGCTTGGTTTCGAGTTTGTGTCATACCCTTGGTTCCAATAACCTTTCACTTCATCATTACTTTGACTTGATGTCGTCGCCGATCGATTACAT
Source organism: Triticum dicoccoides (assembly GCF_002162155.2). Lineage (NCBI taxonomy): Eukaryota > Viridiplantae > Streptophyta > Magnoliopsida > Poales > Poaceae > Triticum > Triticum dicoccoides. The sequence continues at coordinate 755,955,835 of NC_041393.1, read as the reverse complement.
CTTCATGAACTCTCACGACAAAGGTGTCGTGATCATCAACATTCTGAGCTCATCCATGATATCAATTGAATTCATGATGAGAAATACCATCCTTGCCCTTGATGAATTGTATTATCATCGACCACTTTATGGCCTTCCCACCAACACAAGCTTGTTCATGCTTGGTGTTATACCTTGAGTTCCTTGCTACCCAGCATTTGATCTTCCTTACCTCGGAAGTATTACCATCTCTTTTTGTCAAGAATGTGGTGGGAATTTCACCACCTCTTAAGAATTCTTGATATCAAAATGCTTCTTGCCATCTTCGTTCATTTCTTGGTCCCCGTGTTAATTCCAACAAGTGAACGGTGTTGTTTGGATTCTTTCCTTCTAGCAACCCTAATTTTTTTTGAAGTTAATGGTCGAAAGTTCATTCTTAGGTTATTGACTATTGAATCACCATTCTGACATTGGTCGTGCAACCCAACCCATATTTCGGGTGCACCTTTCAACCAATGTTTAATTGTGTATGTTTTCCTCGAGCACACATCATTATACCATTTGATCTGACAAATGTCATCTTCTTGTTCACATTATTGTGGAAATCCATCTTTTGAAAATCTCAATGAATTGTCGCTGAGTCAATCAGCCACCTCCTCACCTCTGCTTGGTTTAATGATGAACTATTGTTTCAGGAACCCGCTCCCATAGTTCATTTCCCGAGAATCTTGCAATGCCATTTCAACGATTTGTGTTGCGCCTTTTCTTCTCGGACATCCTGAGTCTGAGGCATCATGACACCAATTGGATCTAAATCTCGGTCAGATATGATTGTTGGGACAACTTTCCACGAGTTATGTTGTTTGTCCTTTGATGACCCGGTAACATGATGTCATGCCTAGCACCCCCCCTGGCTGGAGGACCTATCATTATAGATTCCTTTTCAGCAAGGTTATCCGTTCATCCATGGGGAAATTGTAAGACTTATTCTACAAGTTATTCCTGATGGATCCTTCGTGTTTCCAAAGTCTGATCTTCACCTGAAGACCATGTCAATGCTATCTCGAAGCATGTCAATGGTACTCCGATTTGCAACAGGAACATTTGAAGCACGATGCTAGATTTATTTATCATTTATCCTAACACCGTTGTATGGGTAATATCATGAGATTCTTCCCCCCCCCCCTTAACTAAATGGTTTTCTACTTTATATCCTGTCATGGATATCTTGCTCTGCTTGTCCTTGGGAAGGATATACCCTTGAATTATGTGTTTTAACACATTTTCCTTTCCATTGTTCTGTTTAATTTGATATTCATATTTTCCTTTCCATTGTTGTGTTTGTCATTCTTGTGATCTATATAATCTAAGCAGTAAAGATTCACTGCTTATGTAAACACCTCGATGTATAATTGGTCGGTAAGACCCTGTTACGATTGTTGATGATATTCCGGTAACCACCGATGGACGAGAACTTTGCCTATTGGCCCGCCTCGTTCAACGAGCAGGAAAATGGTTCTCTTCGTCCCTCGCCCTTGGTATCGACGTTGTTGCCGACTTAATCGACAGGCTACCCTCTGACATGCCTTGCTTGCATGATCGCGCAAGACGTCTCCGCCCTTCCTATTTTTAACCCACATGGTGGGCTCATAACCCACAGTTCCACAGGATCGAAACCTGACTCTCCTGTACACCCCCTGTTCCCAAAGTTATTCCTCACGCGTGGCCTCATGTGTAATTCACGAGCCACCTTCCGATGAGATCATCAATCTGGTATCAGACGCAATACTTATTCCCATTGCTCTAAACCCCTTTCACACTTCGCTTCAGGCAACGAACGATTGCCTATGCGCTTGAAACTTCTATTTTGCACCTTCTTGCTTTGCTCTCGATATTGTCTTGAATTTCAATTCGAGAGTTACTTTCCGCCACCTTCCTCGTTGTTGTCTACCAAATAATCTACCCTGCAGAGATCCATTCTTCGGTATACCCCCTTAATCTTTCGTTAGTACGATGAAATTTCCGAAGAAAGGATGATGACTTCATCATGATGACCTGAAGCAGAGAAAGGAAGACATCAATATAATGGGTCGACCTCTTCGAGAAGAGCAACCAAGACTGAGAAGATCCGTTAGCATTTCGTAACTAGATCCCTCCCCCCTTACTCGTGCTCCTAAATCTCGGGACGAGATTTCTTGTAGTGGAGGAGAATTGTGACGCCCGGATAATCAAGCTACAGTAATTCCCTGCTAATGGTCACGTCACCACGATTACTGTTGTTAAACTCATTGCTTCAAAACCGATTCAAATTCGAATTCAAAATCAAGTCAAAGAAATAAAGGTTTTCAAATATTAAAACTAAAATGTTCGGGATGTGCCAAATAATTCATAAGTAATATAGGTGGGTAAACCAAGTCTTTACAAAAATATTTAAATGCACTAAACTAAATAAAACAGTAGCAAAAACAATTAGATAAATGCCTTTTATTAATTATAAAATATTAAACCATTTTATTTGAGGTTTAAACTTTTTGTGGCAGTGTTGTAATTAGTAGAACTAATTTAGGTACTACTAAAATATTTTACAAAACTAAAATAGA
>NC_041393.1:755949711-755951329 GCF_002162155.2 Triticum dicoccoides | reverse complement strand
GAGTTGACGACCCCTCCTTCTTGCCAGAGCAACCAGGCAAGCCCCCCCTTTGATCACCAGATATCGCCTATTCTACTCTATACTGCTTGCATTAGAGTAGTGTAGCATGTTACTGCTTTCTGTTATACCTATCCTGATGCATAGCCTGTCCTTGTTACTACTGTTGATACCTTTAACCGCAATCCTAAATACTTAGTATAGGATGCTAGTTTATCATCATTGGCCCTACATTCTTGTCAGTCTGCCTTGCTATACTATTGGGCCGTGATCACTCGGGAGGTGATCACGGGTATATACTATACATACATACTATACAGATGGTGACTAAAGTCGGGTCAGCTCGAAGAGTACCCGCGAGTGATTCACGGACTGGGGGCTGAAAGGACCTTTGTCCCGACGGCCCTCTGTGTGGGTCTTTGTGGCGGAGCGACAGGGCAGGTTGAGACCACCGAGGAGACAGGTGGGCCTGGACCTGTTCGGCGTTCGCGGATATTTAACACGCTTAACGAGATCTTGGTATTTGATCTGAGTTGGCTACGAGCCTATACGCACTAACCATCTACGCGGGAGTAGTTATGGGTATCCCGACGTCGTGGTATCAGCCGAAGCATTTCGTGACATCAGCGACTGAGCGGCGCGCGCCGGGTTGGACTGCGTTAACGCAACTTCCTTTGTAATGGAGGTTGCTAGGTCTTCTCACCGGCCGCGTACGCAACGTGCAGGTGTGCTCAGGGCGATGGGCCCAGACCCCTGTGCGCTTAGGTTTAGACCGGCGTGCTGGCCTCTCCGTTGAGCCTAGGTGGGGCTGCGACGTGTTGATCTTCCGAGGACGGGCATGACCCAGGAAAGTGTGTCCGGCCAAATGGGATCGAGCATGTTGGGTGATGTGGTGCACCCCTGCAGGGAAGTTAATCTATTCGAACAGCCGTGATCTTCGGTAACAGGACGACTTGGAGTTGTACCTTGACCTTATGACAACTAGAACCGGATACTTAATAAAACACACCCTTCCAAGTGCCAGATACAACCGGTGGTCGCTCTCCCTCAGGGATACGAGGGGAGGATCGCCGGGTAGGATATGCTATGCGATGCTACTTGGAGGACTTCGACCTACCCTCTTCTGCCTGTTGCAAGACGAAGGTGACCAGAAGCGTAGTCTTCGATAAGACTAGCTATCTGTCAGGACCCCGACTCAATGCCACATCGATCTAGTATGTAACACCTCATATCACTTTGCGGCCTCACGCACGGTATTCCCACGGGTGTCGCCTTACCTTTGCCCGGGACCGTTTGCGCCTTTTGGCACACGTATATGACAGTGTCGCTAGCATCCATATGATAAGGAGCCCGGGCTGACATGGCTAGTCGTAAACCCAAAGTGGCACAGACTTACAGGGACAGGCATCCATGACCCAGCTTCGAACGTGTCGGTCATCAGCAAGTGGGTCCGGGCTGTAGCACTGGGCTAGCAGGACTCCGGTAAACCGGGCTGTAGCGGGCTAACAGGACTCCGGTACTCAAAGCGTGACATTTCCCCGAAGGGACAGACACAGGAACGAAGAAGGACACATGCCGGCCAGCCTAAGTGTTCCAGAGCAGTAGCGAGCTACCATGGCTC
>NC_041393.1:755903224-755949701 GCF_002162155.2 Triticum dicoccoides | reverse complement strand
GTGAGGCCAGGTAGTCTCTGTTCTTTTCTTTTATTTCTATTTTAGTTACTGTTTTCTATTTTCTGTAATTGTGTTTGGATTTATTAAAAATGCCAGAGCATTTCCAAAAATCATGCAACTGACTGTGGCCACTGTTTGGAATATTACCAACAGTAAACATTTCAGTTTGTGATTATTTGAGCATTTAAAATATTATTAGCAATTAAATGCCCAAATGCAAACACTATATAATTTAATTCAAAAATCCAGGAATAGCCTATAAATATGTTCATCATTTTTGGAAGAGGTTTTCACCTTTAACAGAAATTATGAACATTTCCAAAGGGCATTCTGGGTTATTGAAAATATTTTTATTGAACCTAGTTAAATTTCATTTGGTGCTAGGGTTTCAACAATCCCCATTTCAAATTTAAATGAAATTTAAACATGGTGCAACACTCTAATGCATGCACTAGGCATTGTCAGAACTAGGGATGTGACAACTCATCCCCACTAAACAAAAATCTCGTCCCGAGATTCAAGCGTAGGGTAAGGTGAAGGTAAACGCAACTAGTATAATCTTCACGATCCAGGGTGCACTTCAGTTGAACGTTGATTCATTCACCATCTTTGTCTTGTCGTCTTGCTCTGAGAACTCCAACTAACATGACAATGAGAGGAAAGGAAAGATCCAAAAAGAATGGTTCTTCTCGAAGGTCGAACAACTCAGGATTAACTCGCAGAATGAGACATAGCAACATCTCTCGGTTGAGACACGAGATACACATCAAGAGGGGTGGAAAGAAACGGATGACGAAGGTTCACTAGGTAGACAACAATTCCACACCTAGGAAGGTGGTAAACGATTGTCAACGTAGCGAGGAGTTGAGTTGCCATGATACCACGACGAAACATCCTGGAGGAGGGTGATTCGTAGATTATTATCTTAAGTGGCAAAAAGAATTACTTTTGATATAGAGATCATTGAGACTCTCTATATCAGCCTAAGGCAAATCACAGCAATCGTTTGGAGGGGGTCGGTAGAATGGCATACTCAAACTTGGATGATGTGGATTACCTTGTTGAAGACAACGTAATGGATGAATTTTGCTTATCACCGGAAATGGAAGAGACCCATGGTAGAATGGCACATTGGCGGTGCAAGCTAGGAACAAAATGCAAATGCTGGGAATGATTCTGGTAACTGGTGAAGAACCCAACAATAGAGAGTGAATTCACTGTTGGAGTGGTTATAGCATAACCGAGGAAATCTGGGGCAATCCCAGCTAGTGTCGATGATAAGACGTAGCGCTTGTGCGTGCTCTCAAGAACTTGAGCATTTCCACAATCATCAAGGTTTTATCAACAACCGCGTCAAGGGTGCTGACAACACAACATAATACCATGATGAATAGCGATGGACGATGCAGATGCGAAGGAGGATAACACTTTCTCATATTTCACCTTAGCGAGGCCAAGCAAATAAAATCTGGATGATCGACCGAGAGACATTTAGCACTCCGCTTCTAATGTTCTCCTTGATGTGCTAGTATAACCCATTCATAGATATGGTTTGATATCTAAAACATCAAGTAAAAGGTCGGACTTCGGGAACACAAAAATCCATAGGGGCAACTAGGGAGTAAATCCTACGAAATCCCTATGGGGGGGGGTGGCCAACTTCCTCAAACAAGATACTATAATAATAGGTCTACCGGATGGGTGTGTTGGCCACGACATCCACCTTACCGGTTATCGAGAGACCAATATTATAGTTCTTAGGGAAATGTTCCAACCATCATATCTGCCTGAGATTCAGCTCTGGTTGGTGTTAGGATATTCCAGGCTCATCGAGTCTTAGGAAGAAAAATGAAAGTTTGCAACACAAATCGACGAGATGACGTTGCGGGATTCTCGGGAGATGAGCTACGATAGCAAGCTCCAAAACATGAGCTGGTTCTGCTACAAACATGTGAACACGTTGTCCCAGACAAGCATGACCACGTGGTAGTCTTATAATAAAACACTACCGAGTTCAGGAGGGGGAACCATCAACGAGGGTATCGAAGTTCTTTCATAAGTCCGGATTAGCTCTTATGAAGGAACTCCTTCTCCTTGAACAAATCAATCAGTGGCTTGGTGTGCTAGGGATACATATAGATTGAAGGTTGCAAGTCTTCAAACCACAGCATTCTTCGCACGTGTGCATGACTGATTTGGAATGATTCCAAAGAAAGCAACATTGACTTTCTCGAATCCACGGCGGCAACTTGCATCAAATGCACATGAATTAAAGGAAGTCACTACCTTCATCCAAACATATGCTTCATGAGCTAGCATGAACAAATGCTTTCAAAAGTTTCCAACACTAGCTTAATGTCCAGCAAAATTATGGAGAAGACAAGGATGTTGGCAATGGGCACAACAACAATTCATCTGGGTTTCCTTTTAAAAGGAATTCCATAGTTAAGTGAACAAGTGATAGCATTGGTCAGACCCAAAAGATATAATGGTGTATGCTCGAGGGATCAACCACGAATAAGACAACATTACGAGCATCGTTGGTACTGATTTGATTTGACGATAGCCCACACTCAAATCAAAGGATTGATAAGACAATAGGTCCAGCAACTGATCACAAGGACCAATCGATGAAGATATCATCTTTCTTCAACACACACTACACAAGAATATCCCTTTGGAACGAACTAAGTTAGACAAGCTTTTATCTTCCAACTCTCCAAGTTGTTGTCTAGCTTAACCAACTAGCTCAGGGATATCTAACACCGATTCTTGGAGAGAAGGTGGTTCACAAGAAACCAACTTGATCACGAACTCAACATAGCGGTCAGGTGACAACCCGGTAACACCTCCAAGAAGATATTTGGAAAGTCACGAACCACCGGTATGTTACTAAGCTCGAGAACAATCTTGCTTTTGAGGGCAAGACGATATGATCAAATGAGTGAGGACTTGACAAGATCCTAACTCATCAATCGAAGGGTGCACCGAAATAAGGACTAGGTAGCACGATCAGTCTTAGAAGGATGATTCGAAAACCAACATACTAAGAATGAAATTATTATCCTTTAACTACCAAGCAACAGAGTTGCTAGCAGTATTGATTTCACACATCACAATTCATTTGTCGGTATTCCGGTTGCATCAACACGAGGGCCGAGGAATGAACAGTGATGGCAAGAAGTGTCACGGTACCAAGAGTTCATGGGATGGTGTGCAATTCCTATAACAATCTCGATATAAAATATGTAATACTCCAAGGTAGAGCAGAACCAAAAGCTGGATTGGCATTTGATCTGCGGAATACAACTACTTTGACCCAATCCTAGATATGGAAGAGGTACTGGAGTTTGTTTCTCCTAGTCATTCCGGAATAGAATGGCTTGACAGACCACAAGAGTCATAGGCATCGATGAACGAACGCACGCATACTCTTGACTATCAATTGATAGACGAGGGTCAGAATGCAACTAAAGAGAACAACTCAAAGGAACATATAACTTTCTGAGTTGTGGATGCATAGATTAGTATGTCGAACCAAGTTCAACATATTTCTTCCGGATAACCCATGCAGAAAGGTAGAACTGGCAGAGTCACGATTTATGAATGGAGAACTCCTCAAGAGTACTCTAATTGTGATTTTTTTTGTTGATCCAATAAACATCTGCCATAAGTAGTTCATGGTATTTGGAAGAAGAAGATACCACGGACTTCAAGGACTATCGCAAAGGTTACTAATATCCTAAAGGCACTAGCAATTACTATCAACATGAAGTAGGTAGAGTGAATCTCGGGTTCAGAACCCAGGAGTAGAATACCTACTACTAAGTAGCATCACGGGATGCTTCCGAGAATAAAGGCCAGAATCTTCACACTAGGACACAAATCATGGCTAGACCACTAGATGATCCCCTAAGCACTTAGGGTCATAATAATAATTCCAACATATATGTCGAGGCAATAATTACCTCAACACACCGATTAGTGTGGTTAATCTGGCCCATGGGAACATCGGAAACAGAAGGAAGGGATTTGCAAATGCATCGGACTATTTAGAAACCTGGGATGACTCGGACAGCATAACGGCTGTAAATGCTCAGAAAAGATTTGAGACATTCGCCAAAAATGGTGGCATAACCACTCAGAAGCACAATATCAGGTTTCGAGATCAACAATTAACATACGGAAGCAGTAAAAACTGAACAGAGGCTTAAGCCAACAATCTATAAGTCTACTGATTAGTAACACGTGATCCTGATAGAAGGAAGAGATAGCCTAGTTCTTATTCCCCGTAGAAGAGAAGATGATGACTCAGATCAGAAGGCCATGAGGTATAAGGAGTAAAAAGAGCCTTACGTTCCATCCCACAATCAATTCCCTTATATAACTAAAGAATTTCTAGACTCAACTTCGACCAGTTTGGCTTGGTAATCCTACAGGCAGTCAAGCTCTGATACCAACGCTGTCAGGACCCCGACTCAATGCCACATCGATCTAGTATGTAACACCTCATATCACTTTGCGGCCTCACGCACGGTATTCCCACGGGTGTCGCCTTACCTTTGCCCGGGACCGTTTGCGCCTTTTGGCACACGTATATGACAGTGTCGCTAGCATCCATATGATAAGGAGCCCGGGCTGACATGGCTAGTCGTAAACCCAAAGTGGCACAGACTTACAGGGACAGGCATCCATGACCCAGCTTCGAACGTGTCGGTCATCAGCAAGTGGGTCCGGGCTGTAGCACTGGGCTAGCAGGACTCCGGTAAACCGGGCTGTAGCGGGCTAACAGGACTCCGGTACTCAAAGCGTGACATTTCCCCGAAGGGACAGACACAGGAACGAAGAAGGACACATGCCGGCCATCCTAAGTGTTCCAGAGCAGTAGCAAGCTACCATGGCTCAGCGGTAACACTAGGAGACATTTCCCGGTAAGAGAGGCTACTAAAGATAAACAACTAGATAGTCAGATCCCACACATACCAAGCATTTCAATCATACACACAATATGCTCGATATGTGCAAATACAACGAAGCATCACAACATGACTCTACGACACAAGTACTTATTCAATAGGCTCCGAGGAGCGAGATATTACAAACAGGGGTCTCATGACCCAACAATCAGAGCATACAAATCAAAGCACAAGCGGGAGCTATCATGTCTGGGTACAGACATCTATAAATGAAAAAGGCTGAGAAGCCTGACTATCTATCAGATCCTGCCGAGGGCACAAGATCGTAGCTGAGGTATCAAGCTAAACGTCGAAGTCCAAGCGGAACTACTAGCGAGACCGAAGTCTCTCTGCAAAAACATAAATGGGCAAACGTGAGTACAAATGTACCCAGCAAGACTTACATCAGATCTATCTACATATGCATCATTATCAACAAGGGGGTGGAGGGGTTTGACTGCAGCAAGCCAGCTTTGACTCGGTGGCTATCCTAAACTACGACTGCAAGTAACTCTTGAGGTGGCGCACACGAGTCCACATATTCACCATATCAATACACCACTATGGATTCGCTCCCGTCTCCCTACGAGAACGCCATCCATAGCACTCACGCTTATCTTGCGTATTTTAGAGTATCCACTTTCACTTGTCTATGAACTGATATAAGCAACCCAGAAGTCCTTTACCGCGGACACGGCTATTCGAATAGATGATGTTAACCCTGCAGGGGTGTACTTCTTCATACATGTTTCCACCACTTAGCGTCTGCACACGACATGTGCTCGGCAGACTTCAAGCGAAAGCCGACGTGGGTGTAGACCACGACCTACCTAAACACTCAAGTCTCTAGTCCAGGTTTATCGCCTATTCGGGTTCCATCCATGAGGAGATCCGGCCGGAGTTTCGCTCACAGCCCCAAACGATGTGAACAGGGTTCCCGAGATACCAAACGGGCATCCGGTACACCGTGCCACGTACCTACCGCATCACAGCCCACCCCTACGGTCAGCGCTGTCCACGGCCTCCAGTAAGCTACAAACACCAGAAACTACTTGCAACTCCTGGACAGAGGACTAGGGTGAATAACAAGTCGAGCAGGGTCATATTTCAGGGCCCAATGTATGGTAGTAGCTGAATCATGGATCACAAACACAGAACTCAGTTCCTGAGGACGGCTGCAATGAGACAACCCACCATGTACTCCTACATGGCCTCTCACCGCTACCTTTACCAAATCGTGTTCACACACTTAGCTCACACACAGTAGGACATGTTCACACGCCTCTGATTCATCCCCGATGAATCAGACCTGACTCAACTCTAAGCAGTAGCAGGCATGACAAACAAGCATGAATGAGTAGGTACAACAGGGCTCAAACAATTCCTACTCATACTAGTGGGTTTCATCTATTTACTGTGGAATGACAGGTCATGCAAAGGATAAAGGGGTTCAGCTACCGCAGCAAGTAACAGATGAATCGTTGTTGTCCTAATGCAGTAAAAGAGAGCAGGAGCGAGAGAGTAGGATTGTATCGGAATGAACAAGGGGGTTTTGCTTGCCTGGCACTTCTGAAGATAACATTGAGTCTTCATCAGTGTCAACGATCACATCATCGATATCACGTCTATCGAGAGGGGACAATACCGGCAACACAAAAGGGAACACAATCAATGCAATGCCCAATATGATGCATGATCATGACATGGCAAAATGAATGTGTTTTGGGCTAATGCAACTAGCAACAGATTAAATGAAGTTGGTTTGAATACAAAATTCAAATTCAAACTCCATATGTGATTATTCAAATGCCATTTAATTGATTTGTGCTAAACAGCAGCTATAAGTTGTTCTAACATGCATGAAAATGGTACAGATGGATTCCTTGAATTTTTCTGATAATTTTTCATATATAAATTATTTAATTTGGAGTTACGGTTAATTTTCTATGATTTTTAGAAGTTTATATAATTTTCTGGAATTTCCTGAATTATAATAAATCCAGAAAAGAATTTACTGCGTCAGCACTACGTCAGCATGACGTAAGCGAGTCAACGGGCAGCCCAGGTCAAACTGACCAGTGGGTCCTCCGTGTCAGTGACTAACCTAACTAACTGGGTTAGTTAGTGTTTTAATTTAAACTAACCTAGATTAATTAGGCGGGCTGGTCCCGCATGTCAGTGACACAGGGGGAGGTCAAACCCCGGTCAAATGGCCCAAACAGGCCGGCGGCTCAACGCCGGCGGCAACAGGCACGGCGGAGGGCTTCGGGAACGCTCCTCCGGCGACCATTCGGGCGGCGGAGAGGCTCTACGGGTAGCTGGGAGGGCGCCGCGTCTTCCTGTGGAGTCGGTTGGGGTCGGGGCGGCCGGAATCGGCGCCGGCGTCGACCTAGGTGGCCGCCGGAGTTCGGCCAAGGTCGAACGCGGCGCTGCGGTGCACTAGAGGGGAAACGGAAAGGCTCTGGGGGCTCCTGGGAGGGCGGCGAACTCGGTAACGTGCTCGGGCGCTAGCTGGGGTGACCCTGGCCACGGCAGCGCCATGACCGGCGGCGAGGAGCAATCGGCTCCGGTGAGAAGGCGGCTGGAGTGCGGGAACGAGCGCGGGGAGAATGGGAAATGGAAGAGGAGCTCACAGCGAGGTCGATGAGCAGCTCGGTGGTCTCGGGGAGGCGGCGGAGGTGGCGAATTGACCGCGGCGAACTTCGGTGGCCGGCGACGGAAACGGCGATGGTGGCGGCGTTGCAGCACGTCCGGGATGTCTGTAGCTCAACGAGGAGGTGGAGGGGGTTGTGGCGGAGCTCGGAAGCGGGTCGGGGAGGCGAGGGGAGGCCAGTGGCTACGGTGATGCCCGTCGGCGGCGGCGGTGGTTCTCGGGTGAGAGGGAGAGAGAGCAGGGGGAGAAGAGGAGGGCGAGGGAGAGTGAGAGCGGTGCGGGGCAGCTGCGTGGCTTCGTCCGGGGCATCGAGGGAGTCCGGGGGAAGCAGGAGGTGGCCAGCAGGGGGGGAGGTGGCGCGCGCGCGTGCCGGCGAGCGTCGGGCACACGCCCTCGTCCTTCTGTCCGAGGAGGAAGACGACAGGGAAGGCGCGGGTGGGCTGGGCCGGCCAGGGGGGGGGAAGCTGGGCCGGCTGGTGGGCTGCACGAGTGAGGCCAGGTAGTCTCTGTTCTTTTCTTTTATTTCTATTTTAGTTACTGTTTTCTATTTTCTGTAATTGTGTTTGGATTTATTAAAAATGCCAGAGCATTTCCAAAAATCATGCAACTGACTGTGGCCACTGTTTGGAATATTACCAACAGTAAACATTTCAGTTTGTGATTATTTGAGCATTTAAAATATTATTAGCAATTAAATGCCCAAATGCAAACACTATATAATTTAATTCAAAAATCCAGGAATAGCCTATAAATATGTTCATCATTTTTGGAAGAGGTTTTCACCTTTAACAGAAATTATGAACATTTCCAAAGGGCATTCTGGGTTATTGAAAATATTTTTATTGAACCTAGTTAAATTTCATTTGGTGCTAGGGTTTCAACAATCCCCATTTAAAATTTAAATGAAATTTAAACATGGTGCAACACTCTAATGCATGCACTAGGCATTGTCAGAACTAGGGATGTGACAACTCATCCCCACTAAACAAAAATCTCGTCCCGAGATTCAAGCGTAGGGTAAGGTGAAGGTAAACGCAACTAGTATAATCTTCACGATCCAGGGTGCACTTCAGTTGAACGTTGATTCATTCACCATCTTTGTCTTGTCGTCTTGCTCTGAGAACTCCAACTAACATGACAATGAGAGGAAAGGAAAGATCCTAAAAGAATGGTTCTTCTCGAAGGTCGAACAACTCAGGATTAACTCGCGGAATGAGACATAGCAACATCTCTCAGTTGAGACACGAGATACACATCAAGAGGGGTGGAAAGAAACGGATGACGAAGGTTCACTAGGTAGACAACAATTCCACACCTAGGAAGGTGGTAAACGATTGTCAACGTAGCGAGGAGTTGAGTTGCCATGATACCACGACGAAACATCCTGGAGGAGGGTGATTCGTAGATTATTATCTTAAGTGGCAAAAAGAATTACTTTTGATATAGAGATCATTGAGACTCTCTATATCAGCCTAAGGCAAATCACAGCAATCGTTTGGAGGGGGTCGGTAGAATGGCATACTCAAACTTGGATGATGTGGATTACCTTGTTGAAGACAACGTAATGGATGAATTTTGCTTATCACCGGAAATGGAAGAGACCCATGGTAGAATGGCACATTGGCGGTGCAAGCTAGGAACAAAATGCAAATGCTGGGAATGATTCTGGTAACTGGGGAAGAACCCAACAATAGAGAGTGAATTGACTGTTGGAGTGGTTATAGCATAACCGAGGAAATCTGGGGCAATCCCAGCTAGTGTCGATGATAAGACGTAGCGCTTGTGCGTGCTCTCAAGAACTTGAGCATTTCCACAATCATCAAGGTTTTATCAACAACCGCGTCAAGGGTGCTGACAACACAACATACTACCATGATGAATAGCGATGGACGATGCAGATGCGAAGGATGATAACACTTTCTCATATTTCACCTTAGCGAGGCCAAGCAAATAAAATCTGGATGATCGACCGAGAGACATTTAGCACTCCGCTTCTAATGTTCTCCTTGATGTGCTAGTATAACCCATTCATAGATATGGTTTGATATCTAAAACATCAAGTAAAAGGTCGGACTTCGGGAACACAAAAATCCATAGGGGCAACTAGGGAGTAAATCCTACGAAATCCCTATGGGGGGGGGTGGCCAACTTCCTCAAACAAGATACTATAATAATAGGTCTACCGGATGGGTGTGTTGGCCACGACATCCACCTTACCGGTTATCGAGAGACCAATATTATAGTTCTTAGGGAAATGTTCCAACCATCATATCTGCCTGAGATTCAGCTCTGGTTGGTGTTAGGATATTCCAGGCTCATCGAGTCTTAGGAAGAAAAATGAAAGTTTGCAACACAAATCGACGAGATGACGTTGCGGGATTCTCGGGAGATGAGCTACGATAGCAAGCTCCAAAACATGAGCTGGTTCTGCTACAAACATGTGAACACGTTGTCCCAGACAAGCATGACCACATGGTAGTCTTATAATAAAACACTACCGAGTTCAGGAGGGGGAACCATCAACGAGGGTATCGAAGTTCTTTCATAAGTCCGGATTAGCTCTTATGAAGGAACTCCTTCTCCTTGAACAAATCAATCAGTGGCTTGGTGTGCTAGGGATACATATAGATTGAAGGTTGCAAGTCTTCAAACCACAGCATTCTTCGCACGTGTGCATGACTGATTTGGAATGATTCCAAAGAAAGCAACATTGACTTTCTCGAATCCACGGCGGCAACTTGCATCAAATGCACATGAATTAAAGGAAGTCACTACCTTCATCCAAACATATGCTTCATGAGCTAGCATGAACAAATGCTTTCAAAAGTTTCCAACACTAGCTTAATGTCCAGCAAAATTATGGAGAAGACAAGGATGTTGGCAATGGGCACAACAACAATTCATCTGGGTTTCCTTTTAAAAGGAATTCCATAGTTAAGTGAACAAGTGATAGCATTGGTCAGACCCAAAAGATATAATGGTGTATGCTCGAGGGATCAACCACGAATAAGACAACATTACGAGCATCGTTGGTACTGATTTGATTTGACGATAGCCCACACTCAAATCAAAGGATTGATAAGACAATAGGTCCAGCAACTGATCATAGGGACCAATCGATGAAGATATCATCTTTCTTCAACACACACTACACAAGAATATCCTTTTGGAACGAACTAAGTCAGACAAGCTTTTATCTTCCAACTCTCCAAGTTGTTGTCCAGCTTAACCAACTAGCTCAGGGATATCTAACACCGATTCTTGGAGAGAAGGTGGTTCACAAGAAACCAACTTGATCACGAACTCAACATAGCGGTCAGGTGACAACCTGGTAACACCTCCAAGAAGATATTTGGAAAGTCACGAACCACCGGTATGTTACTAAGCTCGAGAACAATCTTGCTTTTGAGGGCAAGACGATATGATCAAATGAGTGAGGACTTGACAAGATCCTAACTCATCAATCGAAGGGTGCACCGAAATAAGGACTAGGTAGCACGATCAGTCTTAGAAAGATGATTCGAAAACCAACATACTAAGAATGAAATTATTATCCTTTAACTACCAAGCAACAGAGTTGCTAGCAGTATTGATTTCACACATCACAATTCATTTGTCGGTATTCCGGTTGCATCAACACGAGGGCCGAGGAATGAACAGTGATGGCAAGAAGTGTCACTGTACCAAGAGTTCATGGGATGGTGTGCAATTCCTATAACAATCTCGATATAAAATATGTAATACTCCAAGGTACAGCAGAACCAAAAGCTGGATTGGCATTTGATCTGCGGAATACAACTACTTTGACCCAATCCTAGATATGGAAGAGGTGCCTACTACTACGTGCTGCCCGCTGACGACGACCTGGAGTAGTTTAGGAGGATCCCAGGCAGGAGGCCTGCGCCTCTTTCGATATGTATCCCAGTTTGTGCTAGCCTTCTTAAGGCAACTTGTTTAACTTATGTCTGTACTCAGATATTGTTGCTTCCGCTGACTCGTCTATGATCGAGCACCTGTATTCGAGCCCTCGAGGCCCCTGGCTTGTATTATGATGCTTGTATGACTTATTTATGTTTTAGAGTTGTGTTGTGATATCTTCCCGTGAGTCCCTGATCTTGATCGTACACATTTGCGTGCATGATTAGTGTACGATTGAATCGGGGGCGTCACACCACTGGCTGGTCATCTCCGGATCCCACTGGACAGACGATACATGATAAGGGTCCAATTCAGGTTCTGGCTCAGGTTCAGGTTCCGGAGTAAAAGTTTGGGCTAGATGGTTGTTCACTGCCTCTAGCGTGACAAGATGACTTTTTGCAAGCAAATCAAATAACAGAGGTGTAGGCAAAATAATGAACTCAAAGTGTTTCTTGTTGAATCTAAGTCTATACAGGAGGATCTTTTCTTTGTTGTCAACAATAAACTTGTGTGCTACCATGATCTTGTAATCTAAAGTGTGAGGAGGTATTTTTGTCTCCTCCTCCTCAAGGTGCCTAATGGGTATCTGAAAATGTTCAGCAAGACGTGCAGCATAGATACCTGCAAATATGGTGCCTTTTGTATGATTCAGGGCTAGCCGTTTAGCAACGACGGCACCCATACTAAAAGTATTGTCTCCCAGCAAAGCATGTTGAAGAATAATAATATCTGGAACGCTCAAATTTCCACTATTCCCACGACCAATCAAGCATCTACTAGCAAATATGGCAAAGTAGCGTAAAACAGGAAAGTGTATGCTAGAGACTTTTGCCTCAGAGCCCTTCTTTGGCTCTTCTACAGCAATAGTTTTAACGAAGCCATCCACATCTTCACGATGGGGTTCCTCTAATTCTCCCTCATAAGGTATCCTACATACCGCACAAAAATGACGTAAAGACATTTCTTTGAATTCATCATATAAATGAAATGATACTCCAGGCGGTGACTTCTTAGGATAATAATAAAAGTTTTGCACGAAAGTATTGGTAAGTAAGAGATACTGATCGATTCGGTCTTTCATGAAACCAGTGAGGCCTGCAGTCCCGATTAAAGCATAAAAGTCTTCATGAATTCTGGCTTCCTTCAAGAAATCCTCACATGACCGTACTTCCTCTAAGCGAGGAAGATTATACTTGGGTTTTTCCTTCTCTTTGTCTTGTTTTTCCTTAGAGCTTTGGCTAGAAGAGCCTTTAAAGAACCTCCTTAACATTTTCTGAAAATTTCTGAAATTTTAGTAACTTCAAAATAAAAGTGAATAAAACTAAACAAGATTGATAGCAACTACTCCTACAAGTGCCTAGAGCCTATATCATGCATTGGAATTGTTTGGGACCTCAAAAATTTAACATGCAAGCTCAAGAACATGGTCACCTATGCAGCAAAAATTTGCAATGAATAAAGCACTAGAACAAAAATTATTTGGACCAATGAAGGAGTCACATACCAAGCAACGATTTCCCAAAGCAGTTTTGCGAATGGAGCTTTGAGCTAAGAGATCGAAAATCGCAGCAAAACGAGCTAGAACTCGTGCTTGAGCTGGATGGGGATTTTTTTAGGTAGAAGATGAAGTGTGTGGGTGCTGGCATAAGTGGAGGGGACCCACCAGGGGCCCACGAGATAGGGGGCGCGCCCTACATGGGGGGCACCCTCCTCTCTCGTGGCCTGGTGCTTGCCCCTCTTGCAGTGTTTTCAGTGCCTAAAATCCTCAAATATTCCAGAAAAAATCATACTAAATTTGCAGGGCATTTGGAGCACTTTTATTTTCGGACTATTTTTAATGCATGGATAATTAAGAAAACAGACGGATAATACTATTTTTGCTTTATTTATTCTAAATAACAGAAAGTAAAAGGAGGGTACAGAAGGTTGTGCCTTCTAGTTTCATCCATCTCGTGATCATCAAAATGAACCCACTAACAAGGTTAATCAACTCTTGTTAACAAACTCATTCCGAATAACACGGAACCGGAGAAATTTCGAATAACACTAAGTTACCTCAACGGGGATATGGAAATCCCCAACAATAAGAATATCATACTTTTTCTTGACAGTAGGGAGAGGAAATTCAAAACCTCCAAAAATGATAGTTGGAACTTTTTCAATAGAATTGATGCTATGAACTTGAGATTGTTTCCTCGGAAAGTGTACCGTATGCGCATTACCATTAACATGAAAAGTGACATTGCCTTTGTTGGAATCAATAACAGCCCCTGCAGTATTAAGCAAAGGTCTACCAAGGATAATAGACATACTATCGTCCTCGGGAATATCAAGAATAACAAAGTCCGTTAAGATAGTGACATTTGCAACCACAACAGGCACATCCTCACAAATACCGACAGGTATAGCAGTTGATTTATCTGCCATTTGCAAAGATATTTCAGTAGGTGTCAACTTATTCAGTAGGTGCATAACACTAACACCGGCTCCAAGATCACATAAAGCAGTTCTAACATAATTTCTTTTAATGGAGCATGGTATAGTTAGCACACCTGGATCTCCAAGTTTCTTTGGTATTCCACCCTTAAAAGTGTAATTAGCAAGCATGGTGGAAATTTCAGCTTCCGGTATCTTTCTTTTATTTGTGATGATATCCTTCATATATTTAGCATAAGGATTTACTTTCAGCATATCAGTTAAGCGCATACGTAAGAAAATAGGTCTAATCATTTCAGCAAAGCGCTCAAAATCCTCATCATCCTTTGACTTGGATGGTTTAGGAGGAAAGGGCATGGGTTTTTGAACCCATGGTTCTCTTTCTTTACCGTGCTTCCTAGCAACAAAATCTCTCTTATCATAACGTTGATTCTTTGATTGTGGGTTATCAAGATCAATAGCAGGTTCAATCTCTACATCATTGTCTTTGCTAGGTTGAGCATCAACATGAACATTATCATTAACATTATCACTAGGTTCATGTTCATCACCTGATTGTGTTTCAGCATCTGAAATAGAAATATCATTGGGATTCTCAGGTGTGTCTACAGTAGGTTCACTAGAAGCATGCAAAGTTCTACCCTTTTTCTTCTTCTTCTTTTTAGAAGAACTAGGTGCCTCTAAATTGTTTCTCTGAGAATCTTGCTCGATTCTCTTAGGGTGGCCTTCAGGATACAAAGGTTCCTGAGTCATTCTACCAGTTCTAGTAGCCACTCTAATAGCAAAGTCATTTTTTATTCAATTCCTCAAGCAAATCATTTTGAGCTTTAAGTACTTGCTCAGCTTGAGTAGCAACCATAGAAGCATATTTGCTAACGTGGTGAAGTTCATCTTTAACTCTAGCCAGATTATCACCTACGCGTCCTATCTCGAAAGCATTATTCTTTAACTCTCTACCAACATAAGCATTAAAACATTCTTGTCTAGCCATAAAGTCATCAAATTCATCTAAGCATGGGCTATGAAATTTAGTAGAGGGTACTTCAACTTTATCATATCTATAGAGAGAATTTACCTTTACTACCTATGTCGGGTTATCAAGACAATGTGGTTCTTCAACCGGTAAATTAAGACCATGTATTTCTTCAATAGGAGGTAAATTCTTAACATCTTCAGCTCTAATACCTTTTTCTTTCATTGATTTCTTTGCCTCTTGCATATCTTCAGGACTGAGAAATAAAACACCTCCCTTCTTCAGAGTGGGTTTAGGTATAGTCTCAGGAGTTGGCTCAATTGGTTCAGGAATTACTTCAGGAACTGGCTCGGGAAGAATCCAATTATTTTCATTAGTCAACATATTATTCAATAATATTTCAGCTTCGTCGACTGTTCTTTCCCTGAAAACACAACCAGCACAACTATCCAAGTAGTCCTTGGAAGCATCGGTTAGTCCATTATAAAAGATATCAAGTATTTCATTTTTCTTAAGAGGATGATCGGGCAAAGCATTAAGTAACAGGAGAAGCCTCCCCCAAGCTTGTGGGAGACTCTCTTCTTTGATTTGCACAAAATTATATATTTCCCGCAAGGCAGCTTGTTTCTTATGAGCAGGGAAATATTTAGCAGAGAAGTATTAAATCATATCCTGGGGACTACGCACACAACCAGGAGCAAGAGAATTATACCAAGTCTTAGCATCACCCTTTAATGAGAACGGAAATATCTTAAGAATATATAAATAGCGAGACTTCTCATCATTGGTAAACAGGGTGGCTATATCATTCAACTTTGTAAGATGTGCCACAACAGTTTCAGATTCAAGGCCATAAAAAGGATCAGATTCAACTAAAGTAATAATATCAGGATCAACAGAGAATTCATAATCCTTATCAGTAAAACAGATAGGTGAAGTAGCAAAAGCAGGATCGGGTTTCATTCTAGTGTTAAGAGACTGTCGCTTCCATTTAGCTAATAATTTCTTAAGATCATTTCTATCATTGCAAGCAAGAATTTCCATAGCAGCTGTTTCATTCATAACATAACCCTTAGGAACAACAGGTAAAACATAATCATTGGGGGACCTTTATCATCACTATCATCAGTAATAGGATCTTCAGTAATTTCATGCCCCCTAAATCTAGCAAGTTGTTCGTCTAGAAATTCACCTAATGGCAAAGTAGTATCACGCACAGAAGTAGTTTCATCATGCATAGCAGAAGTGGCATCATCAATAACAGGCGACATATCAGAATTCATAGCAGTAGTAGGTTTAGGTGTCGCAAGTTTACTAATAACGGAAGGAGAATCTAGTGCAAGGCTAGATGGCAGTTCCTTACCTCCCCTCGTAGTTGAGGGCAAAATAGTAGTTCGATCGTCTTTCAAGTTCTTCATAGTGATCAACAGATATAAATCCCAATTGACTCAGAGAATAGAGCTATGCTCCCCAGCAACGGCGCCAGAAATTAGTCTTGATAACCCACAAGTATAGGGGATCGCAACAGCTTTCGAGGGTAGAGTATTCAACCCAAATTTATTGATTCGATACAAGGGGAGCCAAAGAATATTCTTGAGTATTAGCAGTTGACTTGTCAATTCAACCACACCTGGATAACTTAGTATCTGCAGCAAAGTGTTTAGTAGCAAAAGTGGTATGATAGTAAAGGTAACGGTAGCAAAAGTAAAGATAAATGTTTTGGGGTTTTTGTAGTACTTGTAACAGTAGCAACGGAAAAGTAAATAAGCGAAGAACAATATATGAAAAGCTCGTAGGCAATGGATCAGTGATGGATAATTATGTCGGATGCGATTCCTCATGCAATAGTTATAACATAGGGTGATATAGAACTAGCTCCAATTCATCAATTAATGTAGGCATGTATTCTGTAAATAGTCATACGTGCTTATGGAAAAGAACTTGCATGACATCTTCTGTCCTACCCTCCCGTGTTCGGCGGGGTCCTTACGGAAACTAAGGGATATTAAGGCCTCCTTTTAATAGAGAACCGGATCAAAGCATTAACACATAGTGAATACACGAACTCCTCAAACTACGGTCATCACTGAGAAATATCCCGATTATTGTCACTTCGGTGTTGTCGGATCATAACACATAATAGGTGACTATAGACTTGCAAGATAGCATCAAGAACACACATATATTCATGGAAACATAATAGGTTCAGATCTGAAATCATGGCACTCGGGCCCTAGTGACAAGCATTAAGCATAGCAAAGTCATAGCAACATCAATCTCAGAACATAGTGGATACTAGGGATCAAACCCTAACAAAACTAACTTGATTACATGGTAAATCTCATCCAACCCATCACCATCCAGCAAGCCTACGATGGAATTACTCACGCACGGCGGTGAGCATCATGAAATTGGTGATGGAGGATGGTTGACGATGACGATGGCGACGAATCCTCCTCTCCGGAGCCCCGAATGGACTCCAGATCAGCCCTCCTGAGAGATATTAGGGCTTTGCGGCGGCTCCGTGTCGTGAAACGCGATGAAACTTTCTCTCTGATTTTTTTCTCCCCGAGACGGTATATATGGAGTTGGAGTTGAGATCGGAGGAGGTCCAGGGGGCCCATGAGATAGGAGAGCGCGCCCTAGGGGGGCGCGCCCCCTGTCTCGTGGACAGCCCGTGGGCCCCCTGGCCTTGATTCTTTCGCCAAAAATTCTGATTAATTCTGAAAAGTTACTCCGTGGATTTCCAGGACATTTCGAGAACTTTTCTTTTCTACACATAAAACAACATCATAGCAGTTCTGCTGAAAACAGCGTCAGTCCGGGTTAGTTTCATTCAAATCATGCAAGTTAGAGTCCAAAACAAGGGCAAAAGTGTTTGGAAAAGTAGATACGTTGGAGACGTATCAGGCCCATGCGGCCATCCTTTCATTCAACGGCAGCAGACGCGTCGGGGCACTGTACTGCGACCAAAATAACCTTTCTACCTTATTGTCTTTCCGATCTTTGTAAAATTCGGTCGCATCAGTAGCACTCTTTGCTAGGTCCACATACGCGTCCGCAGCACTCCACAACTGATCCAAAGGGGCTTACTTCAGGTCTCTAAACTTCATCCGCAACAAATAGGGCCTCCCATGCGTGATATCTCCGGCTTCATGAAGCTCCTCCCTTATCCCTCTCATTTCAGAGCGGGTTTGCTTGGCTGCCTCCAGGGCCTTCTTCAAGTCAGCCGCTTTCACTTGGTTTTCCTTTTCAAGGAGCTCATGGCGGTCGGTGGCATCTTTCAGCTCAACAGCCATCTGGGCTATCTTCTCTTCGCTCTGGTGATGAGCAGCCTGTTCGGCTCTTAACTCTTCAGCCGCCTTCAGAGCGGCCGCATCACTTATTCGGGCTTGCTCCTTGGCTCGGGCAAGCTCCGCCCGAAGGGTCTCTACGGCAGCAGCTCCATCTGTAGTCACAGCATATTATAGATACTAGCATCATGCTCCTCTTAAACATTTGCTGACAAGTTGAACATACATACCCTGGGCCTCATCAAGCCACTTGTTAACAAGCGCGATGTTGTCATTGGCCACGTCAAGCTGTCGTTTCAGTTCGGCAAAATCAGCAGTCCGGTCAACCGCCAGACCCTCAGCCGCCTGCACATAAAGCAGCACGATTATTACTAGAGATTATGATCCTCTGTTTCCCACCTTTGGATGGCAACCAGAGTCTCAGGGGCTACTATCTATACAGAGCACACCTACCATGTGCGGTACCGTCAAAAATACATATATTATTTTTTGCGTACCTCAAAGCCTCTTAGCAGACTCGTAAAAAGCTTCATTCAAACCGCTTTTGGCGGATGAAATCCTCTCAACCACCGTACCCATTAAGGCACGATGCGTCTCTGAGATGGCCGCTCGCTCCAGAAGACCCATCAGTGTGTCCGGCTGTGCGCCAAACAATCCCGGACTCTTTCTGAAGCTCTCCTTGGGAGCCGAATATTCCGGACTTTGGGCAGCCAAAGTGTCAACTTCTGGCCTTGGCGGATCAGGAGAAATCCTCCGTGATGACACCTCGGGGTCGTCCGCCCCATGTGGCGGGGAGGCAGGAGGAGGCGTTTCGCTCTCCATCATCTCCGGAAGAAGATCCCCCGAAGATGAACTCTATGGAGAAGGGCTACGAGCCGGACTGCAACAAATATGTCTCGGTTATTATTCTCAGAGACAAAATAGGATATATTTACCAAAATACCTTTTTTCACTTACAACTCGGTTGAGGGCTGGCCCCCTTGCGGGCGCTGTGCGGAAAGGACGCCCTCTGGGTCACGGCCCCCTGGCGAGGGTTTCTTCCCTCGTTTGGAAACCTCCTTTCCAAGTCTCTGGAGGCGGCCCTTTTCTTACCATGAGGAGAGGGGATTTCATATTCACCTCCCCGATTAACCTCCTTCACGGAGGCACTTACTCCCCCGATTTGGATGTGTAAAGTATGAAGCTCATCGTAGGCTTCTCTATTCCTCCCCTCATCTTCTTCTGATGGCACCTGATACGGTGCGCACTCAAGCATCCTGATCAATAGAGGATCCGGTGAGCCTTCGGGAAGGGGGGACGAACACCTAATCCTCTCCGCCTTCCTTATCCAGTCCTGGCAGAGAGCAACTTTTCAGAATGATGTCATAACAAATAGAAAGGATGGCGTGCTCGGTAGTGGAATTACTTACTTGGGTATCCGGACGGTTGCAGTTGAGACCCACGTCATCGGTGGTGTCCGGACACTTTATTCGTGATCCGAAGAAAGACCCATACATCTCTTTGAGCGTCATGCCAGAGAAGGGTTGAATGGTTCGTGGTCCTTCCGGGTTGAACTCCCACATACGGAGAGGTCGACGTTGGCATGGCAGGACCCGACGAACCAGCATTACTTGTATTATCTTGACAAGACTGACATCCTTCTTAAGAAGGTCTCGAATGCGGCTTTGAAGTGTCAGCACGTCGTTAACTGGGCCCCAGTCCAGCCCCTTATTGACCCATGACGCCAGTTGCGGTGGAGGGCCCGAGCGGAACGCTGGAGCGGCCACCCACTTTCTACCTCGGGGAGGTGTGATGTAAAACCACTCCCGTTGCCATAAGTCAGAAGTTTCTATGAAGGACCCCTTTGGACATGGGGCGTCAGCGCCTTTGCTTATTATAGCGCCTCCGCACTCTACGTGATGCCCGTCGATCACCTTCGGCCTCACATTGAAGGTCTTGAGCCATAGGCCGAAGTGGGGGGTGATGCGGAGGAAGGCTTCACACACGACGATGAACGACGAGATGTGAAGGATGGAGTCCGGAGTTAGATCGTGGAAATCTAGCCCGTGATAGAACATGAGCCCTCTCACAAAGGGATCAAGACTAAAACCTAGCCCTCGGAGAAGGTGGGAAATAAATACGACACTCTCGTTGGGTTCGGGAGTGGGGATGACCTTCCCTTGAGCAGGCAGCCTGTGCGGGATTTCGGCAGTGAGATACCTGGCCTCCCTAAGCTTCTTGATGTCCTCCTCTGTGACAGAGGAGGCCATCCACCGGCCTTGAAGGTTGGATCCGGACATGGTTGAAGGTTCGAAGTGCTTAGCTTGAGCCTTGGGTGTTGGAACTCGAGGTGCGGGACGGGGAGGATCGAGCGTGGGAAGAAAAGGACAGGCCTCGGCCCCCTTATAAAGAGGACGAATATCAAGCGTCCCCCGCCTGACCGTTTGGGACTTGCCTAAAATCGAGGAGTCATATTAAACAAGCACGGTTGGGTTACCCACACTTGTATTGATGAGAATCCCGTGATAAGGGGAACATGATCTCTGCTTCGACAAGACGTGCCAATAAAACCGCCTGGCAGCGCGCGTAGTGGCTGGTGGTGAAAAACGGTTCGAATAAAGACCAGGCCGTGGCGTGATGTCACGCTATAAAAAGTTGTCAGCAGATTAGATTTGTGGAATATTATGCTCTCTACGGTGGTATGTGGAATTTGTTTTGCAGATCCGGACACGATTCTTGTGTTCAAAATCTTCTATGGAGTATTCGGAGAGGGAACCCGCCTTGCAATGCCGAAGACAATCTGCGCGCCGAACTCATCGTCATTGAAGCCTGGTTCAGGGGCTACTGAGGGAGTTCGGGATTAAGGGGTCCTCGGATAGCCGGACTATATAATTTGGCCGGACTGTTGGACTATGAAGATACAAGATTGAAGACTTTGTCCTGTGTCCGGACGGGACTCTCCTTTGCGTGGAAGGCAAGCTTGGCAATTCGGATATGTAGATTTCCTTCTCTGTAACCAACTCTGTGTAACCCTAGCCCCCTCCGGTGCTATATAAACCGGAGGCATTAGTCTATAGGACAACAACAATCATAATCATAGGCTAGCTTCTAGGGTTTAGCCTCTATGATCTCGTGGTAGATCAACTCTTGTAATACTCATATCATCAAGATCAATCAAGCAGGAAGTAGGGTATTACCTCCATCGAGAGGGCCCGAACCTGGGTAAACATCGTGTCCCCCGCCTCCTGTTACCATTAGCCTTAGACGCACAGTTCGGGACCCCCTACCCGAGATCCGCCGGTTTTGACACCGACACTCACCAACCAATCGCCACCTCCTCCACCGAGAGCTCCCTCTTGCGCCGCCTCCACCGTCAAGAGCGCCGCCGCCGAACTCAAGAGCGACGCCGCTGCCCTCAAGAGCACCACCGCTGTCAAGAACGCTATCGGCGCCCTCAAGAGCACCACCGTCAAGAGCGCCGCCGGTTCAAG
Source organism: Triticum dicoccoides (assembly GCF_002162155.2). Taxonomy (NCBI): domain Eukaryota; kingdom Viridiplantae; phylum Streptophyta; class Magnoliopsida; order Poales; family Poaceae; genus Triticum; species Triticum dicoccoides. The sequence continues at coordinate 755,928,003 of NC_041393.1, read as the reverse complement.
CTCCCCCATCCACCTCATCCCCGCCATCGGTCCGTGCTCCATCCTCCGTTGCGACCCCTCCCGCCGGTGCCCAGATGGTGAAAACGCATCAGATGCGTGTGCCCAGCATGGGAGATGCCTTGGTGCTTGTTTGGCCTGACAGAATTCCATCGACGTCGTGCTTTAGGGAAGTAGCTATGGATTTCTCATACAACCTGCCAAACAACATCTCTGATTAGCCTGCCCCACACCATGCACACAACCAAACATACATCTCAACTCATTTTTTCATCGTCTTAGCCAGGCTAGACTCAACCAGGATGGTGGATGTGATGCAGCCTGAGGCTATGCAAGGAACCAAACACGCCCTATGTAAGTGAGGTACTCATTGGGTTTAAGAAGAGATACCCACATTGGCAGAAGCTGGTTTATGGGGTGTTCATGGCTAATCGTAAATTGAAGCAATATTTCCTTGGTCATCCCATCACTGTGGTTAGCTCTGCCACTTTGGGGGATATTATTCAAAACAGGGAAGCCACAAGTCAGGTAGCTAAGTGGGCCATTGAGCTTGGACCCCATGGTCTGAAGTATGTCCCTCGAACAGCTGTAAAATCTCAAGCACTTGTGGATTTCATCAATGATTGGACTGAGTTGCAGATGCCTGAGGATAAGCCAGATCATACATATTGGACTATTCATTTTGATGGATCCAGGCAGTTGGAAGGCTTGGGGGCTGGAGTTATATTGACTTCCCCACAAGGTGATAAATTTTGTTATGTTTTAAGGTTGATGTTCCCTTTTACTAACAACGCAGTTGAGTATGAAACCTTAGTCCATGGTCTTCGGATGGCTAAAGAGATGAATTTAAGCCGGGTGAGATGTTTTGGCGACTCAGATTTGGTGGCTCGGCAAGTATCAGGGACCTGGGATTCCAAGGATCCACTCATGGCGGCTTATCTTCGAGAGGTGGATTCTATTGTTGGCCACTTCAAAGGATATCAGGTGGAGCATGTTGATCGAAGGAAAAATGAAGCAGCTGATGCGTTAAGCCGTCTGGGATCTCAGCGTAAGCTGGTCCCCCCTAATATTTTCTTCGATATTTTGCATAGCCCATTAGTGAAATTGTCTATGGAGGAAGACTTGGTAGTTCCTGACTCGGAGGCACAGTTGGTGGCGGCTCTTCGTGCTATCCCTGATTAGACTGTTCCATATTTGGCTTACATGACCCGGGGTGAGTTACCTGAGGATGAAACTTTGGCCAGGCAGATAACCCGGCGGTCTAAGTCAATGACTATTGTCAAAGGTGAGCTTCACAGATGCAGTGTTACAGGGTGTTGCAAAGATGTGTTTCTCCTGAGGAGGGCCATGAAATTCTAAGGGAGATTCACGAAGGAGATTGTGGTCATCATGTCGGTTCTAAATCTCTCATTGCTAAAGCTTTTCTTCATGGGTTTTATTGGCTGACGGCTCATGCTGATGCAAAAGATCTGGTCAGTAAATGTGATGGTTCTCAGAAATTCTCAAGACGTGCTCATGTGCCGGCTCAAGAGTTGAGGATGATTCCAATTACTTGGCTGTTTGCAGTCTGGGGGCTGGATATGGTTGGCCCTTTCAAAAGGTCCAAGGATAAAAAGATCCACCTCTTGGTGGCGGTTGACAAGTTTACAAAGTGGGTTTAGGCTGAGCCGGTCAGCAAATGTGATGCAACCACGACGGTTCAATTCATTAAAAAGATGATCTTTCATTTTGGGTATCCTCATAGTATCATCACTGATAATTGTACTAATCTGTCTAATGGAGCAATGAAAGAATTCTGTTAACAAGAGCATATCTTGCTTGATGTGTCATTAGTGGCTCACCCCCAGTCTAATGGCCAAGATGAGCAAGCAATCAGGAAATCTTGAGAGGTATTAAGCCCCGGCTTATGGTTCCTTTGCAGAGGACACCGGGTTGTTGGGTGGAAGAATTGCCATCAGTGCTTTGGTGTATCAGTAGCACCCCAACAGATCTACGGGTTACACACATTTCTTCATGGTTTATGGAGCTAAGGTGGTTCTCCCCAGTGACATACGTCACGATTCGCCTCCTGTGGCGGCTTATGTTGAAGCACAATGAGAAGGCACATTAGGATGCTATTGACCTGTTAGATGAGGAGCGTGACCTTGTGGCGGCTCGTTCGGCGATTTACCAGCAAGATTTGTGACATTATCACAGCCGCCGGGTCAAAACCAGAACCTTTCAAGAAGGCAACTTAGTGCTCCGGCTCATCCAGGATCAAACTGACATGCACAAGCTATCCTCACCTTGGGAAGGGCCCTTTGTGGTCAGCAATAATCTGAACAATGGATCATACTACCTTATCGATGTTCGAGACCATAAGGACTCACGCACGTTGGAGGAGGAGACCCGCCAGCCATGGAATATTGCTCATCTTCGGCCTTATTACACCTGAGCCACGAGCTCTTGTGATGTACATACGTTATCGATGTATATATTATCATGAATATAATAAAGCCGGCATCCCTGATAATTCAGGGCCTCTGTCATTTCATTTCTAAGAATATATGAATCTTTATTGTCACTTCATATGATCACTTGGGGGCTTCCTGCTCACTGAGCATAGCTGTTCTTACCCTCTTGATCCGGCTTACACACCTTATTACAAATCACTTAGGGGATTTCTGCCCAAATTAAAAGGATTACCAAAGAGAACTTGCTGCAGTGCGCAGTTCAAACATAGGTATCCTACCTTGAGGCGCATTATATGTCATTTGGGAGCTTCCTGTTCAAACATAGGTGTATTCACCAAAGAGAACATAGCGTTACTACCCTCTTGATCCGGCTTATATGCCATGATGGAAAGGTACTTGGAGGCTTCCGATTTATAGACCTGAAGTAAAACTTGGGGGCTCACTAGCGTAGCTATGACCCTTTAGGCTTGGACGCATAGGTGTATTCAACGAAAATTCCAGGTTAGCCTGCCTTTGTAAGTCTGCCACTCCGCCCAGGTAATCCTGGAATGACCCGATGTACTCTTGACAGTTATTCTTATAAAGACACTGAACTTGTCAAAGTTAAAATGGCGATTGGTCATGTGAGGCCTGACTTACAAGGTTTTGAATTAAGGTTTAACTCAGCGGTTGTGCGGCCCATGAAAGACTCAGGTTTTAGGATTGGCGGCCTATAAAAGCCTCATTTTTTCTGTTTGTTTTTCATTTGAACATTTCTTGAAGTTTTGCTTCTTGTCACATATCAATACATGGTTAAAAAACCAAAAAAGGGCCACGTTGCCTGATGGTACATGTATATCTTTATCCGGAGTATTATTAACCCGGCCTGGTTTTGGATTATAAGTCGCTAGGATACAATGAGCATATGCTTAGAGCTTTTTGCTCAAGGTTTGGGGTATCACCCCTTGAAGCATGCAGTGTTATAAACCGGCAGTGTATATATATTGAACAGGGCATTGTGCCTCTGTTTATGGGCCATTACCTTTACCACATGACTTCTGATAAGTCGGCTGTATGAACAAATATCACACGTACGATATTTATGTTATATCAGGTTTTTTATAAAGCGGCCCTGATTATGGGATAATTAGTCCTCAGTGGTTTTTAGGGTATTATGACCCGCCCTGGGTTAAACCGCCAGGGCATTTGTTGTCTGTTTACACAGGAAAAACGACAAGCCAGATCTGCATAATTGATTATACCATTAAGCATAAGGGACGGATTTCCCAATGATGGATCAGCAGTGTTATGCAAACAAAATGTGCGTGATGGCACGACAGATCAGTACTTAACTAGCGGATAAATTGTTTTTCAAATTTCATGGTGGTGCAAATCAAGAACCGCCTAGCGGATCAGTTCTCCTAGCCTTGGCGGTTTGAAGCTTCCAGGTCATCCTGCACTGGTTCTTCTTCTTCCTCCACCGTCTGGAAGTCAGCGATGCCCAATCGATATCAGTCAAGGCTTGAAATTCAACATCGTCATCAATAAGCTCAGATGGATCAATATCCAGGGCAAAAGTATGCTTACGGATTGGAGAGATAAGATCTGCAACTTTATAAGCCGGCGTGGGCATCTTTTGATTTTCTGTGGTATAAGCCGCCGAGTATTTCGACAGATCAGTTTCTTCAGCAAGTAGACTCGCCAAAGGACGCACCGCTTTTACACAAGCAGCAAAGTCTTTCTTGTCAAAAGGAGACCTGTCTTCCTTGAAACTGGGGCAGCCAGTGGCTAGCTCAGCCGGATCTAATTCCGACTGCCACGCCTTAGCCCAGCTTAAAGCCGTAAGGGCATCGGCTCTAGCAGCGGACCGCTTGTTTTCTTCAATCCGGGCTGGTAAATCGGAGAGGCTGCTTAACACGTTACTGAGAAGAGACGGTGTTTGCTTGCTTGGGGAGATGGCGGCAATTGTGCGTTGAGCTCCGGTATACAATTGCTCTACCAAGGTGTAAACCGCCTTGAGCTCTATCAGTGTTTGTTTCCCAAGGTTGCTGCTTCTGGGGCCTGCATGGGAGGTTATGATTGAGTTAATGGGCGATTCATAACAAAAGAGATAAATTCATTGAGATATAAATTGATCTTACCAAAAATGGCAAAGGTCATTTGATTGATGTGATGTTGTAAGCCGGTGAAATTGGTGGCGACCTCTTCCAATGAGGCTTCAACTTTCTCAGCCCTTTTGATTAAGGCAGTTTTTTCTTCAGCCCAGGCAGCTTTTTCAGTGTTAAAAACAGTTTCGAGCTTCTCGTTTTCATCCAAGTTAAATTTGAATTTGGAGTCAGCATTCTGGGTCTCAGCTTCTTGTGCTTCAAGCTGGGATTTCAAGTCAGCCAGCTGGGATTGAAATTGACTGGATGCTTCCTGAGATTAGTCAAAGCAAATATGAAGAGTTATGATGCAACATATATTTATAAGTCCCAAGCCCTTTGCACGCAATAGCACTTGGCACTTGGGGGCTAATGGGTGCAGAAAGTTTCTTTATAGAGTTGATTTATAAGTCCCAAGTACTTTGCAAGCAATAGCACTTGGCACTTGGGGGGCTAATGGATGCAAAAGTTCATTTTATAAAGAAGTGACCACGGTTCATTATTTATCCCAGTTTACCCGGTCGACTAGGATGATTAACAGGGATTTTTTATCAATTGATAAGTTCCGGCTTAACTTAATAGTGTAAGCGGGGCCTTGGGAGCTACGGATCAAATTGATATATATTAAGTGAAGAATCGGCTTAACTTTATAGTTTAAGCTGGCCCTTGGGGGCTACAGGATTTGACTCACATCACAAAAGGATATCTAACAAGTCTACAGTATATTCTATCATGTTATATTCAGTAGTCTTGGGGGCTAACGGAATGTATCTCATACAAGAGCAAGAATTAATACCTCATGTTTCTGATGCATGTGATGGACCATGTCAATTTCCAGATCACGGCTCCTATGTATTTGATTCAGATAGCCAGACAAGATTTCACTAAAACTCATATGTGAGTAATTGGCCATGTCAAATTTGACCTTGCGCCTCTCAACTAGCTCTTCTTTGGCAGAATGTTCAGCCAGAGCTACAAGGTTTCCCGGTTCTTGAAAACCAGTGCCAGTGATCACAACTTCCTTAGTATCCGGCATGAGGGGTTTAGTTAGGCTTGGCAGTTCAGCAATCTCCGGCTCAGTAACCACAAGATCAGCACAGGTGCCACGATTTTCTGGTGGCGGGTCCTCAACAGGATTATCCGGTTGTTGCACGGAGGTCTCTGAAATTGGTGCTTGTTTTTTCGGCTCATGGGGTTTGGGGTCTTCGAAGGGCTTGGTGGTTATGGCCTTTTTGCTAGGCTTTGCCTTCCCACTACATGAAGATTCAGAAAATCAGTATGAGTCTAAAGATGTTAAAAGAGACACAAGTTTAAGTTGATACCAGGGGCAGCCTTGAAAGGAGGAAGTTGAGTCTGGGATGAGTCGCCAGATGAAGAGTGAGAGGTCCCCTGAAAAGTTAAGCCGGAGGCATGAAGTGATGGATGAATAATGTCTAGGTTAAAGTAAACAAGTGTCAGAGTTCTTAAAATTACCTCATTCCGGCGTTTGCGTGGAGCTGGCATGTTGGGTAAGCCAGAGGAAAGTTCTCCGCCTCCACTGTTCCGGGTTCTGCGCCAATTCTTATGCTGTTGTTGCTTCAAAATAAAGTTGGGATCCATGTGAGCTAAAGGGTTAGAAAACCTTACTTTCCGAATCACGTGTCGGATTTTCTGTCTTGGCAAAGGCTCTGAGTCGGAGGAAATAATGGTGACCTTGTCATCAACCGCCTGGCTGCTCTCTGCATCGTCCTGATAGTAATGAGTGTCAATAAGGTGGATGAAAAAGGAGCCAAGGGAATCAAGATCTACCTCACGTTAAATGTGTCAGCAGAAGTGGATGTCTTTTTGCTTCTCTTCATTTCTTTGGTTTTGGCTCTGGCCTTCTTAGTGGCTTTCTCATCATATCTCTTGTCCCAGAAAAGTGGACCCAGCCTGAAAAACTTTACGATAAAGTCAGAATGTTCAGGTTTATGAGAAGTAAGGTAACAGGTATGTAAACCGGAAAAGCATACCTCCGGTGCCGGGTTAAGGCTACAGAAGGACATCACGGAAGAATTTTGACCCCGGTGGTGAAAAGCCCCGGTTCATGTGATTAGTGAAAACAATAACTTCGTCGGCTTGCGGCTGAGGTTTGATTTCATTCAGATTAGGAGCACGCAAATGAATAACGTCCTTGGCCGGTAAAAAAACCAATCTTTACATAATGTTCGAGCATAGCTTCGGTAACAATGGAAGGAAAGTAACTGTCTTGGTCATGATTGGGTGCAAGGCCTACAATAAAGCAAATAAAGATGTTATTAAACCGGCGGATATATGGCAGGTTACATATTGTTTCAACTACAATACAAGGAGAGTTAGCTCAGACAAAGTCGGCTTGGTTAGAGCCGGAAGATGGCCGAGTTATGGATTTAAGTGGATAATGGCGGCTCACACGGGGCCTAATGTAATTTGGTGGGTCACGGTTTATGTCCTAAGAGGCCAGGACAATTTTAGGGATCTAAATCTATCAACTGAGAATTTTTGCTAAGGGGCAGACAAACAGGTTCCGCAAGCTAGTGCTATAAATATGGATCTATGACAGTTTAGAAAAAGCAGTGAAAATAAAGCCAAAGGTGGCGGCAGTGGAAAAACCTAGATACGTTGATATGGTTCTTTGCAAAGAGATGCTATTTCAATGGCAAAAATGGTGACAAAACTAGTTCCGCATAAGATCTACGGTATATCCAGATTAGAAACTGCAGGAGTTGAAGAGGATAAGGAAGAATAGCAAGAACACTGATGAACGGCGCAAACCCTAAAAACAGATCTGAGAAGAAAGAGGGAGGCGTGCTTATAGGAGATAAGGATCAGCGGTGGTGCACTGGAGCTCTCTACTCTGGTCAGGTTGATGCAGCGGCCTGAGTTGGTGCAGCGGCTGGAAGTTGCAACGACAGGGTAAGAGCGCTCATGCGGCCGAGAGGAATAGGAAGACGAGGAAGCAGAGGGGAAAATGAGAGAGGCCCCCGTCCCTATTTATAAGGGGGCAAGTACAAGGCATGAATGGGAATCGAGGAGGCCGAAATCATCGCGTGGCTATAGGGACGCCATGATTTTTGGAATGTTTATTAAAGATAAGGATCAGTTAACGATGCTTTGAGACCAGTGTGCACTTAAAGCAAAATGACATCATGGAGGTTTAAGAGGATTCCAAGAGCTGATGTCACGGCTGGTTACAACAGGTGATGCAGGTTTTATCAACCTGGGACCTAATGTTGGGGATATAACTACCAGGTATGAACCGCCCAGGAGGGGCCGGGTCATACTGCTGGTGATAACTCATGGAGGGGGCGGGTCATAATAAGCCCGCTGACGGCCCAAGACCCAAAGGCGACTTAGGGCCCAGAAGGATGAACCGCCATAAGGATAAACGTGTCTTATAAGGCAGGCGTAGTTAGTCACCAAGCCGGACACGTTGTCTATGAGCCGGCTGGGACTATGTAAGCCGCCGAGCGTTAACCTGTGTATATAAAGGGACGACCCGGCGGCGAGTTAGGGCAAAAAAGAAAGAGATTGAGAACTAGGTCAAGCGTATTCGCTCCCTGGTAATCAAAGCCCAAGCAATAACCACCCTACATTGGATTAGGCTGTTACCTCCACCGCGAAGTGCCGAACCAGTATAAACTCTTCGTGTCCCTTGTCCTGTTTAACCCCTTCAAGCTAACTACGTTGCGATGGCTCCACACCTAAGTCCTTATGCTAGGACATCTGACGTGATATTTCCATGATATCCATCAAGGAATCCAAGTTGGATGTGCTTCAAACTCAACTTGACAAGTTCAAAATGAAGGATGGTGAAGGTGTCGCTGAAATGTACTCTAGGCTTCCTCTCATCACAAATGAGATTATCGTCTTAGGAAGTGAAGAGATGACCGACAAATTCATCATCAAGACCTTGAGAGCCTTGGATGGAAAATATGATACCGTGTGCACTTTGATCCAAATGATGCCAAACTACAAAGATCTCAAGCCAACCGAAGTGATTGGAAGAATTGTTGCTCATGAGATGTCACTCAAGGATAAAGAAGAGCTTCACAACAAGTCTAGTGGTGCTTACAAAGCCTCATGTGATGCTCCTACATCATCAAGTGAGAAACAAACCTTCAATGAAGAATTGAGCTTAATGGTGAAGAACTTCAACAAATTCTACAAGAGTAGAAGCAAGGAAAGAAGTTCCAAGTCAAGGTCCTACAATGACAAAAGATCTTCTAGTCATGAGCGAAATTGCTACAATTGTGAAAGACCTGGACACTACTCCAATGATTGTATGGCTCCCTACAAAAGAAGAGAAGACTCACCTAAAAGGAGAAGCAAAAGGGAAGAATCACCTCCAAGGGAGAGAAGGAGTAGAGATGATCGCAATGAATGAAGAACCTCTCGAAGAAGCAAGTATTCGGAAAGGAAGGACAAGTCATCAAGGAGCTACACAAAATGAAGACATCAAGCTCATGTTGGTGAATGGGTATCCGGCTCCGACTCCGACCACCACTCCTAGAGAAGTTATCACTCCGACTCCGAATATACTCAAGATGAAGGTGTTGCCAATCTAGCACTTGTGTCAACCAACTCCTATGACATATTTGACTCACCAAATGAAGGAATTGGAAGATGCTTCATGGCTAAAGGCCCCAAGGTAACACACCCCGAGTATGTTGATTTCAATAGTGATGAAGATGACTTGCTGGGTGATGGTGATTTACTTGTTGACAACTCTAGTGATGCATACTATGATGAAAATGCTATTAATCATGCTAATCAAGATGAAACGAATGACAATGATAAGAAGGAGATTGAGAGTCTAACTAAAGAACTAAACACTCTTAAGTTAGCTCATGAAACTACTTTAGATGATCATCGAGAACTTTTAAAAACTCATGAGAAGCTACGTTCAAGAAGCTCAATCTTGAGCAAGAACATGGGTTCTTAAAAGCCATCAATGATGATCTTCGGAAGAGAAGTTCTTCTTACATTGCCAAGTGTTTACTATTGTCTACTTACATGCCACAAGTAAAATCTAGCAACAAGGGTAAGAAAGATTCTTCTTCCAGTAGTAACAATAATCATGCTAAATCTAATATTGTTGCTTCTAGTAGTTCCCTTGATTCCACTAATGATTCTTTTAGCCAAGTTACACTTGAGCAAGAAAATAGCTTATTGAAGGGAATTATAAAGAAAGATGTTTACAAGAGCCTTACCAGAAGTAAGCAATTTGAGGAAACTATACGCAAGCAAGGAAGGCACCGGAAGAATCAAGGTGTTGGTTTTGAATGAAATTTCAATGCCAATGGAGTTGACTGGGAAGAAGATCAATACCCCAAGACGAAGTTTGTTCCTCAACAAGAGAAGTATGATCCTACTTCCTTCAAGGGGACACAAGCTCAAGATGATCTTCCACCATAAGACCACAAGCTGAAAGTCATGGACAAGCTTCAAGAGGAGATTGATGCATTTGAATATGCTCCAAAGGCCTTGGTCAAGTGGGTTCCCATGACTTCATGAAGTTCTACTTCATCAAGTACATATACAACCCCAAGGATTCCCATCAAGATGATGTGGATCCTGAAGAATAAGAACTAGAGAGTTCTTGAGGGTGACTCCGCCAACATACTTCACTCATATTCATTTTGGCAAGAACAAGTGCAAACAACTTCCACATCTTGCACTAGTTCAAGGAGTCACAAACCCTCTTGTTGGTAAGACAAGGGACAAGGTAATCTAATGCTTTCTTGGACATCATCATGTGTGTGCTTCACTCTATGTCTATGGATATCCTTGTTTGTTTCGTGTGGGACTAACCCATGTAGGTATTGAAAGTGCAACTCACTCCAATGGATTGCTCCAAATGATCTACATCAACAATGAGCATCCACATCTTCAACATCTACATGAAGTCATCATCGACAAAACCCAAGGTTAGTTCACCCCTCTTAGGGGGGATATCACATCTAGGGGGAGCTTTACTCTAAGAATTTAGCTAAAGCAACTCTAATGGCGTGAACACAACAATACTTTATGTAAAAGTGGTAACCCGACTTGTGCTTAAACGATGAGTATGACCTATGAACAAATGTTCTCATTTGACTCCTAAGTCAATATACTCATATATAGATGCCTAGTCATCACCAATTGCTTGATAGATGCTAGAGTGATTGTGCATGCTTTGCCACATACTTCATTTGCCATTTTGTTGTGTGAGCATGTTGATTGCATACTTTTATCATTCGAGGACATCCATTTGTTGCTTTGATTGTTTGGCTCTTCTTCTTTTGCCAAATGGATGGACAAGAATGCCTAAGAACTTCCTCTAGCTATCTATGCTTTTCTCATCTCAAACTCTATTAATGCTACATCACAAAGTTTGAACAAGTAAAATTCGAACCCTCTGGGTGAGGATCACTCCGAGTCACCGATTCATCATAGACTTAAACTTCCAAAACCTCTCTGTGCATTTCGGTCTGACCGATTCATCCATTTTGGTGATACCGAGTTCACTGAGTTGTTCTAGTTTTCAATCTCGTTGCAACCGATTAGAACTTTCCGGTCACACCGAGTTGCAGTAACCGCTTGTGATTCTGCATCTTAGTGCCACCGAGTTGTTCCACTCGGTCACACCGATAGTGTCAGGATATATATACCGACGGGTCAAATTTTGGAAATTCCTCCAAAACCTCTTCGCATGCGCGTGTCTTGCTCTGCCGCCTCGGGTCTCCGGATTGTCCTCTTGTCGCCAGCGACCTCCCGATTGTTGGTCTCCGCCGCTGTCAACGAAAATCTTCAACTCTGTTGCCGCCGTAGGGAGCTCTTCGCCAAGTTAGGGCATTAGTTCGACAATTTGTGCATTCATTTACCTCCAATTCTTATCAAAAAGACAATGCCATGTTTATTACCAAGTATGAGATCAATCTATCTAGACAAAACTTCCATTAAATTAGTTTTGATTTGAAAATTTAGGGTTAGGTTTCCGCCAAACTCATCACGGACCGACCAAATTGTAGAAATCGGTCTCAGCGATTTGGCTTAGGCCATTGCACTTGTAATTTTCGGTCTGACCGAAACTTGCAAATCGGTATGACCGAGTTCAGGACTTTGTGAAACCCTAGCAAACTCGGAGTCACAGAACTGTGTCTCGGTCTGACCCATTTCACTAGTTTAGACTCCAAAGTTGCTCCGGTGTCACCGAGTTTAACAAACCAGTAGATTTGAAATGCTTTTTGTGGAAAACTAAAACTAAGTTTTTGACTCGTTCTTTTTGCAAAAATTCTGCACTTTGTGATGCTCATCCAATCTATCTCATCTACAACTATTCACAGGGTCAGCTATCAGTTTGCAGTGTCAGAATGTCTGATCAGAGTGACAGCCAGAAAAAGTCAGTGGAGCAGATGGATATGAGTGAGGGCACTAGTCCCTCTGGCAGCGTTGATGAGGGTAGCGGTAGCACACCAAGCAATCTGCCTAAGGCAACAACTAGGCAGAGAAAGAAGAAAACTTTAGATCCAGAGGATGAAGACTTTGAAGTTGAGGAAGTGACTACAAAGAAGAAGGTGCTTAAGAAAGAGTATGTTGCTACTTCCACCGAGCTAGGTCAGCACAAGAAAGCACCTGTCAGGAGAGGGCCAATGTCAAAGGCCAGGGCATCAACACAAGAGATAATGGAATTCACTCTTGAGGCCAGAGAAGGTGGAGAAGGAAAGAAGAGAAAAGAAAGGGTCAGGAAAACAGTTGCAAGAGTGCTTGGAAATCCTTCAATGAGGAGAGATTCTGCAAGAGAGGATGATGCACCTCCTCCCAAGTCTCAAAAGCTAATGGGGGATGCTATTAAGTCTGGGGCTGCACCTTCAAAGCCCAAGACTGCCCCCAAAGCTTCAGCTAAAGCCTCCAAGTCTGCGCCCAAGAGAAGCACCAGGAACATTCTTGTTGTAGAGAAGAACAGCCCAAGTGTCTGAGGTTGAAGAAGAAGATGATGAAGCCCAAGTGCTCAGAAAACTCAAGCTAAAGATACCAGACCAGGATGACAATCATCCAGTGGAAGAGAACATGAAAGAGAGAAAGGATGCAGGTCTCAGACTGTGGAGATAATCAGATCCTTATGCTACGAGGAGGAGAACTATTGTGGACTACAGGTTCCACACCAAAGAACAACAAGATTTCTATGAGACAGTGCTACTTGACAAGAAGCCCATTGTTTGTGATATGATGTGGGTTGATTGGAAATATATTGATGCTAATGAAGATCACTTTCCAGGAGTGCATTAAAGCTTCAAGCTCAATGGAGTTGACAGGTTTGTGGGTCAAAAGTTGACCAAGTGGAATGATGAGCTCATTGTGCAGTTTTACTCAACAGCTCATTTCTATCCTGATGGAAAAATTGTGTGGATGTCTAAAGGTACAAGGTACCAATCTTCTGTAGATGAGTGGGCCAAGCTCATAAATACCCCCAAAGAAGCTGAGAAAGGCATTGATGCCTATGCTGAGAAGAAGAAGGATCACAACTCCATGGCAAAGATGTACAAGGAGATACATGACAAAGCCTTGGAGACACACAAGCTAGGCTCAGTGTATTACTTGATGTCTGGATTGGCCACAATGAACACCATTCTGAGGCACACCTCGTCGCCCAAATCAGGAGATCATGGGATGATCAGTGGCCATTCCATAAATTTGCTTCAGCTCTTTGACTTGCCCCAGAAGTTTAAAGTCATGAGCTTGATTGTTGAGACCATCAAGAGAACAGTTGCTGACCATAAGAGGTCATGTGGGTATGCTCCACACATACATATGTTGATTAACTCCAAGATTCCCAAAGGAGTATCCTTGTTGGACAAAGAGCATCTACCCTTGAGGCCAGATTTTGAGGACAACACTGTTGTCAAGAATGCTGAAGATCCCACATCTCTGGAAGCTCAAGAGAAGAGGCAGAAAGCACAAGCTGAGAAGGCAGCAAAGATGGCAAGTGCTGAATAAGCTTCACTAATGTTCCTCAAGTCAAAGAAAGACCAACTTGGATATCTTATTCAAGATACCTTGAGAATTGAGAAAGGATTGGCCACCATGACTCAGAACCAAGAGAACCTGGAGAGGATCATTGAAATAAAGGTCTATGATCTTGACTTGAAGGTGACAGAGATACAAACAGCAGTTGAGCAGCTCCAGGAAGAAGCAGAAGAGAGGAAGGGTAAAGCAACTACTGAAGTGTTTCAGAGAGTGCCTAGGGCACAGAGATTCACAGCAGTGCCAGTGCCAGACACTAGAGCTACAGCATCAGCACTTGCAGCCACAGCTCCAGTTGCTCCTCCAGTGGCAACTCCACCAGCTCCATCAACTTCAACAGATGCTTTCATCCTTGGTGTCTGAGGGAGTCCTGGACTAGGGGGTGTTCGGATAGCCGAACTATCATCATTGGCCGGACTCCAAGACTATGAAGATACAAGATTGAAGATTTGTCCCGTGTCCGGATGGGACTTTCCTTGGCGTGGAAGGCAAGCTTGGCGATACGGATATGTAGATCTGCTACCATTGTAACCGACTCTGTGTAACCCTAGCCCTCTCCGGTGTCTATATAAACGGGAGGGTTTTAGTCCGTAGGACACACAACAATCATACCATAGGCTAGCTTCTAGGGTTTAGCCTCCTTGATCTCGTGGTAGATCTACTCTTGTACTACCCATATCATCAATATCAATCAAGCAGGAGTAGGGTTTTACCTCCATCGAGAGGGCCCGAACCTGGGTAAAAACACCGTGTCCCATGTCTCCTGTTACCATCCGCCTAGACGCACAGTTCGGGACCCCCTACCCGAGATCCACCAGTTTTGACACCGACATTGGTGCTTTCATTGAGAGTTCCTCTGTGTCATCACCTATAGGCCCGATGGCTCCTTCGATCATCAACAACGACGCGGTCCAGGGTGAGACTTTTCTCCCCGGACAGATCTTTGTATTCGGCGGCTTTGCACTGCGGGCCAATTCGTTTGGCCATCTAGAGCAGATCGAAAGTTACGCCCTTGACCATCAGGTCAGGTTTGGAAGTTTGAACTATTTGGCCGACATCTGCAGAGACTTGATCTTCGACTGATTCGAGCCACAGCCGAGCATGTCGCACTGTCACGATGGGCATGATTTAGCTCTGCTGCCGGACAGTGCCCTGGAGGCCGCACAAGAGTCCGCTCCGACCCTTAACTCGGAGCCGGCTGCGCCGATTGAGGATGGGTGGCTGGACACCGCCTCAGGGGTTGTTACCTCTACGACGATGGAGCCGAATACTGACCCTGTCCCTTGTGAAGCTCGTGACTCCGAGGTGCCGGACTCCTCGCCGGACTTCGAACCTCCCGCGCCCCTTCCAATCGAATCCGATTGGGCGCCAATCATGGAGTTCACCACTGCGGACATCTTCCAGCACTCGCCTTTTGGCGACATCCTGAATTTGCTAAAGTACCTCTCTTTATCAGGAGAGCCCTGGCCGGATGGCGGTCAGGACGGTTGGGATGCGGGCAACAAAGAAATTCAAAGCCCACCCATCACCCACTTTATAGCCACTGTCGATGACTTAACCGATATGCTAGACTTCAACTCCGAAGACATCGACGGTATGGACGATGATGCCGGAGACGACCAAGAACCAGCACCCACAGGGTACTGGAAGTCCACTCCAACTCACAATGTATATATGGTGGATACACCTAAAGGAAGCGATAACGAGGAACAACGGGATGTTGCGAAGGATAATTCCCCCGAAAAACAGCCAAAACGGCGACGCAAGCGCCGCCAAAATTCCCGCCTTGACAATGACATCACCCATGTAGACCCAGCCATAGAGCAGGGCAAACCGGTTGACGACGAACATGTCCCCGATCAACTATCCGAACAGGATGAATTAAAAAAGCAATCCACCCCCGGCGAAAACAACAGTCCGGATGATCTCACACCGGACACATCGGTGGAGCAGAAGAACCTCCACAAAAGGCTCGTCGCCACTGCACGAAGCTTGAAGAAGCAGAAGCGGAAGCTCAAAACAGCGGAAGACGTACTCAGAATGAGATGGAGCAAAGTACTCAAGACCGCGGACAAATACGGCGACAGTCACCAAGCAAAGAGCTACCCGAAGCGTAAACTACTGCCAGAATTTGACGAGGAGGCCATAGAGTCCCCACAATCAAAAAACAAAGAGGTCGCCCGGTCGGATGGACGACCATATGGCAAACGAAGAGCGGCAAGCGGCGCCGCACACAAGCCGACACGTGATCCATATAAGGATCCTCATAAAGAGGATGGCCCGGTCAGGTCCATTTATGGGTCCAGAAATCAAGCTTCAGAAAGCGAAACAACACGTCGAGTATTCGAAAATCACGGCACACCCAAATACAGGGGCGCCGCACACCCCTTATGTTTCACCGATGAGGTGCTGGATCATGAATTTCCAGCGGGATTCAAACCCGTAAACATAGAGGTATACGACGGAACAACAGACCCTGGAGTCTGGATTGAGGATTATATCCTGCACATACATATGGCCAGAGGAGACGACCTCCACGCCATAAAATACCTACCCCTCAAGCTCAAAGGGCCAGCCCGACATTGTCTCAAAGGCCTCCCAAAAAATACCATTGGAAGTTGGGAAGAGCTCGAGGATGTGTTTTGGGAAAATTTTCAGGGGACGTATGTCCGCCCTCCGGATGCAGACGATTTAAGTCACATAACTCAACAGCCCGGAGAGTCAGCCCGCAAATTCTGGAACAGGTTCCTCACCAAAAAGAACCAAATAGTCGACTGTCCGGACGCCGAAGCCTTAGCAGCCTTCAAACATAACGTCCGAGACGAATGGCTCGCCAGACACCTCAGCCAGGAAAAGCCTAGGACAATGGCCGCACTAACAAGCCTCATGACCCGCTTTTGCGCGGGAGAGGATAGCTGGCTGGCAAGACGCAGCACCAGTGACCCAAGTACATCCGAAGTCAGGGATGGAAATGGGAAACCACGACGCAAAAAGGACCAGTGCCGAACTAAGGTAAACGGCCCAAAGAGCACGACAGTCAACGCCGGGTTCCAAAGCTCTCGACAGAACAACAAAACACTGCCTCTCAAGGACAACAGCGACGAGCTATCAAACCTAAACAAAATCTTGGACAAGATATGCCAAATCTACAGCACCTCCAGGAAGCCTGCAAACCATACCCACAGAGATTGTTGGTCTTCAAACAGTCCGACCGACTTAATGCCGAACACAAGGGGCTCGAAACACCAAGTGAGGACGATGACGAACTCCACAAGCAGAGCACCGACAAACTAAGGAATTTCCCACAAGAGGTCAAAACAGTAAATTCACTTCATGTGATAATAGGCAAAAATAGAGCGGCGCCCATTAAAATGCGCGCCGCACGGTCCACCCTAGCGGAGCCCAGACACTGGATGTCAAAACCAATCACCTTCGATCATCAGGATTACTCCGGAAGTATCCGGAACGCAGGATGGACTGCCATGATATTAGATCCTATAATCGACGGACTGCACTTTACACAAGTCCTAATGGACGGCGGCAGTGATCTAAACCTGCTTTATCAGGACATAATCCGCAGAATGGGGATAGACCCAACCAAAAGACGCCATAGCAACCCTTCCTTTAAAGGAGTAATGCCAGGCCCATATGCCCATTGTACGGGCTCTCTACTACTAGAAGTTGTGTTCGGCTCAGCCGACAACTCCCGTCGTGAAAAGCTAGTCTTCCACATCGCCCCATTTAAAAGCAGCTATCAAGCACTATTGGGACGCGAAGCTTTCGCCCGCTTTAACGCAATACCGCATTATGCATCTCTTACACTCAAAATGCCAAGTCCACGCGGCATAATCTCATTAAAGGGAAACCTCGAGTGTTCCTCGAATAAGGAAGAAAGTGAGACTGCCTCGACAGCCACTCATTAATCCGGTTTGCCGATCAAAGCCCCCAAACAGGTCATTCAGACCCCGGACACGGTTAGGCGAGTCCGGCGCAAATAAACAAGGGGCTTACCAGCCGCGTACCCCCTTACAAGGGTCTGCACGCACGTACAATAAGAGACAATGAGGCTCAATTTTATTCGTTTTTTGAATTATACTCTGTTTATACATTTTTCGCACGATCCTTTTTCAGACTACGTTCTTCTCTCTTACAGATGAACACCGTGCTACGCCCGTCCAGGATACGGCACAATGGAGACACAGGCGCAGACGTGCAGTAGGGACCCGTTACAAGGATTCTTTTCAGATTAAGACCCTGCGTAAACCTTTCTTACTGTCTCTTGTTGATACACATCCCCCAGTTCCTCACTATAACCGAGGAGGAGGCTGGCGTTTTGGCATCGGCCGCGTCAGAAATTCTGCGCGTACCTGGACACCAGGGGCTTAGGGCATTGTTCTGCCCATTTTCATAAAGACCGAATACCTTAGGGAGTGTTCGGTGTCTCGAGTTAGGGCTTATATGCATCAGCTTCGAATCATGTCTTTGGTCAAATGTTGGGTTTGCCTGGCTCCTGTGTTTTGCTGCCTTTCGTTTCGCTCTATCGGCTAACGCGGCACCAGGAGAACTACTGCGATTGTGCCCCGGTTCGTCCAGGTGAGCACCTCAGTAGAGAAAGCCAAAAACTGACTATCATGATATAGCGAGAGACTGGTCAACCACTCGATCGACTACCGGACTGTTTAGAATTCCTCCGCTTTAACGAAGGACCGTTTCCCGGTCAGGCACATACGCGCCCCAAAATTCCGAGAGCGTAGTGCCCCTAGGGGCTATATAGTAGCCCCACCATTGAACTCCAATGGCTAAGTGAAAGTGATAAAGCATTATAGTCCGGTTGCCTAGTTTGCTACGCTATCACCTCCTTCACAGGACCAAGACGTTGGATTAAGTGTGAAAATGCGCTATTTCTTGCAAACACCCCCACACTATGTGCGTGGGGGCTGAAGCCGAAGACTGCCATCTTTCAGGTTATATACACATATACGTTAAACGGCCGCACAGGAGGAATTTTAACACTTGAATGCACAAGTATAAAAGGACCTTATATTATATTCGAAGCATGGCTTCACAAATCATACATGTCACTTAAACATAACATTTTTCGAGCACTGCGTCTCTATTAAACGAGCGCCCTGTAGGACTTCCCCAAAATAGTGCTCGGCTCGTAATCGGCTCTTGTCCGAATCCTGGGAAGCAACATCGGTGGCCTCCATCTCTACCCAGTATGTTTTGACACGGGCGAGCGCCATCCGTGCACCCTCTATGCATGTCGACCGCTTCATCGCCTTGATATGCGGCACCGCATCAAGGAACTGCTACACCAAGCCAAAATAACTCTTTGGCTCGGGCCTTTCCGGCCACAGATGAGCCACGACATCCTTCATGGCAAGTCCAGACAACCTATTCAGCTCGGCCCACTCGGCTAACCGATCGGTCAATGGAAGTGGACGCTCTGGACTATGGAATTGCGACCAAAAAAGCTCTTCCATTCCGTGATCCTTCTGGCCTCGGAAGTGTACAACCGCGTCTGCGGCACCCGCCGCCAAATTCAGATAGGCATCCTCCGCACCCCACAACTGGCCCAACTGAGCATACTTTGGATCCGTGAACTTCCTATGAAGCAGAAAGGGCTTTCCAGCCGCAATATCCCCGGCCTGACGTAGCTCCTCCTTTATGGCTCTCATCGCGGAGTGGGCATCCTTGGCTTCGGTGGTGGCCTTGTTCAGGCCCTCTTGCTCCGCTCGGCGTTCTCTTTCAAGAAACTCATAGCGGTCGGTAGCATCCTTTAGCTTTACGGCCATTCCGGCCATTTCCTCCCTGCTTCGGCAGTGAGCAGCCTGTTCGGCTTTTAGCTCTTTGGCCGCCTTCAAGCCAGCCCCATTACTTTTTCTGGCTTGCTCCTTGGCTCGGGCAAGCTCTACCCGAAGGTCCTCCATAGCAGCGGCACCATCTGCATTAAGCATACATGTAGTAAGGCACGGGCGTCAAGCTCCCTTACCAGGTGTTTTGCGGAGAAGCCACATACCTTGTGACTCGTCAAGTCGCCTATTAACTAGCGCGATGTCCGCATCCGCAACGTCCAGTTGCCGCTTTAGTTCGGCAACTCCATCAGTACGGCTGGCCACCGAACGCTTCGCCCACTGAATAGGAAGGGAGACATCTTAACACTGAGATTATGATCCTTGGCACGCCGTCACTTCTGACAACGTACCGAGACTCAGGGGCTACTATCTATACAGGGCGCATTCTATATGCAAAACTGTTAGAAGGTATATCATTTTCGCGTACCTCAAACCCCGTCAGTAAACTTCTGACGGCTTCATGCAATCCGCTCTCAACGGATGAAATCCTTTCAATCACCATACCCATTAATGCACGGTGATCTTCTGAGATAGATGCTCGCCCGAGCAGATCTTTCAGCTCCTCCGACCGCACACCAGTTGGTGCCGGACCTCCCGGCCCTGCCGGACTCGGGGAAACCCTTCGTGACAACACCTCAGGGTCGTCCGCCCCGCCTGATGGCGTGGCAGATGGAGGCGTTTCGCTCTCCATCATCTCCGGACGAAGATCCCCCGAAGATGAGCTTTGCTGAGAAGGGCTGAGATCCGAACTACAAGGTAAAAACTTCGGTCATCCTCAGAAATAAAAACAGGGATGTCTCTTATTACAGAACTCCCCTTTCTACTTACGGCTCGCTGGAGGGCTGATTCCCTTGGGGAAATAGTGCGGCCAGGGCCTCTCCTGGCGCAGGACCCTCTGGCGAAGATTTCTTCCCCCGCTTTGAGGCCTTGACCTCCGGATCTTTAGAAGCGGTCCTCTTCTCCCCTTGGAGGGAGGGATTCTCGATCCCCCCTTCCTTAAAGGCCTCCTTAGCATAGGCGGTGGCTTTCCTGTTCCCCCCTTCACCCTCTTCCAAAGGCACAGCCTCCAGCATCTTGGTTAACACAGGATCCGGCGAGGTCTCAGGGAGAGGGGCCGGACACCTTATTAGCTTTGCTTCTGCTATCCATTCCTGTTCAAGGGACAGCTCTTTAAAGGGCAAGTAATATGATGAATGTACGGATAGCACGTCCGGGCACAAGAACTACTTACTTGAGTATCCGGGCGATTGCAGCTCAGACCTGCGTCCTCGGTCAAGTCCGGACACATCTCTTGTGATCCGAAGAATAGTTTATACATCTCCACGGGCGTCGCACCCATGAAGTGGTGGAGAGCTCGCAGTCCCTCCGGATTGAATTCCCACAAGCGGAGAGGGCGACGTTTGCAGGGCAGAAGGCGCTGAATCAGCATAACCTCCGCCACTACGACCAGATTGATCTCCCTCTCTTGGAGGTCTCGAATCCGGCCCTGCAATATTGGTACGTCCTTGGACGGCCCCCAGTTGAGCCCTTTGTTGACCCATGACGCCAGCTGTTGTGGAGGGCCCGAGCGATAGGCAGGTGGCGCCACCTGCCTGGTGCCCCTGGGAGCGGTGATGTAGAACCACTCCTATTGCCACAAACCAAGCTCCTCTTGAAAGGAGCCCTCGGGCCATGGAGCATCGGCCCTCTTGCTTATAATTGCCCCTCCACACTCTGCCTGTCGCCCCTTGATCATCTTCGGCTCCACGTTGAAGGTCTTGAGCCACAATCCGAAGTGAGGGATAGTGCGGAGGAAGGCCTCGCAGACAACAATTAACGATGAGATGTGGAGGATGGACTCCGGAGCCAAGTCATGGAATTCCAGCCCATAGTAAAACATGAGCCCCCTCACGAAGGGGTCCATCGAGAAGCCTAAACCCCGACAGAAGTGAGACACGAACACCATGCTCTCACCAGGCTCGGGAGTGGGAATGACTTGCCCGTGGGCGGGTAGCCTATGCGAAATCTCGCCGGTTAGATACCTGGCGTCTCTCAGCTTTAGCACGTCTTCTTCTGTGACGGAAGAGGGCATCCACTGGCCCTGTAGGTCGGAGCCGGACATTGTCAAAGGTCCGAAGCGCTCGAATCTGGAACCTTGGGTGTTGGAACTCGAGGCGAGGGACGGATTCGATTGAGATTGAAGAAAGGGAACGGGCCTTGGTCTCATTATAAAGGGGTAGAATACCAAGAGCCATCCCCGTGACCGTTTGGGACACACCTTCGATGGAGGGGGCGTGCCAACGGGCGCGGTTGGGTTAACCACGTCCGTATTGATGATTATCCCGGGATAAGGGGACATGATCTTTGCTTCGATAAGACGTGCCAAGGAAACCTCTTCGCTAAACGCGCTGAGGTGGAACAGTAAAAATAACTCGAATAAAGGCTTGGCCGTGGTGTGACGTCACACTGCGAAATACATCAGCAGATTGAACTTGTGTAAATATTATTCTCTCTGCGGCGGCATGTGGAATTTATTTTGCAGAGCCGGACACTACCCTGGTGTTCAAAATCTTCTATGAATTATTCGGAGGAGGAACCCGCCTTGCAATGCCGAAGACAATATGCGCGCCGGACTCGGCGTCATTGAAGCCTGGTTCAGGGGCTACTGAGGGAGTCCTGGAATAGGGGGTGTCCGGATAGCCGAATTATCATCATTGGCCGGACTCCAAGACTATGAAGATACAAGATTGAAGACTTCGTCCCGTGTCTGGATGGGACTTCCCTTGGCGTGGAAGGCAAGCTTGGCGATACGGATATGTAGATCTCCTACCATTGTAACCGACTCTGTGTAACTCTAGCCCTCTCCGGTGTCTATATAAACCGGAGGGTTTTAGTCCGTAGGACACACAACAATCATACCATAGGCTAGCTTCTAGGGTTTAGCCTCCTTGATCTCGTGGTAGATCTACTCTTGTACTACCCATATCATCAATATCAATCAAGCAGGAGTAGGGTTTTACCTCCATCGAGAGGGCTCGAACCTGGGTAAAAACATCGTGTCCCTTGTCTCCTGTTACCATCCACCTAGATGCACAGTTCGGGACCCCCTACCCGAGATCTGCCGGTTTTGACACCGACAGTGTCCTCTCAACACCACCTCCTGAAGATCAAGCTTAGATAGCCGCATATCACTACGCATTTTCAAGCTTTTTGGTAACTAGTTGCCAAAGGGGGAGAAAGTGTATAGATCATAGGCTTCGGGAGAGAGAGCTTTGCTTCTTTTTGCTACTTATTTGCTTGTTTTCTTGGTTTGATAATTTATGTCTATGTGTGTGAGATATTTTGTATGGTCATGTGGTTGATCATATCATGCTTAATGCATGTGCTTCAATGATGATATTCTCTATCTTTATTGTATGATCATTCACTTTGCCTTGGTGATGACTTCTTGTTCCTATATCTATCATTTTGAGCGCTCCACCAAGATGTATGTGACATGGAAGAGTAACCCATGATCCTAATTCGTTGTGCATTTGCATTCAAAAGAAAATCTTAAATAGTGCACAAATTTAGGGGGAGCTTTTTTTTATCACATACTTCTCAAAGCGATGATGTTTTCCATTCTTATTTTCATCTGTCAAAGCTTTGATCTATATGTTGTTATCAATTACCAAAAAGGGGGATATTGAAAGTGCAACTAATCTCTGGGTGGTTTTCGTAATTCTTAACAACATATAGCTCATTGAACTAATGCTCTTTCAAGATGATCATTTCAGAAAGTTCAATGATTGGCATGGCATGGACTAGAGATGTGGACCCCTAAAAATGCTAAGGACACATATTGGCAACAAGCTCAAGACTCTACATTTTTATTTAAGTGATCGAAGATCACATTGAGTCCATAGGAAAGCCAATACTATTAAAAGGGGATGAGGTATTGCTTAATGGCCTACTTGCTCAAAATGCTTAGTGATATGCTCCAAAATCCTCAACCACTTTCTCATTTCCACATATGTCCTAATGAAAGAACAAGTGCTCCCTGGGTGATTTTGGTAATTCATGACAACATATCTCTTGTTGGACTAATACTTCTACCTAGTGCATTTCAGATAAGTTCAACATTAGAGTGGCGTGGACATGGACAAGAAGATGTGGAACCCCTTCAAGATGCTAAGGACAAATATTGGCAACAAGCTAAAGACTCTACATTTTCATTTTAGTGATCCAAGATCACATTGGGTCCATAGGAAAGCCAATACTATTAAAAGGGGATGTGGTGTTGCTTAATGGCTTGCTTGCTCAAAGTGCTTAGTGATATGCTCCAAAACCTCAGCCACTTTCTCAAATCCACATATATCCAAAACCTAAATGCCAAACTCGGCCCCATCGACTTTGTCTATCTGGCGCCACCGAGTTTCATCTTATTCAGCCACTGCCAAACCCTAGTCACTTCGGTCTCACAGAGATGGGCTAGCAAACTCTCTGTGATCTATTGTAACATTTACGGTCTAACCGAGTTTGTTCAGTTGGTCCCACCGAGTTTACTTGACCAATGCTCTGTTTACTTATTACCAAAATCGCTCTCACCGAGTTTGAGTAATCGGTCAAACCGAGTTGAGGTTTTACCCTAACCCCTACACATCGGTCCCACCGAGATGACTACATCGGTCCCACCAAAAACTCTAACGTTCATATTTTTACCTGGATCGGACTGACCGAGTTTGCTGATTCGGTCCCATCGAGTTTGGGAATTGTGACGCCCGGATAATTAGACTACAGTAATCCCAAGCTAATGATGCCACGTCACCTCCGTTACTGTTGTTAATCTCCCGATGACTCAATCCCGTTCGAATTCAAATTTTAAAATAAAAACAAACAACAAACGTTTTCAAACAATAAAGCTAAAATGTTCGGGTTGTGCCAAATATTGCATAGGTAATTATGGCGAAGGAACCACACTATTACAAAATGCTTAAAAACTATGAGACGAATAAAACAGTAGCAAAAACTATTATTTAAATACTTTAAATATTAAATAATTACAAAACTATTTTATTTTGGGTTAGCAAATTTATGAGGCAGTGGCATAATTAGTAAACATCTATTTAGGTGCCACTTTGGTATCCTGTTATCAATAGAATAAATAGCAACTAAAAGTAATAAAATAAATAAAAGAAAGAAAATACAAAAGGAGGAAACAAAAGAAAAGGGAAAGAAAAGCAAGCACCCCCCGGGCCAGCCGACCCAACTGGCCGGCCCATTCGGCCACCGGCCCAACTGGGCCATGGCCTAGTCGGCCGCCCCCTGGCCTATAGGCCACCCCACACCCCAGAAACCCTAGCCCCCTCGATTCCCCACGCCCCAAT
>NC_041393.1:755902666-755902976 GCF_002162155.2 Triticum dicoccoides | reverse complement strand
GCCCGGAACCCCCGCCGGAGCCGCCCCGCCGCCCTGCCGTCGTTGGTGCCACCTGCGCCGCCTCGTCGCCTCGCCTCATCCCCGCCAGCCTCCCCAGGCCTCGTCGATGCTCGTCGTCCCCGCCGGCAACCTCCCCCGACGCCGCCCGGATCAATCTTCGCCGCCGAACAGGACTACCTCGTCGGACTGCCTCCCCGACGCCGTCGTCTCCGTCCTCCGCCCCAAGCCCCGCTGCCCCAGACCCTACTCCCCCTGTGAGGCCCTCTCCTCCTCTCTCCCTCGCGTGCACGCGCTCACGCACCGGCGCCCC
>NC_041393.1:755897057-755902588 GCF_002162155.2 Triticum dicoccoides | reverse complement strand
GCCCCCCTCCCGCGGCTCCCTCCGCCGCGCCGGAGCCCCAGCGGTGGCCGCTGGTTGATCCCGTGCCTACTCCCGTTGTCCACGGGCGAGGCCACCAGACGGGCGCCCGCCCGCACCCGCTCGGGCAGTGCCCGCCGCCCGCACCCGCTAAGGCCCCTGGGGCCTATGACAGATGGGCCCCATGCCCATAACGTTTTATAAAAAAAAGGAATTAAAAATAAAAATAATAAATAAAAAAATGATTTAATAAAATTATTTATTAATTAATTAATTATCTAATGAATTAATTAAGTTAATTAATCCGGTTTAATTAATTTAATTAACTAGTTAGGTTAATTAAATAGTAACTAAATTAACTAATCTGTAATTAACCTAATTAGAGAATGACAGGTGGGTCCCACTGGACCCACATGTCAGGTTGACCAAGTCAACTCTGTTGACTGCTGACGTTGGCATGACATCATGCTGACGTCATAAATCCATTTTTCGAATTAATTAAATACGTAATTAAATTCTAGAAATTAATAAAATCTTTAGAAAATCATATCTTTTAATCCGTAACTCGGATTAAAATATTTTCAACATGAAAGTTGCTCAGAACGACGAGACGAATCCGGATACGCAACCCGTTCGTCCGCCACACCCCCCCTAACCTATCAAACTCGCAACTTTCCCCCTCCGGCTCCTTTGTCCGAAAATGCGAAACACCGGGAATACTTTCCCGGATGATTCCCCCCTTCACCGGTACCACCTCGTACCGCGTTAGGGTACACCTAGCATCACGCTTCGTCATGTCATGCATCGTCATGCATTTGTTTGCATTATATTTATTGTTTCTTCCCCCTCTTCTCTCGCTAGACATCGAGACCGACGCCGCTGCTACCCAGTACGACTACGGTGTTGACGACCCCTCTCTCTTGCCAGAGCAACCAGGCAAGCCCCCCCTTTGATCACCAGATATCGCCTATTCTTCTCTATACTGCTTGCATTAGAGTAGTGTAGCATGTTACTGTTGGTTACCCCTATTCTGTTGCATAGCCTGTCATTGTTGCTACAGTCATTGATACCTTACCCGCAATCCTACATGCTTAGCATAGGATGCTAGTATTTTCATCTGTGGCCCTACATTCTTGTCCGTCTGCTGTGCTATACTATCGGGACGTGATCACTCGGGAGGTGATCACGGGTATATATGATACATGTGGTGACCAAAGACGGGTCGGCTGGTGGAGCACCTGGGAGTGGATCTTTGTGGCGGAGCGACAGGGCAGGTTGAGTCCGCCTAGGAGAGAGGTGGGCGTGGCCCTGTTCGGCGTTCGCGGATACTTAACACGCTTAACGAGATCTTGGTATTTGATCTGAGTTGGCTACGAGCCTATACGCACTAACCAACTACGTGGGAAAGATATGGGCACTCGGCGTCGTGGTATCAGCCGAAGCACTTCGTGACGCCAGCGACGGAGCGGCGCGCGCCGAATTGGACTGGAACGCCACTAGGCTAGGTCTGCTTTCGGCCGCCCACGCAACGTGCAGGTGTGCTCAGGGCGATGGGCCCAGACCCCTGCGCGCTTAGGTTTAGACCGGCGTGCTGGCCTCTCTGTTGTGCCTAGGTGGGGATGCGACGTGTTGATCTTCCGCGGCCGGGCATGACCCAGGAAAGTGTGTCCGGCCAAATGGGATCAAGCGTGTTGGGTAAGTTGGTGCACCCCTGCAGGGAAGTTAATCTATTCGAATAGTCGTGATCTTCGGTAACAGGACGACATGGAGTTGTACCTTGACCTTATGACAACTAGAACCGGATACTTAATAAAACACACCCTTCCAAGTTCC
Source organism: Triticum dicoccoides (assembly GCF_002162155.2). Lineage (NCBI taxonomy): Eukaryota > Viridiplantae > Streptophyta > Magnoliopsida > Poales > Poaceae > Triticum > Triticum dicoccoides. The sequence continues at coordinate 755,900,758 of NC_041393.1, read as the reverse complement.
ACAGACAACCCGGTGATCGCTTTTCCACAGGGCGACGAGGGGAGGATCACCGGGTAGGTTTATGCTATGCGATGCTACTGGAGATGCTACTTGGAGACGCTACTTGGAGAGGCTACTTGGAGGACTTCAATCTACTCTCTTCTACATGCTGCAAGACGGAGGCTGCCAGAAGCGTAGTCTTCGACAGGATTAGCTATCCCCCTCTTATTCTGGCATTCTGCAGTTCAGTCCACCGATATGGCCCTTTACACATATACCCATGCATATGTAGTGTAGCTCCTTGCTTGCGAGTACTTTGGATGAGTACTCACGGTTGCTTTTCTCCCTCTTTTCCCCTTTCCCTTCTACCTGGTTGTCGCAACCAGATGCTGGAGTCCAGGAGCCAGACGCCACCTTCGACGACGACCCCTACTACACTGGAGGTGCCTACTACTACGTGCAGCCCGCTGACGACGACCAGGAGTAGTTAGGAGGATCCCAGGCAGGAGGCCTGCGCCTCTTTCAATCTGTATCCCAGTTTGTGCTAGCCATCTTATGGCAACTTGTTTAACTTATGTCTGTACTCAGATATTGTTGCTTCCGCTGACTCGTCTATGATCGAGCACTTGTATTCGAACCCTCGAGGCCCCTGGCTTGTATTATGATGCTTGTATGACTTATTTATGTTTTAGAGTTGTGTTGTGATATCTTCCCGTGAGTCCCTGATCTTGATCGTACACATTTGCGTGCATGATTAGTGTACGATTGAATCGGGGGCGTCACAAGTTGGTATCAGAGCCGACTGCCTGTAGGAATCCCCCTTCCAACTCCTTGGCCGAAGTCGAGTCCAGACATTGCAAAACTTTTACTAACATGGCTGTGTGTCTTATGGGCACACGTCGCCATTGGGTGGTACTAGGATCTTTTACTCCTTGACCTTTACTCTGGGACTCTGAGCTCTCTTCTATTCGGGTTAAATGATTTTGCTAAAAACAAAACTAACTTTAGGTTCTCGCAAGTACCTTCTCCCGGGGAGCCACTTGTTACCGATGACCGCCTGCTGCACCAGAAGATTCCGAAGATACTCTACGATGTGCTCTCGAGACTATGTGCCATCGCTTTTGCAATTCACTTCCATCAATAAATCCCTCTGGATAACTATTACACCTATCGTTCATATTGTCATCCCCAGTTGCTCTTGTTATTACAAGATGTCCTGAAATACTCTTCGATATTCCGAGAATTCTTTACGCTTACTACCCTGTAGTTCCTTGCTGCATGAATACCCCTACGAATAATTACTCGCGCTTGCCGAGTATCCGCTCATCCCCAGTTGTTCATGTGTTTCAAAAAAGTCTTCAAAATAATATTCGATCCTCCGAAAATCCTCTAGAGCCTTTGGCTCTTGAAATTCTTGCTTGCTTGCATTATGGTTAATCCCATAAGTCTCGTAGTCTTAATGACATTCCTTGTCATTATCATTTTGAGCCTGTTGACTCAATATGTTTGCGAATACACGCAATCATCATTGATCCCTATAAATTACTTTTCCGGCTAAGCTGCCATTCTTTTAACTGGAACTAGTTCTCGACCAATCCCATTTGTCCTTGATTGTACCCTAAGGCTATTCAACTTATCCACCCCTAATCAGAGCATTGCTTCTGACCCCTTGACTTGGAAATCATAATTCCTTGCATTTGAAAATTGAGTTAGTCAGTTGTTTCTATAATCTGCTTCCTCTAGTTGAGTACCGATGCTCACACCAGATCCCTTATGGACCACCAGATCCTTTGTTGGATTTATCTGACAACGCCCTTCATATTCAATAACCTTGTGAGCCTTTCCTCGGATACATAATGCCTTTGGTAAATTGTATCCTCTGCTTTTCTCAACCATGCTCTGCCATCGAGTTCGAGTTAATTACTCCTAAGGATTGTGGTATATGTTTCTAAGAAGCCCCTATGGGTTGAACATATGCTTTCTCTAAACCGTGTGAACCCGAAAGTTTTCACGATTAATACTCTTCTGGTGCTTCGCCAGATAAAATTTCAGCACTGCAACTTCATCGAACGCGAGAAGTGAATGAAAGGGTATTCATTGGAGAAGTGGGAGTCGACCTTGAACTTTGTGTTCATGCCCATGGACGCGATGTATATCCTATCATGGAAGCTTCTTGTAACAATAACTATTTCCTTGATAACTAACATATGGTATCTGTGAATTGATCCCTTGCAACCGTGGTTCCTACCATGATTGTTCTTCTTTGATCTCATTTCTCGGACAAGTTAAAACAATTGTCTCCTATGGATCAATACACCAGTCCAACCTTTACTTTGATCTTGTGTCGAGTATTACCCCCCTGGTATCTCGAGATTATCATGGAACTGCATAACTTTTTATGAGTTCATCAAGTACTACCTTCCCATTGATTCCATTTTTTTCACGGGCTCTGAGTTATTAAACACTCAAAGACACCGATAACTGAACCGAGTCCGCACTACGGTTCAACAACTCTTCAGTAAGCTTCTATAACTACGAGTTTGTACCCGATCACACCATTCCTAGCCTGTTTGGCTATATCATTGTCGTGACGATTCTACCTGTGCTACCTGGTCCTTATTCTCGGAGCACCAATTTGCGACGATAGCTAAGCTTACGTCGATTTTCCTCGTCATACCCTTTCACCTTAAACAACCAGCTTGAGTTCGAGTTTGTGTTGTAACTGTGGTTCCAATAACCTCTTGCTTCATCATTCCTCTGACTTGATGTCATCGCTGGTTGATTACATCTGCATGAAATCTCTCGACAAATGTGTCGTGATCATCATCAACCTTATGAGCTCTTCCAGGAATTCAATTGAATTCATGATGGGTAATACCATCCTTGCCCCTCGATGATTCCTGTTCTCATCGACCACTTTATTACCTTCCGTTCAACACAACTTGTTCGTGTTTGGTGTAAACCTTGAGATCCCTGCTACCCAGCAGTTGATCTTCCTTACCTCGGAAGTATTACCATCTCCTTTTGTCAAGAATGTGGTGAGAATTTCACCACCTCTTAAGAATTCTTGATATCATAATACTTCTTGCCATCTTCGTTCATTCCTAGGTCCCCATATTGTTTTCAACCGGAATACCGACAATTGAGCTATGACGTGTGAATTCAAAACTTCTAGCAACCCTATCGCTTTGAAGTGAATGGGTGATAGATCATTATAAGTCTTTCGACTATTGAATCACCATTCTGACATTGGTTGTGCAACCCAACCCATATTTCGGGTGCACCTTTCAACCAATGTTTAATTGTGTATGTTTTCCTCGAGCATACATCATTATACCATTTGATCTGACAAATGTCATCTTCTTGTTCACATTATTGTGGAAATCCATCTTTTGAAAATCTCAATGAATTGTCGCTGAGTCAATCAGCCACCTCCTCACCTCTCCTTGGTTTAATGATGAACTATTGTTTCAGGAACCCGCTCCCATAGTTCATTTCCCGAGAATCTTGCAATGCCATTTCAACGATTTGTGTTGCGCCTTTTCTTCTCGGACATCCTGAGTCTGGGGTATCATGACACCAATTGGATATGAATCTCGGTCAGATATGATGGTTGGGACAACTTTCCAAGAGTTATGATGTTGATCCTTTGATGACCCGGTAACATGATGTCATGCCTAGCACCCCCCCCCCCCGCTGGAGGACCTATCATTATAGATTCC
>NC_041393.1:755895000-755896892 GCF_002162155.2 Triticum dicoccoides | reverse complement strand
TTTAGCAAGGTTATCCATTCACCCATGAGGAAATTGTAAGACTTATTCTACAAGTTATTCCTGATGGATCCTTCGTGTTTCCAGAGTCTGATCTTCACACGAAGACCATGTCAATGCTATCTCGAAGCATGTCAATGGTACTCCGATTTTCAATAGGAACACTTGAAGCACGATGCTAAATTTTATTTATCATTTATCCTAACACCGTTTTATGGGTAATGTCATGAGATTTCTCCCCCCTTTCCTGAAGGGTTTTCTACGTTATATCCTATCATGGATATCATGCTCTGCTTGTCCTTGGGAAGGATTTACCCCTGAAAGACGTGTTTAAACACATTTTCCTTTCCATTGTTCTGTTTAAACATAATAATCACTTTTCCTTTCCATTGGTTTGTTTAAACCTTCTTGTGATCTATATAATATAAGCAGTAATATCCCTGCTCATGTAAACACCTCGGTGTACCATCTTGTCTGGTGTAACCCTGTTACTATTGTTGATGACATTCCGGTAGCCACCGATGGACGAGAACTTTGCCTATTGGTCCGCCTCGTTCAATGAGCAGGAAATGGTTCTCTTCGTCCCTCGCCCTTGGTATCGATATTGTTGCCCACATAATTGATAGGCTACCCTCTGACATGTCTTGTTATCATGACTGTGCAAAATATCACCGCCCTTTCTACTTTTTAACCCACATGGTGGGCCCATAACCCACAGTTCCACAGGATCGAAACCTGACTCTCCTGTACACCCTGTTGTCAAAGTTATTCCTCGCGCTTGACTTTGTAAGTAATCCATGGGCCACCTGCCTAGTGATCTATTCTGGTATCTGATGCAATGCTTGTTCACATTGCTCTAAAACCCTTCAACACTTCGTTTCAAGCAACGAACGATGGCCTATGCGATTGAAACTTCTAATTTGCACCTTCTTACTTTGCTCTCGATATCTTCTTAAGTTTCAACTCGGGAGATACTTATGCTTCTTCCCCTGACTTAACTGTCCGATGCTCAATTTTATCAGGATCCGTCCATAGAGTTTTTCCCCTCTTATCCTTTCATAAGTATGGTGAAGATCCTGAAGGAAGGACGACCACTTCATCATGATGCATTGATGCATAGGAATGAAGACATCAACGCTATGGATCGACCTCTTCGAGATGAGCTACCAAGACTAAGAAAATTCGTTAGAATTTTGTAACCAAACCTTTCCCCCTTAGACCCCCTCTTAAATCTCGGGACGAGATTTCTTATAGTGGAGGAGAATTGTGACGCCCGGATAATTAGACTACAGTAATCCCAAGCTAATGATGCCACGTCACCTCCGTTACTGTTGTTAATCTCCCGATGACTCAATCCCGTTCGAATTCAAATTTTAAAATAAAAACAAACAACAAACGTTTTCAAACAATAAAGCTGAAATGTTCGGGTTGTGCCAAATATTGCATAGGTAATTATGGCGAAGGAACCACACTATTATAAAATGCTTTAAAACTATGAGATGAATAAAACAGTAGCAAAAACTATTATTTAAATACTTTAAATATTAAGTAATTACAAAACTATTTTATTTTGGGTTAGCAAATTTATGAGGCGGTGGCATAATTAGTAAACATCAATTTAGGTGCCACTTTGGTATCCTGTTATCAATAGAATAAATAGCAACTAAAAGTAATAAAATAAATAAAAGAAAGAAAATACAAAAGGAGGAAACAAAAGAAAAGGGAAAGAAAAGCAAGAACCCCCGGGCCAGCCGACCCAACTGGCCGGCCCATTCGGCCACCGGCCCAACTGGGCCATGGCCCAGTCGGCCGCCCCCTGGCCTATAGGCCACCCCACACCCCAGAAACCCTAGCGCCCCCGATTCCCCACGCCCCAATCGCCCCCGCTCTCCCCC
>NC_041393.1:755825386-755894553 GCF_002162155.2 Triticum dicoccoides | reverse complement strand
CCCCGCCGCCCTGCCGTCGTTGGTGCCACCTGCGCCGCCTCGTCGCCTCGCCTCATCCCCGCCAGCCTCCCCAGGCCTCGTCGACGCTCGTCGTCCCCGCCGGCAACCTCCCCCGTCGCCGCCCAGATCAATCTTCGCCGCCGAACAGGACTACCTCGTCGGACTGCCTCCCCAACGCCGTCGTCTCCGTCCTCCGCCCCAAGCCCCGCTGCCCCAGACCCTACTCCCCCTGTGAGGCCCTCTCCTCCTCTCTCCCTCGCGTGCACGCGCTCACACATCGGCGCCCCGCGCGCGCCCACTAGGGTCGTGCCCCGCACGCGCCCATCTCGCGTCGGCGCCCCTGGCGCCCGCATAGCTCCGTCCCTGCTCCCTCGCCTCCGTCGCCCCCTGTTCCCCCGCAAGTGCGCCTCCCGTCCTCTGAACTTGGCCGTGGCCCACCCTCCCGCGGCTCCCTCCGCCGCGCCGGAGCCCCAACGGTGGCCGCTGGTTGATCCCGTGCCTACTCCCATTGTCCACGGGCGAGGCCACCAGACGGGCGCCCGCCCGCACCCGCTCGGGCAGTGCCCGCCGCCCGCACCCGCTAAGGCCCCTGGGGCCTATGACAGATGGGCCCCATGCCCATAACGTTTTATAAAAAAAAGGAATTAAAAATATAAATAAAAAATAAAAAATGATTTAATAAAATTAATTATTAATTAATGAATTATCTAATGAATTAATTAAGTTAATTAATACGGTTTAATTAATTTAATTAACTAGTTAGGTTAATTAAATAGTAATTAAATTAACTAATCTGTAATTAACCTAATCAGAGAATGACAGGTGGGTCCCACTGGACCCACATGTCAGGTTGACCAAGTCAACTCTGTTGACTGCTGACGTCGGCATGACATCATGCTGACGTCATAAATCCATTTTTCGAATTAATTAAATAAGTAATTAAATTCCAGAAATTAATAAAATCTTTAGAGAATCATATCTTTTAATCCGTAACTCGGATTAAAATATTTTCAACCTGAAAGTTGCTCACAACGACGAGACGAATCCGGATACGCAACCCGTTCGTCCGCCACACCCCCCTAACCTATCAAACTCGCAACTTTCCCCCTCCGGCTCCTTTTTCCGAAAATGCGAAACACCGGGAATACTTTCCCGGATGATTCCCCCCTTCACCGGTACCACCTCGTACCGCGTTAGGGTACACCTAGCATCACGCTTCGTCATGTCATGCATCGTCATGCATTTGTTTGCATTATATTTATTGTTTCTTCCCCCTCTTCTCTCGCTAGACATCGAGACCGACGCCGCTGCTACCCAGTACGACTACGGTGTTGACGACCCCTCTCTCTTGCCAGAGCAACCAGGCAAGCCCCCCCTTTGATCACCAGATATCGCCTATTCTTCTCTATACTGCTTGCATTAGAGTAGTGTAGCATGTTACTGTTGGTTACCCCTATTCTGTTGCATAGCCTGTCATTGTTGCTACAGTCATTGATATCTTACCCGCAATCCTACATGCTTAGCATAGGATGCTAGTATTTTCATCTGTGGCCCTACATTCTTGTCCGTCTGCTGTGCTATACTATCGGGCCGTGATCACTCGGGAGGTGATCACGGGTATATATGATACATGTGGTGACCAAAGACGGGTCGGCTGGTGGAGCACCCGCGAGTGGATCTTTGTGGCGGAGCGACAGGGCAGGTTGAGTCCGCCTAGGAGAGAGGTGGGCCTGGCCCTGTTCGGCGTTCGCAGATACTTAACACGCTTAACGAGATCTTGGTATTTGATCTGAGTTGGCTATGAGCCTATACGCACTAACCAACTACGTGGGAAAGATATGGGCACTCGGCGTCGTGGTATCAGCCGAAGCACTTCGTGACGCCAGCGATGGAGCGGCGCGCGCCGAATTGGACTGGAACGCCACTAGGCTAGGTCTGCTTTCGGCCGCCCACGCAACGTGCAGGTGTGCTCAGGGCGATGGGCCCAGACCCCTGCGCGCTTAGGTTTAGACCGGCGTGCTGGCCTCTCTGTTGTGCCTAGGTGGGGCTGCGACGTGTTGATCTTCCGCGGCCGGGCATGACCCAGGAAAGTGTGTCCGGCCAAATGGGATCAAGCGTGTTGGGTAAGTTGGTGCACCCCTGCAGGGAAGTTAATCTATTCGAATAGTCGTGATCTTCGTTAACAGGACGACTTGGAGTTGTACCTTGACCTTATGACAACTAGAACCGGATACTTAATAAAACACACCCTTCCAAGTTCCACAGACAACCCGGTGATCGCTTTTCCACAGGGCAACGAGGGGAGGATCGCCGGGTAGGTTTATGCTATGCGATGCTACTAGAGATGCTACTTGGAGATGCTACTTGGAGAGGCTACTTGGAGGACTTCAATCTACTCTCTTCTACATGCTGCAAGACGGAGGCTGCCAGAAGCGTAGTCTTCGACAGGATTAGCTATCCCCCTCTTATTCTGGCATTCTGCAGTTCAGTCCACCGATATGGCCCTTTACACATATACCCATGCATATGTAGTGTAGCTCCTTGCTTGCGAGTACTTTGGATGAGTACGCACGGTTGCTTTTCTCCCTCTTTTCCCCTTTCCCTTGTACCTGGTTGTCGCAACCAGATGCTGGAGTCCAGGAGCCAGACGCCACCTTCGACGACGACCCCTACTACACTGGAGGTGCCTACTACTACGTGCAGCCCGCTGACGACGACCAGGAGTAGTTAGGAGGATCCCAGGCAGGAGGCCTGCGCCTCTTTCGATCTGTATCCCAGTTTGTGCTAGCCATCCTATGGCAACTTGTTTAACTTATGTCTGTACTCAGATATTGTTGCTTCCGCTGACTCGTCTATGATCGAGCACTTGTATTCGAGCCCTCGAGGCCCCTGGCTTGTATTCTGATGCTTGTATGACTTATTTATGTTTTAGAGTTGTGTCGTGATATCTTCCCGTGAGTCCCTGATCTTGATCGTACACATTTGCGTGCATGATTAGTGTACGATTGAATCGGGGGCGTCACAGGAATCTATGTGTAACAGTTAGATTTTGTGTGGAGGCTATATATACCCCTCCACCCACTCTTCTTTCGTGAGGAGAGCCATTAGAACATACCTAAGCTTCCACTACTCATTTTCTGCGAGAGAACCACCTACTCATGTGTTGAGACCAAGATATTCCAATCCTATCATATGAATCTTGATCTTTAGCCTTCCCCAAGTTGCTTTTCACTCAAATCATCTTTCCACCATAGCCAAATCTATGAGAGAGAGTTGAGTGTTGGGGGAGACTATCATTTGAAGCACAAGAGCAAGGAGTTCATCATCAACGCACCATCTATTACCTTTTGGAGAGTGGTGTCTCCTAGATTGGTTAGGTGTCACTTGGGAGCCTCCGTCAAGATTGTGGAGTTGAACCAAGGAGTTTGTAAGGGCAAGGAGATCGCCTACTTCATGAAGATCTACCCTAGTGAGGCAAGTCCTTCGTTGGCGATGGCTATGATGGGATAGACAAGGTTGCTTCTTCGTGGACCCTTCATGGGTGGAGCCCTCCGTGGACTCGCGCAACCGTTACCCTTCATGGGTTGAAGTCTGCATCACGTGGATGTACGATAGCACCACCTATCGGAACCACGCCAAAAATCTCCGTGTCTCCAATTGCGTTTGCACACTCCAATCCCATCCATTTACTTTCTTGCAAGTTGCATGCTTTACTTTCCGCTGCTCATATACTCTTTGCATGCTTGCTTGAATTGCATTGTGTATGCTTGAAATTGTGTTAATCTACCACCTCAACTTGAAAAACTTTAAAACTACCAACTTTTTTTGTTGATGGTCTAATCACCCCCCTCTAGACACCTCTTCTCGATCCTTTCAATTGGTAACAAAGCTTTGGTCTCCATTGCTTTGGTTTAATCACCATTGGAGGAAGATGGATGAGTCTAGGTTGGGGAGTCTTAGACGTAGAGTGCCTATGCTTGATGGAGAGTTCTTTAGGGAGTGGAAAAATGAGATGCTTGGAATTTTTCATGAATATCACTTGAACAAGTACATTACAACTCCTTGTGAACCCCTTGTTGATCCCTTGCGTCCTACCCATGATGAGTCTCTTGACATGATTCGCAATCTTAGAACTATCAATCTTATCACTAGAGGTTTGCCTAGAAATTTAATTGGTCACTTGCCTACTCTTTATTGTGCATATACAAAATGAGATTCCTTGAGGAACGATTTCCATACTTTTCCTTGAAAAACTTAGATGAGATTCTTCACAAGTCTATTGCTTTGAACAAGATGAATCCCAATGATCCTAAGTTTGGAGATTGTTTATTTGAGGTTACCAATGTTATGCATGCCAAAGGAGATGTTGGAATCATTAGCAATATTATTTCCGAAACTACTGGAATTCATAGAGATGAATATTGTCAAAATCATAGAATCACTCTCTCTAGGAAATGATCATTTTCAAGATGATGTTGAACATGGATACTATGATGAAGATGATGATAATGACTTTGATCTTGAAGAATCTATGAGACACTTTGGTCTTATGGCTAACCTTCGCGGCTACATGGCTGGAGGAAAGGAATGGGTCCTTGATAGTGGATGTACCGATCACATGACCGGAGATAAAGATATGTTTCGTGAGCTTGCTGAAAACGACGGCCCTCGAAAGTATGTCACTTTCGGTGCTAACTCAAAGGGTAAGGTGGTTTGCCTCGGTAAGGTGGCCATGTCACATGACAGCTCCATACAAAATGTTATGCTCGTTGAATCTCTTGGCTATAATCCACTTTCTGTATCTAGACTAGCTGACTTTGGTTTCCATGTGCTATTTACTAAAGTAGACTGCCAAGTGTTTCGAAGAGATAATCATAAAATGGTCTTTACCGGCATACGTAGAGGTGATCTATACACTGTTGACTTCACTAAAAAGGCTCAACCTAGAACTTGCTTAATTGCTAAATCTTCCAAAGGCTGGTTGTGGCATAGACGGTTAGGTCATGTGGGCATGCGAAACCTTGACAAGCTTATTAAAGGTGATCATATCCTTGGTGTTAAAGATGTCATACTTGACAAGATAGACTTTGCAGCGCTTGCCAAGCAGGAACACGGGTTGGAGGAAGCCACCCAGTGGAGAACATCATGACCACGAGAAGACCGCTCGAGCTACTTCACATGGATCTTTTTGGTCCCAACGCTTACAAAACTCTCGGTGGTAACTCGTTTGGACTAGTCATCGTTGATGATTTTTCAAGATTTACGTGGGTGTTCTTTCTCGATGATAAATCACAGGTTCAAAAGATCTTCAAAAACTTTGTTAGGAAGGCCCAAAACCAATTTGAAGTGAAGATCAAGAAGGTTCGTAGCGACAACGAAATGGAGTTCAAGAACGCCAATGTGGACACCTTTCTTGACGAAGAAGGGGTCTCACATGAGTTCTCGGCTACATACACACCTCAACAAAATGGAGTTGTTGAGAGGAAGAATCGGACGCTCATCAAAACGGCGAGAATGATGCTTGATGAGTACAACATGCCAAAACACTTTTGGGCAGAAGCGGTTGAGACAGCTTGTCATGCAATGAATCATCTATATCTTCACAAGCTACTCGGCAAGACGGCATACGAGCTCCTCACCAATAACAAACCCCAACTTGGATACATTCAGGTATTCGGCTCAAAGTGTTACATTCTTGACAAGCATCGTCGTTCAAAATTTGCCCCTAAGTTTCATGAAGGTTTCCTACTCGGTTATGGCTCAAACTCTCACACTTACCGTGTCTACAATAATTTCACCCGAAAGGTTGAAGAGATAGTAGATGTGAAGTTTGATGAATCTAACGGCTCGCAAGTAGAGCAATTGCCAATTGATGTAGGTGACAAAGATCCTTCAGAAGCGATCCAAGAGTTGTCTATCGGCAAGATTCGCCCAACGGAGGTGAAGGAGAGTACCTCGTCTCTCCAAGTAGAAGCCTCAACCTCACGCCAAGGTGAACCACGAGTTGACTTGGAGGCATCCACAAGTGGGACACATCAAGGCGATGAGAATGAGGGTGTACAACAAGATGAACCTCGACGATCTCCTTCTCCACCTCCACGGGAGAACGACCACGCCAAAAACAACGAAGAAAGACAAGAAGAAGAACAAGACAATGAAGAGAATGTTCCACCCCGACCCAAACAAAAGCTATCACGAGTTTGAGCAAGAGTCTCAAGAGATCATCCCGTCAAACAAATCTTTGATGACATTCAAAATAGGAGAATTGCTCGCTCTAAAACTCGTTTGGCTAACTTTTGTGAATATTACTTATTCATTTCTAGCATTTAACCTATGAAGGTTGAAGAAGCATTATAAGATCCGGATTGGCTAAATGCCATGCACGAAGAGCTTCACAACTTTAAGAGGAACCAAGTATGGACGTTGGTTGAGAAGCCCGATGAGAAGCACAATGTCATGGGAACCAAATGCGTATTTCGGAACAAGCAAGATGAAGATGGACAAGTTGTACGCAACAAGGCTTGTCCCGTTGCTCAAGGCTACACTCAAGTCAAAGGTATGGACTATGGTTAGACTTATGCCCCCGTTGCTAGACTTGAGTCCATTCGCATCCTACTTGCCTATGCCAATCATCATGACATTAACTTATATCAAATGGACATCAAAAGTTCTTTTCTTAATGGTGAAATTGAGGAGGAAGTCTATGTTAAACAACCTCCCGGCTTTCTTAATCCTAAGAAACCCGACCATGTTTACAACCTTCACAAAGCTCTTTATGGTCTTAAGCAAGCTCCTAGAGCTGGGTATAAATGCTTGACTAAGTTTCTTCTTGATAAATGGTTTGAAATTGGTAAAATTGATTCTACACTCTTTACCAAAAGGGTTAATGGAGAATTATTTGTGTGCCAAATTTATGTTGATGATATCATATTTGGATCAACTAACCCTCATTTTAGTGAGAAGTTTGGGAAGCTTATGTCGGAGAAGGTTGAGATGTCTATGATGAGTGAACTCAAGTTCTTTCTTGGTTTGCAAATCAAGCAAACTAAGGAGGGAACCTTTATGTCTCAAACAAAGTATACCAAGGACTTATTCAAGAAGTTCAACATGCAAGAATGCAAAGGTATGAGTACCCCCATGCCTACTAGTGGACATCTTGACTTGACAAAGGATGGCGAACCGGTTGACCAAAAGGTTTACCGCTCTATGATTGGTTCATAGTTATATCTATGTGCCTCCCGTCCCGATATCATGCTAAGTGTGTGCATGTGTGCACGATATCAAGCAGTCCCCAAAGAATGTCATCTTAAGGCTGTGAAAATGGTAGTGAGATACTTAATACATACACCAAATTTTGGCATTTGGTATCCTAAGAGGTCTTTTTTTTATCTTGTTGGCTACTCCGACTCGGACTATGCCGGTGACAAGGTTGATAGAAAGTCCACTTTGGGTACTTTTCAATTTCTTGGTAGATCTCTTGTGTCTTGGTCCTCCAAGAAACAAAACTCAGTATCCTTATCCACCACCGAAGCGGAATACATTGCCGCTGGTTCATGTTGTGCTCAATTACTTTGGATGACCCAAACTCTTAAAGATTATGGGATATATGTGAAACATGTTCCATTGCTTTGCGACAATGAGAGTGCTATTAAGATTGCTCATAATCCTGGGGAACATTCTCGAACTAAGCATATTGAAGTTTGTCATCATTTCATTCGAGATCATGTTGATAAGGGAGATATCAAACTTAAGCATGCTCATACCGACAAGCAATTGGCGGATATATTCACTAAACCACTTGATGAGAAAGTATTTTGCAGGTTGAGAGGTGAACTGAACATCATTGATTCCTCAAATTTGGAGTAGAAACTCCATGTGGATGCATGCAAGGCATGATCCTTACTATGACTAATCCTTGATCATTCTCTTATAATGATGATCATATGTCTTGGATACTCTTGTATTCTTGCATGCTATCTAACCCTTGTAGGAACATGGATAAGCCCAACTCCATGAGATTGCAGCTCAATCACATTTTAAGCAATCTCTACATCTCCAAGTCTCTACAATGGTGGATGAAGACAAGGAAGCACGAAACGATTCAATATGTATCCTTTGACAAATTCCATATATCAAATTTCAATTGATATCAAATTTCATAATTGTCACTTTGGATGCACAAGTGCTCTTCCTTGCAAAACTAACCTATTTAGGAAGGTGAACTTCAACTACAGTTGGTGCTCCCAACTCTTGATGATCTACATCAACTTGAGCACCCTACACAAGTTCAACTACATGACCAAGTTCATCACCACCACCCAAGGTATGTCATTCCATCTTAGAGAAGCTTAACCCCAAGACATGGGTCAAAGCAACTCAACAAGATCAGAATACATAAAAATGCTTAAATGAAAAATGGCAACCCCATTTTAAGCTTACACGATGAGTATGACCTATGATCAAGTGTCTTCACTTGACTCCTAAGTCAATATACTCTAACATAGGTGACTTTGTCGCCGACCAATTCTAGATGAAGTAATGTGTTGTTCTTTGTGCCCTTGCATTTGTCTCATGCATGCTAGTTCCCCTTTCAAAAAAACTTCATCTAGATGTCCTTTCTTTCCTCTGTTATCTCCTGCATTTCCCTGCATCCAATTCATTGCAAATCATTCGGTTAATTCCTTGCATATCCTTGTGAGATCTTATTTGCCTAGTGAGCTGAGGTGACAAGAAGTTACTCCATGGGTTGAACTCGGTCTCATCGGGTTGATTTCTTCGCCTGAACTGAATCAACTCGGTGCCACCGATTGCAACCACTCGGTGCTACCAATTTCAGACCTGAGACAAAATTTGTGTCACTTGCATTCTGCATATTTGTCCCAGCTCCACTCTTTGTAACTTGTCCTCTACCAGCATCATTATTACACATGACTTTGTAATGTGACTCCAGGACTAAACCTACTTGACACATGCTCCAGAAGTCCCTTCTTGGAAATTGATGTCAAAGGGGGAGAGAGAAGCACATCAAAGCTTATCACATAAGAGAGAATGCACTCATAAAAGCTTCTCCTGAAGCTCTTATTCTTTAGAGGAAAGTTGTCTCATGTCTTCAAGAGGGTAAAGACATGATAGTATATGTTATGATCTTATCTTACTCTGGTCATTTGCTTGTTTGCTCTGATTTTCTGCTACCCTATCTACTCCCATTATCCCATGTCAGATTCAGGGGGAGAAAGACATCTAAGGGAAGAAAATCTTTGGAATTCATTGCATATCTTTATTCTTGGGGACATGGCAATATCCAAATAGAGTACCTAGTACTCACGCCCTACATGTCATCCCAGTCTTGGTATTCTTGTGCTCTTTAGTTCTTGCTCTGTCTAGTAGATGTTCTTGTGTTACCCAACCTTGTTTACACAGGTACATCTTCTTCAAGCTAGCTCAAGACCACAAGGTAAGTATATGCATCATACTCATATGCATGAAGATCCATTGTTGTGGTACATATTGTTTGCAAGAGAGACACATGAACATGAAGGTGTATTTCCAGTATCTATATCATTTTCTCTGATGCATATAGCCAAGACACATGTAACTCATTGCTTGCTCTGACATGTTTATGCATTCTCATACTCTTATGATCTATTATCACATGATTGCATACATGTAGGGGGAGCCAATGCATGTTGCATGTCCTTCCAAAGATTTACTTGTTATTTCTTATATCTTTATCTAAAGCTTTGATGTATGTTGTCATCAATTACCAAAAAGGGGGAGATTGAAAGCACAAGTGCTCCCTGGGTGATTTTGGTAATTCATGACAACATATCTCTTGTTGGACTAATACTTCTACCTAGTGCATTTCAGATAAGTTCAACATTGGAGTGGCATGGACATGGACAATAGGATGTGGAACCCCTTCAAGATGCTAAGGACAAATATTGGCAACAAGCTCAAGACTACATTTTCATTTTAGTGATCCAAGATCACATTGAGTCCATAGGAAAGCCAATACTATTCAATGGAGATGAGGTGTTGCTTAATGGCTTGCTTGCTCAAAGTGCTTAGTGATATGCTCCAAAACCCTCAGCCACTTTCTCACATCCACATATGTCCTAAACCTAAATGTCAAACTCGGCTCCACCGACTTTGTCTATCCGGCACCAGTTTCATCTTACTCAGCCACTGCCAAACCATAGTCACTTTGGTCGCATCAATGGGATCTCGGTCTCACTGAGATGGGCTTGCAAACTCTTTGTGATTTATTGTAACATTTTAGGTCTAACCGAGTTTGTCAGTTGGTCCCACCGAGTTTACTTGACCAATCCTCTGTTTACTTATTACCAAAATCGGTCTCACCGAGTTTGAGTAATCGGTCAAACCGAGTTGAGGTTTTACCCTAACCCCTTCACATCGGTCCCACCGACATGACTACATCGGTCTCACCGAAAACTCTAACGTTCATATTTTTACCTGGATCGGACTAACTGAGTTTGCTGATTCGGTCCCATCAAGTTTGGGAATCTGTGTGTAACGGTTAGATTTCGTGCGGAGGCTATATATACCCCTCCACCCACTCTTCATTCGTGAGGAGAGCCTTCAGAACATACCTACACTTCCACTACTCATTTTCTGAGAGAGAACCACCTATTCATGTGTTGACACCAAGATATTCCAATCCTACCATATGAATCTTGATCTCTAGCCTTCCCCAAGTTGCTTCCCACTCAAATCATCTTTCCACCATAGCCAAATCTGTGAGAGAGAGTTGAGTGTTGGGGAGACTATCATTTGAAGCACAAGAGCAAGGAGTTCATCATCAACACACCATCTATTACCTTTTGGAGAGTGATGTCTCCTAGATTGGTTAGGTGTCACTTGGAGCCTCCATCAAGATTGTGGAGTTGAACCAAGGAGTTTTTAAGGGCAAGGAGATCGCCTACATCGTGAAGATCTACCCTAGTGAGGCAAGTCCTTCATGGGCAATGGCCATGATGGGATAGACAAGGTTCACTACAAAAAAATACACTTCCCTGATGATACGTGTTCGTCACAGTAGGTCGCGTTTTTTGTCATGCATGTACATCCATGACGATTTTATGAGAGAATCAAGATAGTCATACCTGTGTTGTCGTAGAAGTGTTCCATGACATTACCAAAATTATCATCACAGAAGTGTCCACTTCCATGACGATAAATCGCGCGTCATGAAAGTGATTTCATCAACGGTGACCGACATGTGGCATCCACCATAACAGAACGCCGTTAAGCTATCGGGTCCGATTTTGGATCCGATAACCCGTTAACAACCCAAACCAATGGGAAATTTCCATGTGTCAAATTCTGATTGGCCGGAGGAAACACGTGTCAGCTCGTCAGTGGGCCAGATGTCGCCCGTCCATTGGAGGAGACATGCCTATGATACATCGACATGTGGCGGGGCCCAACATAGGCTTATATAGGTTAAAAAGGCCAGCCTAGTCAAAGGCTCGTAGTACTTACTCGTGTACTAGTGGGCCAGCCCAATAATGGAATGTTTAATAAAGGCCCATTTACGGCCCGAAGCTAGATCTGGCCCGTTAATTGTTCATCGAATATTTGGTCCCAATTACAGCCCAGTGACTTTCGGCCTGTTAGAGGCCCGATGTAGACATGGGCCCATTTCAGCCCGGTGTGACTTTCGGCCTGGGAATGGCCCCTGCTACCCATGGGCCATATATGGTCCGACGGGACATCGGGCCCACTAACGGCCCGTGATAAAGGTGGAACAGTTAAGCCGAACGTGACTTTGGGCCTGTTACAGGCCTGTCGTATAATTCGGCCCATTGATGCATGTACTAAGCTTTCGGCCTCTTAAAGGCCCATGATATCAGTGGGCTAACTAAGGCCCAGGATATGTTTCGGCCTGGTAATGGCCCGTCATATAACTAGGCCCAAAAAGGCCCGGTCTACATTTTAGCCCGCTGAAGGCCCGTCGATGACTAGTGAAAATTGAGGCCCAACATGCATTTCGGCCTGCTAAAGGCCCATGGTTTCATGTGGGCCGTAACATACGAGTAGAATATTTAGCCTATTAATGGCCCAACGCTACCTGGGCCAAACTAAGCGCTGCGTCCACAAAAGGCCCAACTAAAATATAGGCCGGAGTAAGTTATGTGCCTGGCGCAAAGTGTGAAGGCCCCAATCATTCAGGCCCAAGAAAGATGCAGGTCGGCCCAATTGTGGCTCGCTAAAAACTAGGCCCGTTAGAGGCGAATGTTTCGGCCCGGTCGACTACATCAGATTTTATTTCAGATAGCGAATGGCAGTAACTAGTAGGAATTAAGAACAAACCTACTCTATACAATAAAGAAATTATGGCATAGGAATTAAGAATAAACCTACACTATACAATAAAGGATTTATGGTATATTACATCCACTGGGCATCAAAGTTCGCCACCAGTGATCATAAAGTGCAACAAAGAAGCAGATTAGAAAAACTGGGCACCATTGCAGCGTAGCAAAATAATACTGAACTGAGACCACTTGCAAGACAGTTCAAGAAAGGTTAGCCTTGTGCGGGAACTGCTGCACAAGCTACTGAGCAAGGCTGTGAGACCGGCCTAGCATGTCGGTCATAGCTTCTAGGTGTAGCTGTTTAGCGATGAGGTTCTCATTGGTGTTCTCTGCAATCTTTCTTAGAGATAGGACTTCAAGTCAAAGTTGAGTTGCAGAATGCCTTTCTACTAGAACTTGGGACTAAAGAAGTCGAACTGATTCAGACAATGAATTCTGTGAGCTTGTCTGACTGCTAGTCTCAAGTAACTTGAACACTGCATCAAGACAAGACTTTGGGATTGTCTCGCTATCTTCAAGATGTTTTGCCTTCTTTGCTGCAATATATGTTGGGTTTGTCTCACAGCCTTTAGCAGGCTTGTGCATGCCATCAGGCATATCACCCTGAAACAAGCAGAGAGATGGTAGGTTTTGCACGTGTATAAAAAAAGATGATAATTGTGCTATCAATTCCATCCAATTTCAAATTAGAAAATAAAGAGAAAGTTCAAAATATCAATAGTATAATTTGGCATTGTTCATAATGCGGGGAGCTTCACCACACTAATGGATTACCATGTCAACATAACAAGCATAGATGAAGGACAAAGACAATCATTGTATCTATTTTGGTTAATGTGCATGGTATGTTGTTCATATCATCAGCCACATCAATAAAATAAAATAGGAGATGACAAGGTGCAAACGTGGGCTGCTTCACCACACACTGGATTATAGATCCACAAAAACAAGCATACATATAGGGAGTATTGAGTAATGTGCATGGTATGAATAAGGAATTTGGTTTTACAAGTAAAACTTAGAACTTACGGTTCTTGCGAACATGCATTTTGATAGAAACAACAAAATAAACAGCAGTAAACGATAGGGAGTATGAGCAAAGTAAACAACAGTTGAGGATAAAGGCTTTAGAAGGACTGACTTACATTAATAGTTAACACCAGCTTTATAATGCCCTTCTCCATGTCAAGGGAAGGATAACTCAAGAATTTCAGCATAGAATCTTCTTCATAAGCATTGCCTGTACTCTACATTTTGTAGAGAGTAATTAGAGATATGATAATACTGGAAGGGGTAGAGGATAATGAAGATAAGATGCAGATTGATGCTACATAATCAACTACCAATCCCTGGAAGTACAAGCGTTACATGACAAAATGTATTGACAAGAGCAATGGGCTACACTTCTGCACTGGCATTGTCTGTGTATTCTACTTTTTGGTAAGATTAAATATAGATCTGATCTTTTTTAGTAAATGGTTGGCGAGGGAGATAAGATGCAGAATGCTACACAATGAACCAATCCCTCTTCCCATAATACAAGAGTGTTTTGAACACTGGTGTACTGTACAAAACGTTCTTATATTATGGGACAGAGGGAGTAGCTGTTAATGTAAGTATAGTGATAGACGACGTTCAGTCCTTACAAGAGGACTATAGAGCTAAACCTCTTCAAAAGCATTGGGTTGATTCTAAATTTATGTAAGAGTCCATGTGGATCTTATAATGTCCACAAAATGGATGATAATGAGGCTAACATGTGCAGTGATGCTACATAATCAAACAACTATGAAAGTAAGTATGGTCATACATGGCAAGAGGTACTCACAAGAGCAATGCAGTGTGCAGTATCGTTGCGAGATTTTGTGGTCCCTTGAGAATGAATGTTCTTCTGCTAATAGTTTTCGTACAAGTGAGACGTTAAGGCAAATGTAGAAATGTAGTTCAAATTGTGATGTGATATCATAGACAGTACCTTACGCTGCAGTCAAGACCAATGTGTGACAATATTATTCCAGTCACCGTCGGATAAATGTAGGACCGAAGACTTTACAGAAATTTCGTTTAGAGGCTTGCCAATGAAGTGCGCTTGCCTCAGGTAGGAACGATACTTCATCAACGAGTGCTTGAAAAGCGCAACCAACCCTTGCTCGTCTTCACAATCTAGTTTGGTCCTCGCCTATTTAAAAGAATGAAGTCTTGTGTCTTCTGTCAGCAGAAACATATGCAGTAATGACCATGAATAACATTAGTACATTACTTACGCGTAAGTTGCGGAGGAAGACTGGAAATTGTTCTATGACTGCGGTATAATCTTTCCATGAAGGAAAGATGCACACAAAGTTCTTGACAACAATATAAGCTTGTCTTCTAAACACGGAAGAAACGGAACAGGGGTCCAATTTGCTGCAATTGGGGCTCTCTCTGGTTCGAAAAGGGATTTGGCAACTAGATTGTGTACTCTTTGCTGGAATGGGGGTTTTGCGTCATAGAGCTGGTGCTATGTCAACTGGCATCATCATACTGTTTGCTGCAGTTGGGGTCTGCTGAGTTGGGGCATCAGAAATGACCAGTGTAGTAGGGCTAGAGTCTGCTAGAGTTGGGGTGTTTTGTGGGTCAGGTGATATTGCAACTACACCTAATGGGCTATTTGATTTATCAGGTGCCACTACCTTTTCTAAATACTTTGCTTGTGCTCCTCCGCGATTAGCAATCGCCCTGTTCCTTTTGAACGTCTGATACACAAGAACAACATTTGAATGGATAAATATGGTATGATGGCAGATGGAATATGTACTGAAAATGGATAGGCAGAGCGTATTCACATACACGATGTGTAAACTAAGATAATGGCAGTGCAACAAAGTAGAAGCAATGCAAAGCATCAGCTGCAAGATATGTGCGACCAATATAACCTTGGAAAGTTAGAGAAAGCACCTTGATGGGTGAATAAGATAGGGCATCTTCCTCTGACTCCTCCACTAGTGAGCTACATTGACTTAGGTCTCCCTCTAGCTCAGAATCACTATTAGGATCATATTCTGAGCATGAATCTGTAGATGGGGAGCGTTGCATTGCATTGCATCCAGACTTGATTTCAGTCCCTTAATGCCAAGTTTGACAGCCATGGCATTGTTCTGCTTTATTCTTTTCATGCGCACAAGCTCATAGTCATTATGATGTTGTTCAGAATATGAGATTCATGAAAACATAAAAAGTAGTCAGATTATCTATGGAATGCATTGCGGATTCAACTCGAAGAGTGTCTCCCTATAAACCCCTGCATATGCAAAGTTAACCCCCCCCCCCAACCGTGTTGACCAGACCACACATAGAAATACAAACCCCTTATGTCTCTATAACAGGCAGTCACACATTTCAAAACTGAAGTAGGAACATTAGAATCATATGAAATTCGTATTTGAACAAATAAACTAAGGAATTATGAGTGGCATAATGTTTAGCTTCAAGGGTGGAGTGTTGGTAGTGTGACACAAAGTAAGTAGGCAGATTGTATTCCATGTAAAAGATCAAAGCCTATGTAAAAGCTGGAAATGACACTTGCTTTCTATACAATGCAGTGTTCGTTGACCACACATGATGGAAGAGATCACACAGAGAAATACTATTCACTCATGTCTACGGTTCCACTATTTTGAAACAGGGTGGTCCACCCTAAAAGAATATTGACAACAAATATGACAAGGCAAGTATAGATGTAGTGAATCAATCATTTACTTGTGAGCTTACTGGGACAAGTATGCAGAATTGTAACTGCAGTAAGAGACCATCCAAAATCTGAATCAAGTTGTCTAGCACTTATTGTTTGCAAATAATCGACGTGAATAATTGGATATTATATCGAATGAGTAAGAAAGACAAGTAAAATTGTCAACAAACCTGGCTTGCAGTAGTAATCTGGGTCAATGTCACTATGACCAACAATCCAAAATGACTATTTTCTATTCCTAGGGCCAGAATTTTGAAAACCCTGTGGACTTTACAGGTACTAAAGATTACTGAAATACATCTGAACCATTAAGTGTAGGTAGCACTCAGCACACAACAAACCCTAATGACAGTCCTGCCTAATGAGTAATGAATCAATTAGAAAATGGGTGATGAGGAGTGCATGCTGAGTATTGAGGACGTATCTCAGGATAAATCGGGTTGGCTTAGTGGGTGATGCATGCCTGAGCCCTGAACATACTGGGAGGGTAGGCACGGTGGCGCACCCGGGGAGCGGTGACGCAATTGGGCGAGCGGCTCCTGACCTCCTGTTAGTCCGGCATCTCCTCCGAGAGTCATGCCGTCTGGGGACGGCAAGTCGCCAGCGAGGCAGGCGGCTGGGGGCGAGTAGAGATCGGAAGCGTGCATTAGAACAGAGGGGAATCGGGGCCTGGGACGACCCAAAATCCCAGGGTGGGCCGCAACCCACCGTGGGCACCCTGTAGAGATACACACCCGAGCAGCGAACATGCATTTTCGAAACTAATTTAGGAACATTTAGCTAACCAATTAAATGACTCTGTTTTAATAATATCAGATTTGTATTTGAACAACTAAGCTTGTTTAGCTTGATGGGTGGAGCAGTGTTATTATGACACGAAGCACGTATTCTGATCGTATGGTGATCATAAAAGGGGGAAACTCTAAGCATATTTTTTTAGCAAAAGAGGGTTTCCCCTCTGATTCTATTAAAGAAACCACCACGGAACCAACAAGATCAATTAAACCCTAAGCATGATCAATTAGACTGTATTATGACTGTGACATGGTAGATTTGAAGCTGCAAACCGGAGAAATGATATTTAGCAACCATTGTTTGCTTTGAACTAAGAACTAAATTCTAAGAGCTGAAAAGAAAGTAGAGTAACCAAGTTACGATCTATTTTCTGTTTGAGATCAAAAAGTTGAGGAAATATGAAGTACCACCTCTCTTGCGGCGCCGTGTAGGCATCGGGGGTGTGATGGCTGTTGGTAGCGTTGAAGCAGATCTGCGAAGTTAGACGGGTGCATCGGGGGATAAGTCCCATTGCAGTGGAAGAGAAGGTCGTGTGAGCGGCCCCGGCAAAGAGGACGACGGCACCGATGAACCGAGAGGACGTGATGCAAGGCTCTTGGTCCGTCGCCGTGAATGAGAAATGTCCATCTCTAGCAGTGGACGACACGGTCTTGGTAGGCAGTACGGCATGGTGGAGGACGGTGGCGATGGATGGGCTGGAGGATGGCGGCGATGGATGGGGTGGAGGACGACGGCGATGGATGGGGTGGCGGACGGAGGAGGCTGGTGTGGGGATGGTGTTCTAGCGTGGATGGTGTATGAATGGGAAAATGGAGGGAGAGGTACGGGGAACCATGTTTTTGGGACGCGCCTGTCCGAAATATGGGAATGTTACGAACTTAGCCCCCGTTTAAAATTTGGACGTTTTGTCGGTTGGGGATAGGACGGTAATCTCGCATCTCGCCAATATTTGGCCAGAGCAATTTCAGGCGAGGAGAGGGTGGTTGGCGCCCATGGTTGGCGCCCACGGTGTATGAACAGGGCTGACAGGTAGGGCGGTTGTGTCACGTCTGAGTGAAGTTACAAACCTGCCCCTATTGAAAATATTTGCCTACATCGATTTCGGACGAGTCGAGTTTGTTTTGCCGCCCACCGTGTATCAATGGGGAAATGGGGGAGAAACAGAGCTCTTTCGGACGAGCTTGAATCAAATGTGTTTTGCCGCCCATGTTTGGCGCCCGCCGTGTTGGAATGGTCTCAGAGGCGGTCGTGTCACGTCTAATTGAAGTTACTAACCTACCCCTATTTAGAGCAGTGGAAATCGGGCCGATGGATTGTTCGTGTAATGGATAGACAGTAATTTCCATCTCCCAAACACTTGGCTTCGGGCAGCCGACGTGGGAGTGGACTTTTTTTTTGCCTCTTTTGAATTTTGGGACAATAAGCTTCCACGTTTACCCTGGCAACTAAATTCGAGTCCATTTTGTATTCCTATACGAATCTTTATAAATCATTCTATACGTTTTTATATATCTTCAAAAGCACGACAAAGATGTATTCCACTGTCATATATGAATATGGTTTACAAATGCCGATACTCAAATTCTGAAGCTAGAATCCAGTTTAAGGTGATTTCAAATATTTGGAACACTTTATGTCGAACTCAAATGTCACATGCGGCATAATGTGTACTTCCATTTAGATATGTACACAAGCGATGTATCAAGATTCAAATACCGAGTCAATCAACCAAGAATGTACCAAACTAACAGACATATAAACACTTATAGAGTATATGGATCGATAATATCAACTAACATACATAAGCCAGGCCGTTGTACTTTTTTTTGCTACAACATCATCCTTTTTTTAGCCAAGCTACTACAGCATCTTGGCCTTTTCCGATGCGTGCCACTTATGGTCCATCTATACTACTATTATTGTTGAATGCACATTCAGCCCGATTGGCATATTTGTAGGTCTGGCACATCAATCAAAGTGAAATGTCTCCGAGTCTTATCAATTAATACAGATTTGTGCTCAAATAAAATTACAAACCAAAAAACAAAAAACAATTATTACATGATCTCTAAAACAAATGGTTTGATTGATTACATGAATAAACAACACAAAGGTTATTCAATGATGGAAAGAACATTTCACCTATGATTTACCAAGTGGGAATTTAATTTCCATTTTTCCTTCAGGACCTTAACAATGCGGTCAGTCTCAGCTTGCTTCATTTTTTAATCCACCAAATATTTAATGGTTGTCTTGAGTACTGCTTGTGATTGTGCTGCTTGCTTCCTCAACATGTCAACTTCATCTCTAAGTGCAGAAGCAGAATCTCTTTCTACCACTAGTTTAGCCTCTAGAGCATCAGCAGTTGGCAATTCATAATGCACGATTGGGCCGGTGCCACTGCTGTGGGACGATACAACGTCCATGGGCACCTCGCTCCTTGATCTTGGGCTAACCTATTTTGCCATTAAAGTTCCGATTGTCTTTAGAAAAGTTGAAGTTAGCAAAACATCTCAACTGGGAGGTATAACAGCAAACCAGTTAAACAAACAAGGAATTAAAGAATTTCAATTGGATGTTGAAAAGTAGTTATTCACATCATTGTAACCCGTTGTTGCATCAGCAAAGCAGTTAAAGAAACAAGTAGCTATTTAAGTTCATGCAAACAGGTAATTCTTAACAATAAGTATCACACACATAGATAGGCGCAGATAATAGGATTAACAGGCTGTGGCTTTATGTAATCAGTAGCAAACTAAATTAGGCCAAGCAACGTAATTGAACAATTTTGCAATAAGTGGCTAACTAAAATTCCGAGAAGCAGGTAACTGAACTTACACTAGCTCTTTGTATAGGCACACTACAACTTCTTTTTCGCTTACAAGGTTCTACGAAGGAGTCCATGGCATCAATTGCTTGCATACGCAGTCCCAATACTTATTTCTTACCACACTGCATTGGTAAGTTGAATGGTTAATCTGGTAAGATGGTGCGTCCTTGATATGTTATATGAGGACGTGTAGTCAGGCTAGTTGTAGCCACACACACATCACACTGGCTTTTACTGTATATTTCATGCGATTACATTTGGCACATCGAGATCTAAGCAATCTACAATAGGATGAAAAGACTGGCATCCTTCACATTATTGGTGAACTCAGTTCATAGAAACAAGTAATTCAACCATTCTGTGGGTAAATCGAAAGCGCCACTGGAATATTTTTCGCTACCCCAATCATACACGCAAAAAGGGGCGACTCCACCATAGGGGCTGGTATGGGCGGCCGCCTTGGGTGGTTGGGAAGTGTGCACCTAGTTTGAGTCGTCCAGGTTGGCCCAGGCTAGTTTTGTTCGTCCCAACGCACGAGCAAGCAATGTAAAAAATGAAGAAAAATGATTCAATTTGGATGGGCCAATAACATAAGTGCAAGGCAGACCCTATAGCAGGCTCATGGCCCAAACGAGCGCCTCCCATATCGATCGACAGCAAGAAAAATCCCAATTCGTTCGCTCTAGCCTCCAGTTTGGTTCGCTCCTAACCTAGCCGCCATTGGACAGGCCGACACAGCATTTCCTCGCGCCCTCGTTGGAGGGCGGTTGTTGGGCATCAAGCAAACGAAAGGACAAGAAGATGAAGATCCAACCCTGGGTGTAGCCTGCATGGGTGGCAGTGGCGGCAGCACAGGCATGGCATCGAGCTTGTGCAAATGGACAGTCGCAGCTTGCAAGAGTAGCATGCGCAACGAGCAGGTACATCACATCCTTGATTATATCTAATTCAACTGTTCAATTTCTGGCGAATAGTTAAACCTGACGATGTTGTAAAACTGCTTGTATGTACGAATCTATGAGAAAATGAAACCAATTTCTTCTTATTTTATAACTCCCCCAATCAATACTGAACTGACTGAATCTAATGTATCTAATCAAGTTTTCGGTGCAAACATACAAGCTCATGTTGTTCTTGAGCCTGAAGTGTCTAATGAACAGACTGCTAATGAAGGATTTGATGCAAACATTTTACATGCTCCTGGTGATTAACATATAGTGTCTAATGAGGGATCTAATGGAAGCATTTTGCATGCTCCCATTGAAGGATTTAGTGTCTAATGATGATCTACTATGTTGAGAGAGACATAGAGATTTGTAGGCATTGATGACAAGCAAATTATAGTGCATTTTCATGGCTTGAGGAAACATCGAGGCCATCTACCAGAAAGTCCCTGTATCATGACAATGTAGCATAAATACTTTTCTAATCTATTGTTTGAAACTAATTGGCATACTTGTGCAAGATAGATATATTGATATGCAGTTTGTGCACTGGTTATAGGTGCAATTACACTTTGGTATTTTCAGCCAGAGAACGAATAATTGAAGCAGGTACAGACCATGTTTGTAGTCCTTGTACACCCTGTTGCATTTTGTGTTTTTTGGTGCTTGCATCATTTAGTGTTTATAATCTGAACTACTTTGGATCATTAGCTGGTTTTCAAAGTGCATGTAGCTTTACATTTCTCAAGTTATGTTGGTTTCCGGAGTGCAAGTGCCTTCATATTTTTTAAGTTAAATGTTCGCCCCTTGTAACTTGAATTCGTGGATCTGCCACTGCACACAAATCATGCACGCATGCCAGTACGAATTAAATGAAATGCAGGGACTTACGCTAGCTCGTTGTACAGGCTCACTGCAGCTCTGCTTGCGCTTGGGATGTTCCATGTACAAGTACATGTTACCACTTGCTTGGATGTGCAGGCCTTGTGCTCCTTGCACCCCCCTATGCATTTTTGACATGGGGAATGGTTGATCAAATAAGAGGAATCGACCTTGCTGTTGTACTGAAGGACAGATACTTACAAGGTTATACGGGTGTGCATGATGTGTACCAGATCCCATAGCGCCGTCATGCTTCGCTAAAAATGGTTTTGCTTATTTCAGATGATATCTCCAGAAGAAATAAGAGTTAGGGTCAGAGTTGCATAGGCGTGTAAGCTAAGAGAGCAGTGAAAGGATATCCAAACATCGTCGAAACAGTGCACAAGGAAGTGATGTGTGGATACCTAGATCGGGCTGGCGTTTGGGCATGCTTGCCTAGCTAGAGTGCGGGTCACTTCAGAGCCGTTGAGGATGATGCGCTGGCGTTGGCTGGCCGTGCACAGATGCAGATCTTGAGTGTCAGTGGAGCGGTGTGATGCGTTGGACGAGACCGTTGGTGAAGCTCCAACGGCCTCGAGGGGCGGAGGTGCGACGATGTGCTCGGTGAAGTAGCCCCGGTGAGGTGGGAGACGGTGTCGGTGAAGCGCACCTGATGCGGTGGAAGTCAGTGTTTGTGAGACATGTCGGGTGCGGCAGCCGACGTTGTCGGTGGACCACCCGGTGCGGTGGACGAGGGCATAGATGAGGTAGCTCCGGTGCGGTGGTGAAGCGCAACCGTTGTCTTCGTCGTTGTCGTCCAGCACAGAGGTGGGGAAAGAGACGAGACGAGGGGTGATTCGAACTTTGCTTGGGTTGGTGGGGAATTAGGGATTTGAGCAATCTGGGCGCGGAAGGGGACGCTGGAGAAGGGAGATTTTGCAGGGCTGGAATTGGGGCCGCCATATATTTCAATCTGAAACATGGAAGCGTGAACTTATTTTGTCGTCGTCCTTTTTTTGGAGGGGAGGGGGGAGGGAGGGGGTGGGTGGATGGGTGCTAAGCGTCCATCCGACACGCGCGACCACCATGACACGACCCTGGTCCTCCTGGAGCGCATAAATTTGAGAATGCAAACGAGTCTTCTTTCATTTGCAAATGACTCTGTCTGTATTACCATGCCCGTGTTTTCCTTGCAAATAATTATTCGTTCAAAACGAGATACTATAAATTAATTAATGAGGAGTTATTTGAAAAAAAAAATCGAAATGGTATCCACGGTATCCATGCTAACATGGATTAGAGTGTGTGTGACATAATTAGTTATTTGAATTAGAGTGTGTGTCACATAGCAATCTCCAATTCTAACGTGGATTTCGCATTTCACTGTATCCATGCTACTTTTTTAACACAAATTCATATGTATATGATGAACACCATGGTAGTGAGAAAACTTCTGGATGGTTTCTAACATATGACCTACAAAATAGCACAACAAATCGAGTCAATGTCAACTTTTCGAAACCTAGTATGGCACAAATTCGAAATAATTACCCATATGCATGGTCCTCAGTTCAAATCTTACAATGTACACCGAATTGAAACATAGATATTAAGTCTCGTACTATCTACATTCATATGTTATTTTAGCCCCCCCCCTGGCACACATGCTACATACTTCCTGTATCGGTCAATCTTCCTCTCCTAACCACCTTAGGAAGCAATCGGTTTCCAACACACGTTCATTATTTCTCTCCATGTTTCGATCTCTAACTCTCTCAACTACACAACCCCCTTTTTTCCACTCTGTTACCAAATGTATTTACCTCACACACCCGCCATCGCACCCCACTCCGAGCTCTCTCCTCTCTCCCTCTCTTTTTCTCTCTCTCCCTCCCATCCTCTCGCGCTAGATACATGCATTGCCTATCTAGCCCCCAACCTCTCATGCGCACGCACGCACGTTGTCTATCTAGGTCACTCCCTCGAGTCTATCTCACTCTTTCTTCCGCACGGCGGGCCACACTCGCTCAATCTCGCTCTCTTTATTTGAGTCTCGATTAACCTCGTTTTCTTTCACACACAAATGATATATCTCCCTATTCGGGCCTCGATCAACACACTCTATACTCTCTCACGCAGATTGTCTATCTAGGTCAGTCCATCCAAGCCGCCCCCACTCTTTCGACCTCGTGGCGGGCCACGCTCGCTCAATCCCTCTCTCTCTCTATCTCTCTCTCTCTCTCTCTCTCTCCCTCTCTTTGTATGTCTCGATTGACCTTGCTCTTTCTCGGACAAAAAAGATGTATCAACATGCTTGAGCCCAATTCGACATATTCACATTGTATACTCTCTCACGCACATTGTCTATCTAGGTCACTCTCTCCAACCCGTCTCACTCTTTCGATCGCACGACGACCCACACTCGCTCAATCTCTCTCCCTTTATATATGTAGTCGATTGACCTTGCTTCCTCCCACGCACAAAATATATCTACATGTCTGTGACTGGATCATCTCTCAAGCTCTATCTTACAGCCCTCACCCTTGCCAAAAGCTCAATCGGACAATATCTCTCCAAAGCATATATATCTGTTCAATGAATGCCGGACCACGCTCATTTTGTCTCTATCTATATGTCTCTCGATTGACCTCGCTTTCTCACGCCATATCTTCCACACATTGAAGCTACCTCTCCATCCCTCACAAAGCCGGAGCTATTTACATTGCGAGGGGGACTCTAACCTTGGATTAATTTGTGTAGGCATTTATTCCGGTGGGTTTAGATTATATTTTCATAGCATTCGGCCCACAACTACTCCAAACACCGTTGCAAGCCCCGCACCTCCCCCAATTGATTTCCCTTTGGCTCGGTCATCGCTCTCTCGCACGTCCTTTCTCGCCTTCAACGTCGCACCATGGTATTATTGCAAAATACTCTGTTGTTCTCTTTAATTATTATAAATAAGCTACAAAACTACATACCGATAGTCCACTTGGAATGGAACAATCGACCCACAAATTAAAGTGCTACAAACTACACACCGAGGGACCCACCTATCATGAAACAAATTTGGACCCATATACAAATTAAAATATAAAGGACGAGGATCGACCATGCGACCAGGGCCTTCAAGCCGCACGTCAATAGGCAACATACGTAGAACAACAATGTTTGTTGTACCCCCCTTTGTTCATATAATGTTTTTATATTACCACAGCCTATTTAATGGATAACATGTAATTTTTTTATTACATTAGTGGGACCGGCTCATTAGCATGTACTATTTGCCTTCACTTGCTGGTGGGTTCCATGTGTGCTCTCTCTCTCCTCCCTTCTGCGTTTAGATGCATGGGCAAACACGAAGAACTCGTGGGCGATGTTGCCGTTGACCATATCTGGCGTTCACAAGTTATGGCACCAGTTTCACATACTAATAGCACTATTCAATGTGTACGTGCAATGCACGTTAATTTGGAAGTATATTAAGTGCATGCGGATATTAAGTAAAATATTATTTGCGTGTTATTATGTGATTAGCACTATTTTTGGCATGAAATTAACTGCACGCTGAACGTGTTGAGCGCTTGACATTGAAGCAGTCTAGGCCGTTGGATGACAAGGAATACATGTGGCTTGATGACATTTTATATTTAATTTGATACGGCTCTAGCAGAACATTCAATCGATCAAACCATAGATTTCATTCAGCCTGACCCCGACTTTACATTCATACGACGATCGATCTAAAATAAACGGAAATGATAAACATTCGGATTTTAAGCATGGCAATCCGAACATTTTTCGTGGCAAATTTAGATTATGCGGCGGCGGCGGGGGCGTCTTGCGGTGGGAAGCGGCTCCTCTGTCGTGCTCTATGTGTCATCGGGCCACTGACCGTCGGCGACGACGGAGACTTGCGTCGTTGTTGGTGTACTCCTGGACGTTGGCCTAGCTTCAAGGAAGGCCACAATGTTCTGGACTTCGGAGCAAGTCAACTGGCAGGAGGCGACTGGCGTTGGTGCAAGGAAGCGGTCGATGGTGGCCATCCATGCCGCTGAGGGGGGCACTAGCACCTACCGGGGAAAGGCGCTGGCAACGGCGCGGCGGAGACATTCGTGTGCAGGGGCACCAGCATGGGCGCACAAGTCAGTGCATGCGCAGGCGCATGTGGTGGCAGGTGCATGGGCACCGGCACGGGCGTGCACGTCAGTGCACGCGCAGGCGCATGCGTTGGCAGGTGCACGAGCGCGTGAAAGTCGGCGGGGACCTCGTGGAACCCCGTGGCATCAAGCTCGGCGACAATGTGTGGCTCCCAGCCCATCAATGCCACGGGGATGGGCGCTGGCGCAGTCGGGGCGACGGGAGCCAGAACGGGAGAGGGGACAGGTGCAGCGTCTTCCCGCAAGGCCAGTTCAAGCTTGTCCCAAAGCGCCTTATGTTCTTGAGACTCCGGCTGGGTGTCTTCCTTAGGAAACTGGAAGACCAAGGGCAGACCATCGTGTTGCGGCATGGCGTATGTTTAGGTCAGGCTGGTTGGAGGTAGACGACAGGAGAATCGGAGAGGAAGAGAGAAGATTGTAGCGATACCGGGTAGTGCGGGGTTGATTTTATACTGTGGCGACAGTGACATTAAAAGTGGGAGCAGTTGGGATGAAGGTGGGCGGCGGAGCCTGGTCAAAGGGCTCACCTCCCGGTGAGCCTGCACAGTGGTCTGCTCGCTCGCCTCCCTGTCAGCCGGCGTAGCGGTCTTCTCGCATGCCTCCCATCGACTCACACGCTTGCTCGGACGGCACCTACCGATGAGAAGCGGGACTCGTGGCGGCACGTAAATGCCCACGGTTTCAGTAGTGAAAGCTTTCGCCTTAACATGATAGGTCTTTGTTTCAAAATACCTTGGCTCTTCATTTGTGCAGCTTGTCATAAGCAGCTTGTCTCAAATTGAAGAAAAAATTTACGAAGGAATATTTGTGCCATATCACATGACCATGCTCAGTTTCATGAATTTCTGGTCACTTTTGTATTTTCTGAAATTTAAAATCCAGGATTCGAAACAATATCATAACCTGCACCATGCAATAAATTTTCAAGCCATACATCTGTCCTGTTGTATTTCTTAAGAAAGGATTTGGTCAAGCATTTTGCTTAGTTAGACTTTAGACAAGTTATATATGCAGAGTAAAAGGATAATCCCTCCGTACTAGTGCATTGCCTGATATATTAACTCAAGTACTAGGCACGAACAAACGGGCTCAATTCTGTGCTCATCTTTTTGTAGTAGTAGTAGTAGTACTAGGCAATGCAGTTGACGGGTGACCTTGGGGAGCGGCGACTGAGGGAATTGAACCGTGCTTGGCACGGTAGGTAATGTTGTCTAGTTACTAAAGCATCCCTCCATTGTTCATAGGTAGTCATTATGGACCGGGGACATGAGGGGAATTTCCTAGGACTGGAATTCTGGCCGCCAGATATTTTGACTCAAAACACGGACGCTCGACTGGTTGGGGTTGCCTAATGTGTGTACCACACACACCACCAGAAGGACACGAGCCCGGTTTTTTTAGGATCAACACGAGCCAAGGTCTGGCTGGTACGCCGTTGGGTCCTACCATTCGAGAATACGAAATGAATCTTTTAATTTCCGAAAGAATCTATGTGTATTACAATGCCCGTATTTTCCTTGCAAATACTAATCTCAACGTGGTAATTGATTTATGACGAGTTCTTGAATTAGGGTGAGTTTATGAAATAGTGATCTCAACGTGGATTTCACATTTCATGGTATCCCAAGTAAGTTTTTCATTGAAAATTCAAATTTAAAAGATAAACAATATGGTGGTGAGAAAACTTTGTATGTATCAAGCATATGACCACACACACGCGCGCACGCGCACACACACACACAAACACACACACACACACGAACACAACAACAATCCAATAAGTATAGTGCATCTATTTTTCCAAACCATGCATGTATGACACGATTTCAAAAATACTCCTTATGTTCCTAAATATTAGTCTTTTAGAGATTTCAACAAGTGACTACATACGGAGCAAAATGAGTGAATCTACACTCTAAAATATGTCTATATACATCCGTATGTGCTAGTCCATTTGAAATCTCTAAAAAGACTATTATTTAGGAACAAAGGCAGTAAAATGTAAGACATGCATGGTCCTAAATTAAATATCTAAAATGAACAGGAAACTGAAACATGAATATTAAGTCTAGTACTACAGTACATGCAAATGTTGTGTTTAGGCGTAGCTATGTAGATTGTCTGGGGTTAACCCCTCGACCTTAGATAAAATTGTGAAGCTCTGTTTGGGGTTGTTTACATTATATTTGTCCCCACCCTCCCAAACACCGATTGGTTGTGCACCCCCACCCCTCCTCCCCGGGAGAATATCATGTGCCCCCATACCTTAGATGCTATATGCCGATACGAGTTGCTTGGAGCTTGTAGATCTGAGATATAGCAGCTCACATGATGTCTTAATATTTTTACAGGAAACCTTGATGGGTTTGAGAATTGCACACAATTTGTACAAAAACTACTCAGATGCCCTTGGATCCCATATCCAACGACCTCGAAGCTCGTATCACCGTAGCATCTAAGATGAAGGAGGACATCATATTCTCTTGTATGTAAGAATATCATGTGCTACCACGCCTTAGATGCTTTGGTGATACAAGCTCTTCGGAGCCGTTAAATTTGTGACCCAACAACTCCTCAGTGGTTCAAATGGTTTTTTGCAGAAAAGCCCCAAAGAGTTCGGCCACTGCTTACAAGCACAAAGACTGCTCAGATGCCATTGGATCTCAGATCAAACGACCTCGAAGCTCGTATCACCGTAGCATCCAAGCTGCGAGAGCACCTTATGTTTTCTCACACGGGAGAATATGGGTGCTCCCGCATCGTAGATTCTATGGTGATACGAGTTCATGGAGATCTAATGGCCCACAGTAGGAGGTTTGAATGTTTTTTGCAATATACGACTGAGAGAGTTTTAGAATTGCGCAGAAAGTATAAGTACTACGCATGTGCCATCTGATCACTGATCATACGACCTAGATGCTCGTATCACCATAGCGGGTAATTAAGCTACGGGGAGCACCTAATATGAGCAAGGGGGGGCCGTTGGATCCAAGATGCAGCGGCACACACAAGGCCTGAATGTTTTATTTGCAAAAAAACCTTTGGAGAGTTTGGAAATTGTGCATAATTACAAAGACTACTCCCAAGCCATTGGATCTCACTTCCAACGATGTAAAAACTCGTATCACCATAGCATCTAAGCTGCGGGGTGGATGTGATATTCTATACCACTGTCATTTTTGTTCGTAAACTTGCAAAATACGTGTAACTCATGCCGTTACTTGTGTAATCGCGCAAAGTGTTTGTTCAAAAAAACCATCCTACACTGAAATATCGGAACAACACACGGGGGTCCCACTTGTCATTAATCAAATTTGGACCTAAAACTAACAAATCTGAAAGACGAGATTCGAACTGGCAACCTGGACTACAAAGTGTAAGTCGGTAGCCTGAAACAACAACGGTTGTTGGCTTTATCCCATCACTTGATTTTATATAGTATTACATTGAGTAGAGTAGAGGGAGTGCCTCGTCAACACGTGCATGACCGTTGACTCACTTACTGGTGGGTCCCAGGTCTGCGATCTCTCTCTCCTCTCCATCGTCTAACCTTTGCACGGGCACACACGAAGAGCGGCGCTAGCTTGCCGTGGTGTTATTATAACTAAAAAAAATCTTGGAAAATAGAAGAATCGCCTAGAACAAGAGACGTTGTGGCTGGTCGAGGTGGAGCTAACCACACCTATCCTTCGTGCCACGTTAGCATGATGAAGTTGTGTGGCTAGTGGGGTGTTTTCGACCTACTGGCTAGGTCCCGAGGTCGAACCATAGGTACTACGTCTGATACAGTATATTTTTACACGCACATTTTTCCTCCATGCCGAGACGTGGCACACCCTACCGCGCAGTTTTGGGGTCCTCCCGGGTGGTGCACGCATATATTCTTCCTAACGTGGGACGCCCTACCGCGCGTTTTCTGGGTCCTCCTCGGTCGTAGCACTGAAGCAAGTAAACGAGTCATCAAATCACGAAAGACCACCTTTCCCGCTGAGTACATCAGTGAAGCACGGTGGCTAGCTAGTTGGGCTAGTTCGACCGATTAGCTAGGCCGCTGCCACATTTGTTTTTTACCCCTTTTTTTATCTCCTTATCGGCAGGTAAATTTAAATATCCACTACGGCGTTGCTTTGGTGTGTGGGTGCGGCAGGTTTTTTAATTTTTTGATTGACGGGAGCAGGCGCGGCAGGATTTTTAATTTTTTGATTGAGGGGAGCAGGCGCGGAAGCAATTAGTCATGATGACTCCGCCTATAAAACCCACTACTCCGTGATGTGAGAAGTCGTCGACTGGTGTTTTCCCATGGTGAAAACAAAAAGATTCCCCGCTCCTCGGCTAGCTTCCTCTGCCTTCCCATAGATTGCATTGCCTTTCAGCCGTTTCGCCCCCTTTGCTTCCTCTCCCCATTGCTTCTACCTGGTGCCATGGCGGCGCAGCAGATCACGGAGTCCAATGTGAGGCGCCTGACATAGGAGCTCCAGGCCAAGCATGTGGAGCTCAGGGCCAAGGACGTGGAGCTCCGTCAGCTCAAGGAGGAGAGGACTGCCATGCTCCTCCGTTATGTGCGGGAGTTCATAGAGCTTCAAAATCGGTAGGCGTCCACCACAAAGATGCTCGAGGCATCGGCGGCATTGCTGCAGAAAGCGGGAGATACGATAGGCCGTCAGGGGAGCCGGCTGGAGCGCCAGCGGGCCGATCGTGATGAGGTCCAGGATCGCCTCAGCCACTTGGTGGACCAAGTTGCCACGCATGTGTAGCAGCCGCGCAATGCCTACCATCATGCCAGCGCGACCATGTCGGCCGTCGAGCTAAACCCGTTCGACCACCCCATCGACTTCAATGAGTTGCGGCTTCCTGACCTGGTCTCCTTCTTCACCTTTATCTCCGAGGAGCTGAGCCGTCTCCGCGCGATGGTGGGGGCGGAGCTGGACAAGGAGGGGTTGCGGGCTGCCATCACCATTGCCGGGTGAATCCTTTCAGGGCTCTGTCACCGGAATCCATTCGTGCCATTGGACGCCGTCTTTGACGAGCCAGTTCCCGTCGACTGGGAGCGGGCTCTGCGGGCAGTTGCACCCTGCATCACCAATGTCGTGCGCCTCGAGAAGCAGAGGGACTTCGGTGGTGTTTAGGCACCCTCTGCATGGGCATGTCCATGTATCGGCACAACATGACCGTTAGAT
This sequence comes from Triticum dicoccoides, assembly GCF_002162155.2. Lineage (NCBI taxonomy): Eukaryota > Viridiplantae > Streptophyta > Magnoliopsida > Poales > Poaceae > Triticum > Triticum dicoccoides. The sequence continues at coordinate 755,863,718 of NC_041393.1, read as the reverse complement.
CAAACTCGGACAATGCAGATCAGTCACTGTAGCACAAAGCATGTGTGTGTGTTTGGTTGCATTCTCATCTCAATATAGTTGTTCCCTGATCGTGTATTTGTGATAACCTACTAGTGTGGACTCATGCACCCTTCATGTACTCTACCAAACACCCAAAAGTGGGTCGAGAGGGGAACTTTTGCTCCCATCCCGTGCACCCTTCATACACCCTGCCTAACACTGATTCATGCTTCATATGGTTCATGTTTCGTGGAGTACTGTAGCACCATACTCTTTGTGCGCTGTAGACCTAGTTCTGTTAACATTGATCTCACAGTTCATTCTCGACCTGACAGTCGAAAAAGCGGTATTATGTTACTACATTACTATTCATATAGTTAACATGCGCACAACATCATTTGTTATCGTCATATCTTACTACACTAGCAACAAGATTATGTAGTACTGACGTATGAACCACTGCACATGCCTAGTAGTAGGAGCACTGTTTATGTTCAAGTGGCTGCTGTGTTTCGCACTCCTCCATCGTAAGAGTGGAAACGCTTGTTGTAATCATTTTTTTCTTCAGAAAAACAGTGGACACGATCTACCGTGCGGATCCTCCTTCAGCCATGCACTAAATTACTCACTTTTGCCGACGTGTGGGACAGCCAGCATCGGGGTCCACCAGCCATGCACCAAATTACTTCGTAGTAGAGTGACGGTAGACTACCCCGATCGAAGCGCCGCAGTAATGCCCAATGAGCCGTCAATTCACAAAACCCCCTCCTTTTCAACATTAAGTTGGACAGACGAAGCAGCAATCATTTCACTCTTCTCTCTCAGCTTCCTCTCTTGAAGAAAACCCCCACTCGCTTCGCTTCTCCCTCATCTTGTTCCTCATTTCACTCTTCTCTCTCCGCTTCCTCTCTTGGATGGACGCTGGAGCACCGTCCGACGTGATTTCTATGGCTCTGGCCAAAACCGTCGAGGCTCATGGTACGAAGAAGCGCAGGCACCCCGCCGAGACTACCGCAGACAAGCTCAAAGCCATCGCCCTGTCCAAGACCCCCTATCCGAGATCCCTCATTAAGCAAGTCCAGGTAATATCTCTTCTTGACGATCTTTTTCTCCATCTTGATCGTGTTTTTTCATCTAACACGCAGTACTAGTACTAGTAGTACAACTTTCTGGGTGATCTTGCATGTGTTTTTTTGTGCCAAATGACGGTTCTAAATTCCTCTTTTGACCAAAACATGCGAGAGGTTGACACTGATTTCTTATAGATTACTTTCAACTACTCCTTCCGTCCCAAAATTCTTGTCTTAGATTTGTCTAGATACGGATGTATCTAATACTAAAATGTGACTTGATACATCCGTTTCTAGACAAATTTAAGACAAGAATTTTGGGATGGAGGGAGTACTTTATGAACATCAATGCTACCTTTGAAGAGGGTATATTTGCCTCAGTAACTTGTGTTATGGATATTGCAAGTAATCCCTCTGCTCTCATGCCTTTGAAGACATGTTCTAGTGTCTTTGTTTACTCATTTATGTGCGTATGTGTAGTCATATATGGAGTATAATATCGAAAATCATCTTATATTTCTGAATCGAGGTAGTAATAAAATATCATTTCTGTTTGAATTAGAACCAGGTCTGCGGTGGAAATGAAGTTCTCAAAGTCATGCCGTGTGAACTGGAAGACCTGAGGATGAGTTCTACTTCTAAACTATCCAGCTGCTGTGTCCTTGTCGCCATGTGTCCTGAACTAGTGTTTTCATGTAGCATTGTTGTCAGGCGTGTTCTCGTGGCTGTACTTGACCACAACAATTTCCTAGTTATGCCTTCGATTACGAAGGGTGTGGTTCTTGTAAAGCTTCCTGACAAATCTGAAGCGGCCTGTCTTCATCATCATGTTTATGAGTGGAAAGACTACTCTGTTAGGTTCTCCAAGGTTAACCAGATGGTGATGGTGCAGGTAGACATCTCTCACGAAGTCCATGGCCTAGTCAGTTATGCTGGGTTCATCCCGTAGGTCGGTGGCAAGAAATAGTCTGCAGAGTTTAATTAGTGCAACTTTGCTTGTCTGTAGTAAGTACTATTGTTCAGTACTTGATTTGTGTTTGTGAACCCTGTATTGTTTAGTACTGCCGCTTTTGGTGTGTGGTGAGTCCTGAGAACAGTCTATGTTAATGTTGGTCCACTCAATTCAGTCTGTATATTTTGAAGTATCCAGATCATCTTTTTGTGAGGATGGTTTATCAATTATGGTTATACTCCAATATCTGTATGCATTGTAGGGGTTATTGCACCCACAAGATTTCTAGTCCCATGGATGTTCGGTCCATACAATTTGTCACGACCTTTGGACTGTCCTGCTTATGGGAGTAGGCGGGGGCCCTGCATGCCACCCGTAGTTGGACGATCAATCTTCTGTTTAGTACTTCAACATAGTGATTTCCTGGTAAGGATTCACTCATGTCACATCAAGTAAATCTTATTGATTTAATGTCTAATATTATTTATTTAATGTCATGTTTTCTTTCTTTTCCTGCAATTTTACGATGCAGGTTTTGCCATGTGACATTCATCACAGAATAAACCATTTCGTTTGCTCTACAATGGCTATTTTTGCAGGTTTCACTTCTTATGTTGTGTCAGTAACGAAGGCACTGTCCATCACTTATATTACTGGGAAAAATTGGATCAGTCTGTTGTCTGAGTACAAGCTGAATCCCTATGATGAACTGCAGTTTGGTTTAACAGAAATGCCACAATTAGTCCTTCTCGTGTTTAAAAGAAATGAAGAAAAAAACTAGATCACGGTCATGGAGCCTAGTCAAGTTAGAAAGCTGATCATAGCAGACCAGACACGATCGCTGCTGTCTCGCACATCGGTAACACCTTCAGCAACGGATCGAGCATTGGCAGTTGCTCTAGCACTGACAGCAGCAACAGCTCAGTCTGATTTAGCTGAGGATTGGGCACCGACCGTGTCAGCGAGTCAGGCTGATCTACCAGAGGGTCGGGCATCGACACCGGCACCTGCTCCGACACGGGCACCAGCTCTACAAGGAGGACCATCTCCGGCAGTAGCAGCGGCACTACCAGTCGCACTGGCACGGGCACTAGCAACGGCTTAGGCACCTGCACCAACACTTGCACTTGCATCTACTCCGGCTCGTGCGGCAGCAACCGAACTAGCAGTTGCACCGGCAATAGACTGGGCTGCAGTCCGCACTTCATATACCAAAGTCCTTACAAAAACTGACATCTCCACCTTCTTGGTAAGCATTGGTCGCCCAAGTGCTTCGTTCTTTTTTCTTTCCATGTTGTTTCACATGATTCATTGTGTTGACCTAACTGTTTGTGTATGTCTTCTTGTTTGCAAACAAAGAATTCCTAGAGCAACGAGGGAGTCGTTCAACAATCCGGGCGACCGTGGCCAAGTTTCTCTTACCATGTGCAGCCTTGGTGTGAATGAACCTGCTCAATATACCATAAGTACAAAGGATGGTCGCATGATGATTGATGCTAAAGGATGGTCAAGGTTCAAATCTAAATCATATCTTGTGGTAGGGGATGATGTCAAAATCGAACTTTCTCGGCAAGGAGAGCTGGTCCAAATCAACTTTGAAATTCTTCAATAGCAGCATGCCGTGGTTCTAAGCCTGACAGTAGAGTGGGGGGTAGGTATGGAGAGGCAAGGTCCTAGCTATGGAGAGGTTGTAAACACAAGGGATGTACGAGTTCAGGCCCTTCTCGGGAGAAGTAATAGCCCTATGTCTCGGAGCCCGGAGGCGGTCGAGTGGATTAAGAGTATATGAGTTACAAGGTGCCGAACCCCTCTACCTGTGGAGGGGGGCGGCTTATATAGAGTGCGCCGGGACCCCAGTCAGCCCACGTAGGAGAGGGTTTAAGGTAAGTTAAGTCCGGGGCGTTACTGATAACGCCCCACATAAAGTGTCTTTACTACCATAAAGTCTACTTAATTACAGGCCGTTGCAGTGCAGAGTGCCTCTTGACCTTCTGGTGGTCGAGTGATTCTTCATGGTCGAGTCCTTCAAGTCAGTCGAGTGAGTCCCTCGTTGGTCGACTGGAAGGCGACCTCTTCTAAGGGTGTCCTTGGATAAGGTACTTAGATCAGGTCCATGACCCTACCCTAGGTACATGACCCCATCATTAGCCCCCGAATGGATTGAGGCTTCGAGTGAGGAAGGAGTTGATGTTGTTTCCGATTAACCTTTGCACTCTGGTCGTGCGTTGTTCTGGACCAAAGAATCTCTTCGTCGATAGTGAGCAACTTATCTTCAGTCGACTCGATCCATTCTCTTCTTTCGTCGAGTGATCTTTCGGGCTTCGACGATCTCCGAGCGACGGATCGCGGGAAACCCCGCGTCTGACAGACTGATCTGCTGTTCGCGGATTCCGCGGGATGTGAAATTTGGGGACGCGCGCGAAGCGGAGCGGACCGCGGCGTTCGGATGGGACGGGACATAGACGCCTCGATCTCCTTGCCGCTTTCTTCGCCACGTATCCCGTCTGCATAACTGTTCCTGGATATGATTAGATCGACCGGGCCCACCTGTCATCCACTCGGAAGGGACCTTATAAATGCGCCCAGCGAGGATTTTTGTACTGTGCCTCAGCATTCTCTCTCTCTCTGCTCCCTTCGTCTCCGTCCAGCGCGCTCGCTCTCGCCCCCGCACAACTTCCCCTCGCGCATCTCGCCGGCAACCATGGCCAAGGAGAAGACGGCAGCGCTGGAATGTGCGAAGAAGGCGTCGGTGTCGGAGAAGGCGAAGGGGAGATCTACCAGCCGCGGCGGGTCTTCGTCCAGATCCCGCCTGCCGAAGGCCTGGGTCCAAGGAGACTGGATCCAGTCGACCATCACAAAAAAAGATCTCCTCGACATGGCCAACGAGGGCTTGATCCCTCATGGAGCTGCGAGGCTTCCGGGGAAGGAGTGGCAGCCCCAGCCAGAAGAGGGTGAGTGTGTGCTCTTGGCCACCCATGTTGATCGTGGATTTTCTTTGCCGCCGAGTATTTTCTTCCGTGGCTTCTTGAACTTCTTTGGAGCGCAGCTCCACCACTTTACCCCAAATTCTATCGCCTATCTTGCCGCGTTCGTGTCCATGTGTGAGGGTTTCCTGGGCTGTCGACCGCACTGGGGTTTGTTCAAGCATATATTCACGTGTCGCTCTCAGACGGTGAAGAAGGCGAGCCCAGGCGATGAAAGAACCCGAGTCGTCCAAATGTGTGGGGGTCTGGGGATCCAGGTGAGGAATAAGAGCACCTTCCCGCCCATGACCTTTCCCGAGTCAGTCAGAGGCTGGCAGTCGACCTGGTTCTACTGCCAGGACCAGTCGACGCCGGGGCAGTCGAGTGGACTCCCTCAGTTTACCATGGACCGAGTGAACAAGCCCTCCTCTCTGAAGTTGATTCCGGAGGAGAAAGCTGACGTGAAGATGTTGATGGAGCGCGTGGTGCAGTTGGTTCGGGAGGGAGTGACGGGCATGGATCTCCTGGAGGTCTTCCTTAGGCGTCGCATCCAGCCCCTTCAGTTCCGGAGCCACTGCATGTGGTTGTACTGTGGGACTGAAGACGAGACTCGAGTCCATCCAGAAGCAGTCGACGATGTCACTCTGGAAAGATGGATGGTAGCCGTTACCGGAAACAAGGATAACCCACGCGGAGCCAGAAGGATTCCTCCACTCAACCACAACAGCGATCCAAACAAGGTACGCTTGCTCTGCTCTCCACTGTGTTCTTGTCACATTCATTTCTGTTTATCCTGCCGACTGGTCGATTGATCCTTGTCTTGATATCTGCTAGGCCCTCACCGAGCTGTACTCGATGCCCAATGGGGCACAAGCTCCGACTGAGGAGGGTGAGGCGAGTGGGGGCGAGAGCCAGGAAGAGGAGGAATGGGACTCGGACGTTGCTGAGGATGATGATGACGATGACGATGATGACGGTGATGAAGATGACGTTGAAGACGAGGAAGAAGAGGAGGAGGAGGTCGTACCACCGCTCTCGGAAAGGCGGTCGAAGCTTGTCCACGACCCTTCGACTGAACGTGGTAAGGGGGTTGCGACCGCTGCTCAGTCGACCAAACGCCCTCGGACCACCTCTCCAGTGCCGACTGAAAAGGCGCCGAAGCAGCCCAGGGCGGCCTCGTCGAAACCGATCAAGCTTCTGCCGAAGATGAAGGTGTCCATCCCCACCATATCAGGGTAATCGTGCTGCTTAAGTCTTCTTATTTTGTGTGAACTTTGTCTCTGGTTGACGCTGAAGTTAGTCGACTGATTCTTTGGAGTTGCAGTGCTGCTACTTCTGAGACCTCAGCCCGGGCTGATGACCATGAGATGGAGGACGCAGCAACTTCAAAACCAGGTACTATATTCTTAACGCCGTTTTTAGTCGACTGACTCGCGATCTCTGATCCTGATTCTTCTCCGTAGCTCCACCCAATGCTGTTATCAATCTCCCTGATGATGATGAGGATGAGGAACCGCTGAAGCGCAGAAGGAGTAGGAAAGCGTCCGCCAGCAAGGTGCCCCAGGATGTGACGGCGCCTGAGATTCTGATTGCGGAGGAAGAGAACACCACTCGACACACGGTGTCCTTCGCAGATCCATTGACGAGTGCTCAGCAGCCCTCCCTCTTCACGACGCACCACGTCCCAGAGGACCAAGCTGGCGCGGCGAAGGAGGCGATACGCCAGGCGGGAATCATGATGGAGCAGTTGAAGACCATCCGGGATGCGAGCCAGGCAGCTTATGACGCCAGTTCTGCCCTCCAAAGCAATGTTCAGGTCAGTCGACCACCGTTTGTTCTGTTGGATATGCTACCAAAAACTTTTCCTTTCCGGAATTTATAGTAGTCACCCACTAGGTGTGTCGATTAAACTCCGTGTTAGCGGGGGCACGCTGAGTGCACCCGCTGGGTGTAGTCCCCAAGGCTAAGGTCGACTGCTGGCAGTCGGCCTTAGGCTTTATGATGTCAATCTTTCTGTCAGTCGACTATGTCGACTGGATTTCACAAACCGGTGGGGGCACGCTGAGTGCACCCACTGGGTGTAGTCCCCGAGACTGTGGTCGACTGCTTGCAGTTGATTACAGTCTTAAAGAATACATCTCTCTTTTTTTTTGAGGTCGACTGGTCGACTTTATCTTCAACAGGATTAGTGGGGGCACGCTGAGTGCACCCACTGGGTGTAGTCCCCGAGACTACGGTCGAATGCTTGTATTCGGCTGTAGTCTTAGAAACGTGTGATTTTTTCCTTTTTCACTCGGAAGTGAATTATATTTGACATTTAGTCGATTGGTTCTTCGCAGAACTCCTGTGATCTTGTGGCTCGCCACTCTGAGCTGGAAAACAAGCACACTCAACTCGAGCTGAGCTTGAAGCTGGTTCAGGAGAAGCTGACGAAGGCAAAGGAGGAGACCGAAGGTATGTTTGGTGAGACCCTGACGACTGCTTTTCCCCTTGCTTGTTTCAAAATCTGATCTTGCTGTAACTTGCAGGTAAGGTAAGGGAGGCCCAACAGAAGAAAGACCTCGAACTAGCTGAGAAGATCAAGCTTGCTGACGAGAAGTTAGCTTCAGTCACCAAGCTTGAACAAGACAATACCAATCTGAAAGATGCTCTTGGGATCGCCAACAAGGAGGTCAGTCGACTAAAAACTGATAAAGCTTCCCTGACCGACCAAGTCAGTAAGTTGACTGGGAAGAAAAATGATCTGGAGGCCTTCCTGAGTGGTCTTGCCAAGAAGCTGTTTCTTATGCTTGAAGGTAAACCTCTATGCTCGGCAAACATTTCCAATCGTGGTTTTTCCATTCGACCATCCCCTTGACTCAGTGATCATCCTTGCAGAATTTTGCCAAAACTTTGAAGAAGAAACTAGCCGGCTGGAGCCAAACCTCGACCCCGTCAATTCTTCGGTGAACGACGAAGTTGCCATGGATGTTTTCCGACTGGAGTCTCGTGTTGCAGCTATCATGGACTATCTCGCAAGGCTGAAGGCCACCACATCTCGCATCGACTCGACGCTCTGGCCTGAGGAGACACTTCAGAATGACCTTGAGTCGCTGATGGCCCGCTTGAACACGATCCCTGGTCGAGTGCAGGAATGGAAGAAGTCATTGGCTCGGTGTGGTGCAGATGTTGCTCTGTGTCTGGCCCGAGTCCACTGTAAAGATGCGCGAGAAGAGAAGCTGGCGGCCCTTCGGGTGGCCAACACCAAGAAACACGACTTCAGGTCCTTTATGGAAACTTTCCTTGCGGCTGCCACTCGGATCGCCGACGGAATTGACCTTGATGAATTCGTTGCACCTTCCAGCCCTCCACAGGAGGGGTAAAAAACTTCTTCTGGCTCGACGCTTTAAATTTGCCTCGGTATGCCGAGTGGAATTGTAACCGATAAACCTTAACAGGCTTAACGCCTGAGCACTTTCGGTTCCTTTAGATATCGATTCAAACTTGAATTTGGTGCTTGAATACGATTGCCTTTGGCTCGAAATGTCTTTTGCAGGTTCAAAGCAAGGCGCCTTTACTGCAATCGACTTATTCTTTAGTCCACTTAGGCGAGCACTGGGCTGCGGCTAAGCCTCCGAGTGGAAGCCTGGCTTACCACTCGGTAGGATTTCTATAACTTAGGCGAGCATTGGGCTGCAGCTAAGCCTCCGAGTGAGGGGTTTACTCTTCACTCGGTAGGATTTTTATAACTTAGGCGAGTGCTTGGACTGCAGCTAAGCCTCCGAGTGAGAGGGTTGCTCTTCACTCGGTAGGATTTTTGTAACTTAGGCGAGTGCTTGGACTGCAGCTAAGCCCCCGAGTGAGAGGCTTGCTCTTCACTCGGTAGGATTTTTTACAACTTAGGCGAGCACAGGGCTGCAGCTAAGCCCCCGAGTGAAAGTCTGGCTTACCACTCGGTAGGATTTTGATAACTTAGGCGAAACGGATTCGCAGCTAAGCCTCCGAGTGGGAGTCTGGCTCACCACTCGGTAGGATTTTTGTAACTTAGGCGAAACGGATTCGCAGCTAAGCCTCCGAGTGGGAGTCTGGCTCACCACTCGGTAGGATTTTTGTAACTTAGGCGAAACGGATTCGCAGCTAAGCCTCCGAGTGGGAGTCTAGCTCACCGCTCGGTAGGGTTTTTGTAACTTAGGCGAGTGCTTGGACTGCAGCTAAGCCTCCGAGCGAGAGGTTTGCTCTTCACTCGGTAGGATTTTTACAAACTTAGGCGAGTCCTTGGACTGCAGCTAAGCCCCCGAGTGAGAGGTTTGCTCTTCACTCGGTAAGATTTTTATAACTTAGGCGAGTGCTTGGACTGCAGCTAAGCCTCCGAGTGAGAGGTTTGCTCTTCACTCGGTAGGATTTTTACAAACTTAGGCGAGTCCTTGGACTGCAGATAAGCCCCCGAGTGAGAGGTTTGCTCTTCACTCGGTAGGATTTCTATAACTTAGGCGAGTGCTTGGACTGCAGCTAAGCCCCCGAGTGGAAGTCTGGCTTACCGCTCGGTAGGATTTTGATAACTTAGGCGAAACGGATTCGCAGCTAAGCCTCCGAGTGGGAGCCTGGCTCACCACTCGGTAGGATTTTGATAACTTAGGCGAAACGGATTCGCAGCTAAGCCTCCGAGTGGGAGCCTGGCTCACCACTCGGTAGGATTTTTACAAACTTAGGAGAAACAGATTCGCGGCTAAGTCACCCACTGAGGGGGAATTTTATTGGACAAAAAATAAAAAGTGACAAAAATTATGGAGGAACTATGACACTATTATTTTGAGGTCCATGAACTACAGAAGTACTTTATTGCAACTCATCCGAGTGATAAAACTTAAGTATAAAATGGGCGGAGTAGTTCCGCGTTGCAAGCTTGGGGCTCGTCGATATTATGCTCGACGTTGTAAAGACGGTACGCCCCGTTGTGGAGAACCTTGGTGACGATGAAGGGACCTTCCCAAGAAGGAGCAAGCTTGTGTGGTTTGTGCTGATCCACTCGGAGAACTAAATCTCCTTCCTGGAAGGCTCGACCTCTGACATTTCTGGCGTGGAAACGACGCAAATCTTGTTGGTAGATGGTCGACCGGATCAGAGCCATCTCCCTTTCTTCCTCTAAAAGGTCGACTGCGTCCTGCCGCGCTTGTTCAGCCTCTGCTTCGTTGTAGATTTCAACTCGAGGAGCGTTGTGGAGAAGATCACTCAGCAAGACTGCTTCAGCTCCGTAGACCAAGAAGAATGGTGTTCTTTCGGTCGACCGATTAGGTGTGGTCCGCAGCCCCCAAAGCACTGAGGGAAGTTCGTCGACCCAAGCTCCAGCTACGTGTTTGAGATCACGCATCTGTCGGGGCTTCAATCCCTTAAGAATCAGTCCATTAGCTCGCTCTGCTTGTCCATTCGACTGCGGATGGGCGACTGAAGCGTAGTCGACCCGTGTGCCTTGGGAGTTACAGAAATCTCTGAATTCCTCCGAGTCAAAGTTCGACCCATTATCCGTAATGATGCTGTGCGGGACTCCATATCTGAATATTAGTTCCCTGATGAAGCTAACAGCAGTACCGGTGTCAAGGTTCTTGATTGGTTTAGCCTCGATCCACTTGGTGAACTTGTCGACTGCCACCAGTACATGCGTGAAGCCGCTTCGTCCTGTTCTCAAAGGACCGACCATGTCCAATCCCCATACTGCGAAAGGCCAAACGAGTGGGATGGTCTTCAGAGCCGATGCAGGCTTGTGCGACATATTCGAGTAGAACTGACATCCCTCGCATTTATCCACTATCTCTTTTGCCATCTCATTCGCCTTTGGCCAGTAAAATCCGGCTCGGTATGCTTTGGCCACGATGGTCCGAGAGGACGCATGATGACCACAGGTTCCCGAGTGGATATCATTGAGGATGAGCCGACCTTCTTCTGGTGTTATGCACTTCTGACCAACTCCAGTCGCGCTTTCTCTGTATAATTGTCCTTTGATTACGGTAAAGGCCTTAGATCGACAGACGATCTGTCGAGCCTCTTCCTCATCCTCCGGAAGCTCTTTTCTCAGGATATACGTGACATATGGAACTGTCCAGTCGGGAATGACGACCAAGACTTCCATGATCAAGTCGACCACCGCTGGGACTTCAACCTCAGTCGGATCTGTGGCACTCTTGGGCTGTGGAGTTTCTTCGGTGAAAGGATCTTCTTTGACTGACGGAGTGTGTATATGCTCCAAGAACACACCACTCGGAATGGCTTCTCTCTTGGAACCTATCTTTGCTAGATCATCAGCTGCTTGATTTTTTTAGTCGGGGTATATGATGGAGCTCCAACCCCTCGAACTTCTTTTCCAGCTTCCTCACTGCACTGCAGTATCCAGTCATGGCTGGGCTTCTCACGTCCCACTCTTTCATCACCTGGTTGACCACTAAATCCGAGTCCCCATAGACCATCAGGCGACGGACGCCGAGTGAAATGGCCATGCGCAACCCATATAAGAGGGCCTCATATTCTGCCTCATTATTGGAGGAATCAAAGTGAATCTGGAGCACATATCTGAGCTTATCTCCTCTGGGGGAAACCAGGACAACCCCAGCACCGGAACCATTCAACATCTTAGAGCCATCAAAGAACATGGTCCAATGCTTCGAGTGAACTTCAGTCGGCTGCTGTTGTTCAATCCACTCGGCGAGGAAATCTGCTATTACCTGGGACTTAATGGCTTTCTTTGCCTCAAACTTGATATCAAGGGGAAGAAGTTCAATCGCCCATTTGGCCACTCGACCAGTTGCATCTCTGTTGTGCAAAATCTCTGATAGTGGAGCGTCGCTGACGACTGTGATGGAATGATCAGAAAAATAATGAGCAACCTTCTTTGTGGTCATGTATATTCCATACACAAGCTTCTGATAATGAGGATATCTCTGCTTGGATGGAGTCAAGACTTCAGACAAATAATACACTGGGCGCTGAACTTTGAGAGCTTTTCCTTCTTCTTCCCGCTCGACCGTAAGCACAGTACTGACGACTTGTCCTGTGGCTGCGATATAGAGCAACAGAGGCTCTTTGCTGATTGGAGCAGCAAGCACCGGCTGGGTGGAGAGCAGAGCTTTTAGCTCGGCAAACGCTGCATCAGCTTCTGGAGTCCACTCGAACTTGTCTGTCTTCTTCATCAGTCGGTAAAGAGGCAATGCCTTTTCACCGAGTCGTGAGATGAATCGACTTAATGCGGCCAAGCATCCAGTAAGCTTCTGGACATCGTGCACTCGCACAGGGCGTTTCATTCGGAGAATAGTGCCAATCTTCTCTGGGTTAGCGTCGATTCCCCGTTCGGAAACGAGAAAACCAAGTAACTTGCCACCAGGAACTCCAAATGTGCACTTTGATGGATTGAGCTTGATATCATATCTTCTGAGGTTGGCAAATGTTTCGGCGAGATCAGCGAGCAGGTCGGAACCTTTTCGTGACTTGACAACGATATCATCCATATATGCTTCCACATTCCGACTGATTTGAGTGAGTAGACACTTCTGAATCATTCGCATAAATGTGTCTCCGGCATTCTTGAGGCCGAATGGCATGGTGATATAGCAGAAGCACCCGAATGGAGTGATGAAAGCTGTTTTTACCTCTTCGGGTCCGTACAGACGGATCTGGTGGTACCCGGAGTAGGCATCTAGAAAAGACAATCTCCCGCATCCCGCGGTCGAGTCAACAATTTGATCTATGCGAGGGAGAGGAAAATGATCTTTCGGGCAGGCCCGGTTGATGTGTTTGAAATCAATACACATTCGGAGTGATTTATCCTTCTTAGGAACCATGACGACATTAGCGAGCCACTCGGAGTGGTATATCTCTCGGATAAATTCTGCCGCCAATAGTCGAGCCACTTCCTCACCAATGGCTTTTCTCTTCTGGACGGCAGACCGCCGAAGATGCTCTTTGACTGGTTTTGCAGATGAGTCGACTCTTAGGCGATGCTCAGCCAGTCCCCTGGGAACACCTGGCATGTCAGTGGGCTTCCATGCAAAAATGTCCCAGTTCTCACGGAGGAACTGGATGAGCGCTTCTTCCTATTTTGGGTCGAGTGTTGTGGAGATGCGGGTCGGAGCTGCATCGGGGTCGGTCGGGTGAATGTGAACAGGCTTCGTCTCACCGGACGACTGAAATGCAGACTCTGTGGCGGGTTTCTTTGATCGCAGCAAGTCACTCGGATCTGCGTTTTGCTTGTATTCCTCGAACTCGACCGTTGTCACCTGGGAATCGGCAATCTTTGAGCCCTTCTGAAAGCACTCTTCTGCCTTTTTCCGATCACCGGTGACAGTGATCACTCCTTTGGGGCCGGGCATCTTCAATTTGAGGTACACGTAACATGGTCGAGCCATGAACCGTGCGTAAGCTGGTCTCCCCAAAATGGCATGATATGCACTCTGAAAATCCACGACCTCAAACGTCAACTTTTCTTTGCGAAAATGTTTCGAATCACCAAACACCACGTCCAAAGCTATTTGGCCGAGTGACTCGGATTTCTTCCCTGGTATAACTCCATGAAATCTCATGTTACTAGTGCTCAGTCGGGACATCGGAATGCCCATTCCTTTCAGTGTGTCTGCATACAACAAATTCAGCCCGCTTCCACCGTCCATCAGCACTTTTGTCAGTCGAGTGCCTTCGACAACTGGATCGACCACCAAAGCTTGCCTCCCAGGGGTGGCAATATGAGTCGGGTGATCAGATTGGTCGAATGTGATGGGTATTTGAGACCATTTCAGATAATTTGCTTTTGCTGGGGCAACCATGTTCACCTCTCGGTTAATGACTTTCAGTCGACTCCTGCTTTCCACATCTGCAAAGATCATCAGAGTGGAGTTGATATGTGGATATCCTTCCTCACTGTCCTCCTTGTCTTCGGCCTTGTCCGACTCCTTCTCCTTGTCCTTAGACTGTTTTCCCTGAAACTGCTGGATCAGGAGTCGACATTGGCGAGTGGTGTGCTTCGGGTAGATGATATTCCCCTCTTCGTCTTTCTTCATGTGGATGTGGCATGGCATATCCATTACGCCGTTCCCTTCTTTATCCTTTAACTTCTTGGGGTTCCAGGATCCTTTTGGTTTCCCCTTAAACTTTCCCTGAGTCACGGCCAGAGCCTCTCCAGGAGCTGCCGGTTCAGCCTTCCGCTTCTGTTTCCGACTGGTGTTTCCTTTTTCCGACTGACTCGGCTTGTGCTTGCCGCTTCGGAGTCGGTCTTCTTCTTCGCCGTTGGCGTACTTGGTAGCAATCTCCATCATCCGACTCAAGGTCATGTCACCGGTTCGACCAAACTTCAAACTCAGTTCTCTGTTCTTGACGCCATCTTTGAAGGCGCAGACTGCCTGATGACCAGACACATTCTCCATAGTGTGGTGCAAAGTGATCCATCTCTGAATATACTCTCTGAGAGTCTCATTAGCCTTCTGCACGCAGACTTGCAACTCTGTCAATCCAGCTGGTCGCTTGCAAGTTCCTTCAAACGTTCTGATGAACACTCGGGACAGATCTTCCCAAGTGTAAATGCTGCTAGGAGGTAATTGAGTCAACCATGCCCTGGCAGAACCTTCCAGCATGAGGGGCAAATGCTTCATGGCCACCTCGTCGTTCCCACCACCAATCTGAACTGCCACTCGTTAGTCTTCAAGCCAAGTTTCAGGCTTAGACTCACCAGTGAACTTGCTGACTCCTGTTGCCAACCTGAAATTGAGAGGGATAACTGCGGCTCTGATAGCTCTGCTGAAACATTCAGGACCAGAAACATGCACTCGACTGCTTGTGGGTGCATCTCTGTCGAGTCCGCCTCGATGGGCTCTGTTCCGGTCGACCAAACCTTGCACGATAATGGATCGCGCGTCGAAGCCTGGTTCTCTGGGGTCGACTGGAACCCTTCGCCCTGTACTGTACTGACGCCTGTCATCTTGCTGCCGAGGAGCATTAGACCCACCCCTCGGAGGGGAATTGGGCACTCGACGCCTATCATCTCGGTCGAGTCGGTCGCCATATTGATCTCGCTGATTCTCGCGCCCTTCACGCCGCGGAGGCGATCTGGGGCTGTGAGCCGACTGAACCGTATTCGCAGTGACGGATCGACTGTGAATTCTGTTGCGCGACTGAGACACGGCTGAATTCAGATCTCCTGCTGCCCGGAGCAGATCCCTGATCTGCATCAAACCTCTGCCAGCTTCCGACTGAGAAGGCTGGATGGACTCTGCTATACGGGTCGCAGCTGCTAAATTCTGGATTGGGGTTCGATATACCTGAGTCGGTGGGAAGAGTTGACGTCGACTGGTGTCGGGAACTCGTTGCCGCGCGCGCTCGTCGAGTGCTCGCTGAAGATTCTCCAGTCGAGTGCGTTCGGCCAAATTGGCCAGACGTGCCTCCTCCAAGGCACGAGCCTCGGGGGTTTCTCCTGCGATGGGAGTACGCAGGGCATCCACGTTCCTGCGGCGAAGTTCCTCTCTTTGCAAAGAGTCGAGTGGCTCGGGCTGGTACTCTTCATGGCCTCGCGCGGGGTCGCCTCCGTCACCTGCTCCATCATCACGGGCGAAGCCAGGGGGACTGCGGGGCCCATCGACCATCAAGATTTCCGCCGCTGGATCACTGCTATCGCACTCGGATGCAGTCTCTACGGATCCAGTCGACAGATCGAACAAGCCGTAGAGAGATTCGTCGGGCTCGATTGCCGCAACTTGGAGGGTGGCCGATCGGCGAGCCACCGCGTGCCTCACCCATCGCTGAAGCCTCGACCGGCCCGAGCGCTTGCGCTGGCGGGAGACCGGGAGGGTGGACGATGGAGGAGCCGACCGATACGGGGTCGACGGTTGCCGCAGCAGAACGCCGCGGACACATGCGCGAAAATGCGTCGCACCGCGGACGGGGAGCGCATCAACGTCGAGTGGAGCCTCCTGGAGCCACGCGGAGTCGTCGGCGATGAAGGTGAGAGTGCCGAGACGGATCTCTCGACCCTCGACCAAAACTCCAGCAGACACCATGATGAAAGTACTCGGAAGAATCGCAACTTCTCCACAAAATCACTAAAACACCTGCCCCACGGTGGGTGCCAACTGTCGTGGTTCTAAGCCTGACAGTAGAGTGGGGGGTAGGTATGGAGAGGCAAGGTCCTAGCTATGGAGAGGTTGTAAACACAAGGGATGTACGAGTTCAGGCCCTTCTCGGGAGAAGTAATAGCCCTACGTCTCGGAGCCCGGAGGCGGTCGAGTGGATTAAGAGTATATGAGTTACAAGGTGCCGAACCCCTCTACCTGTGGAGGGGGGCGGCTTATATAGAGTGCGTCGGGACCCCAGTCAGCCCACGTAGGAGAGGGTTTAAGGTAAGTTAAGTCCGGGGCGTTACTGATAACGCCCCACATAAAGTGTCTTTACTACCATAAAGTCTACTTAATTACAGGCCGTTGCAGTGCAGAGTGCCTCTTGACCTTCTGGTGGTCGAGTGAGTCTTCATGGTCGAGTCCTTCAAGTCAGTCGAGTGAGTCCCTCATTGGTCGACTGGAAGGCGACCTCTTCTAAGGGTGTCCTTGGATAAGGTACTTAGATCAGGTCCATGACCCTACCCTAGGTACATGACCCCATCACAGCACGCAACTACCGTACTGATCTATCCTCCGAGAGATTTTGATGTAATAATCTGGCATGCTGAAACAAGTGTCATGTGTGTATAATCAGTACGACAGTATTATTAATCACATGGTATATTGTTGATAGAATTGCAAATCTAAATGCTGGTTAGGAACTGTCATTCGATTTCATTCCAACAGCTGTCGTGCTTTATTCAATTTTGTGTATTCGCCTTGCGACAACATCTAAAACCAGCGCCGTACTAATCGCTTGCAATATGAAAAGCGCTGAGGTAGAACACATCGTCCCCCAAACATGCAACATGGGCCCGCGGCCCAAAGTCCAGAACCGTGAGCCTGTGTAAGTATTATATTCTCAGCTGAACCCCCATAATGCCCGTGCGTTGCATGTAACATCAAGATGCGTTTGTATGAGTATTTTATCTTGTGAGAGAAAAGGATGAACGAGGGAAGGCCTTATTTGAAAATGTGGAGAGGTGTGTGGGTACCTTTTTGCAAAATTGCCATAGTTTCCTTCCTATCCATTAGATATAAATTGGACGGCCTATATTGCAGGATGGCAGGCACACCATCATCACCAACTCGTCTATATTGTGTTAAAAAACTCTATTTTTTACAACTATATATGTTATATATATTCCCCTTGATTTTTCTTATGTATAAAGTTGTGATATAAAAGATTTTTATATTTCTTTACAGAGGGAGTATCTCTCTGTCAAAAATATATTTATGTGTAACTAGTTACTCCTGTCTTTCTACTTCCTTTCGCTGATATGTGGGGCATCCGGCAACGGGGTCCACGTGCCATATGCACCAAATTAGAGTGCACAACTGCGCGGTAGACACAGCACGGTCGTGGCGCCGCAGTATGCCCAATGAGCCGTCAAATCACAACCCCCCCCCTTTCCAGCTTTAGTAGTAAGTTTGACGGACGAAGGGGAAATATTTCACTAGGACTGAATCCCCTTCTCCCTCATCTGCTTGTTCAGAGAAACCCCCCTCTCGGCGATTGCATAGGGTTTTCTCATGGAGAACCAGGTATAAATTCTTCATCCATCCCCGATAAATCCAAGTCCCTTAGTCACGGGTAATCCTAGGATGGCAGCCGCCGCCGTTGATGCATTTTTCTTCCTACTGAATCTAGTGTGTTTCATTTGCAGTGCCCAAAGTGCAAGGACCCTACAGGTTTCTGCGCCCTCGGCGAGACGCCACACTTGTTCCTTCTCATCCTAACACAGGATTTTAAAATGCGCACAGTATGTTCCTAGAATCCTCTTTTCTATCCGGGAGGGTGGGGTTTTTTGAACATGTTGTCGACTAATTTGGAAATTTGGATTGCTATATTTGGATAAAAGGTACTACTAGTACGATGGTCAACACTAGCGTGAAGGAGGAAATTATATCTATATTTGGATAGGGAATACATTGTGTTCTCATATTATTTTTCCTGTAGTGCATTATTTGCTCTGCCAGAACACATGTACTCAAGATGCTCGACCTTGCCATAACTGAATACACCAGTTTAACGGTCATTGTGAAAACAAGCCATGGATGCAAGTTCCGAGTTGGGTTCATGAACCAAGAAGATTGTTGCGTTTTAATGGCCGAACTTGGATAAACTTTCTCAAGTGTTACAGACTGAAAGTTGGCGCACGAATGTTGATGGAAATAGCAGAACCTGGTCTCATCTTCACTATGATCTTCCACCCCGACGTCATTCCAATTGTTCATCCATGTTAGTTTTGTATCTGGTTCTTGCTTGTTGCCTTGATTACTTCTTAATCCACCTATTCTGGCTAACTAATCACAATTTAACTTTAGAAGTAGCAACGAATCTCTCACGAAGATGCTACTTCTAACTAATATTTTCTTATAATTGGTGGCACATGTAGGTTTTTTCATAGTTAAGAAGGCTGCTTGTTTGTTATTCTGTAATAACTCGGCTGTTACTGATGGCACTGAAGTTGACTGGGATGACATCCACAAGTTCCTACACTTTATTGATCGTCTTGAGGTCCTTGTGGGGCGTTTCAATGGTGGAAGGCCACGTGGGATATGTGTACCACTGCTGCACTCGTTGAACAGGTCCAACTGTGTCGAGAAACTTATGGTACGAGCTATTTTCTGTTATATATGATGTTCATAAACTATTGCTTATACACAGTTTTACAGTTGTGATCTTCTTGAAACAGAAACTGCCCAGTTCTATTGTTCCTATACAGATGCCTGACCATGGTCAGGTCAGACTTGTGCTTGGTCACAACATGATGTTTATGTCGACCTACTCCATTCCCCTTGGAGGTGAAAAGATACTTATTCATGGGTGGTCTCAAATAATGAAGGCCCGTCCATCTTGGAGAATAGGACAGAAGATCATGTTCCTACTTTTCCATGGCTCTAAAGCGAATATCCTATTTATTGACCACATTGAGAGATGGAGCCGCTTTCAGAAGGTTGTGGATGCGCGGGGTGGCGCATGGGCCTTGTCCTGGGGCTTGGCGGCCTCACCCTTGGTTAACTGTAGGCAAAGTAGCATTGTTCGAGGCGTGCTTTGTATGGTTGAACCTATATAAGTACTCATACTGCTTTCAGCTATGGTTGTTAAGTGCCCCTGCTGGTTTCAGTTAAGGCTGTTAAGTACTCCTGCTGCTTTTACAGCCTGTCTTGTTTCTTTAGTCCTGTCTTCCTCGAGCCGCCAAAACCAAACCAGCGCTGGCGGGGCCGCTTGCTTCCGCCTCCCTCGGCTGGCTGCGCCTCAGCACACGCATAGACGCCCCACCATCTCCTAAATCGTTAACACCGACGTCTGAGACCTCGCCGTCATCCTCTGCGCGCTTTGGTGCACTCGCCGCGGCACCGCCCTCTCACGTTGTCAACATGGTCAACAAACAACAGGAATCGGCTGAAGTACATGGAGAGAATGACTGTAGGGGCCCACCATGTCAGCGTATGGAAAAAGAAAAATGCTTCCTCCTAGTGGTTTCCTGACATCTGGGACCCACGACATTGTGAGCGTATATAGTCAATAGACAAGAGAACAGCACAAGATCGGCTGACACCTGGGACGTAGCTGCTCGAGCAGTATTTTTTTTGTTATTGTTGAGATGCAGCATGGTTTGAGCTGGGCTGTGGCCCATCTAGCCCAGGCTTATATTTTATGTTCACCATATGACCAACCCGGCTATTTTTTCTTTGTGAAAATGAGCCCAGTTTATTATTTCTGAAGAATACCCAATCCAGGCCTACTTATTTTTCTACGCCCTGATGGGCAGCAACTCTTTCAAGACACCTGCAAATCTTGAAAGTAATACGAAATGGGTTGTAAATATAAAAACAGATGAAAAATTGGCAATTGCATTATAATTTCTGAATCTTTTCACATTTTCAGATTCCTATTTCACTGGGCTTTAACCTAATTTAAATATATCTTCAAAGTACTTTAAATCTGGCTCGACATTTCGGTATTAAAAACAGTTTGGAACCCACAGAAATATGCGAAATTTTGTTTAAATTTTTAACCCTGGCCCTGGCCAACAAAAAAAATGGACTGCAATAAATTGCATAAGCAGTTGCAATGAGCTTTATAAAAATTATTTAAAAAAGAGGGAATGGTCTGACTTGTGGGCCTATTAAGTTGACGTGTACGCAAGATTTTTTTAGTTATTATATATGTCAACAAACGATTTTAGCGGACGTAACCGTTGGATGTCAATCCAACGACCGTCGTGTTTCTTCAATCTCTGATCTTATTGCTCCGGCCGCCAAATCCAGCGCCGGCGGGACCGCCTGCTCCCGCCTCCCATGGATGGCTATGCTGCCACGCAGGCCTCACCATCCCCTACTACTCCCACCGCTGGCAAGAGCATCCCTCTACTCACCCACACCCCCTGTTATTCTGCGGCGATGGCAGCCTCACACCGTAGTCGAACCAGTGAACCCTCGTACTCCTCTCCGCCCTGGCTTCCACTGCCGCGTCTTCCCCGACACCGCATTGTCCCCTTCCTAGGCCTCGCCGTCGTCCACTGCCCTGGTGCTCTCGGCGCGGCATGGTCAACATGGTCAAGGAATGACTTCCATCGGAAGACTACTATACATGGAGAGGCTGACAGCTGGGTCCACGGTGACCGCAAGGAAGTGCCTTCTTATTACGCGCAAAATAATTAATCCTCCACTTGACAGCAGGACCCACAGGACGGGCCATCGTATTTTGCGAAAAAACGTTTCCCCCCTGACTGCTGGGACCCACTAGCTACATCTTCGCATGCAAGGAAGTGCCTAACAGTCGGGACCCACCTGGTCGAAGCGTATGTAGCATTGTCATTCTGGCCGCGAACGTGTACGTACATACTGGTCGATGTAGAGGCGCGCACGTGTCGTAGTAAAGGTGCGCACGTGTCATAGTAGAGGCGCGCATGTAGCATGTACACATACGTACAGCGGCCAGGGTGCAAGAAAGAAAATACGGCTACGTACGTACATACGGGCGGGGTCTCAAACGCTTACTCACTCATACGTACGGCCAGGGCTCGTGTACATGGCTGGGTCGGAATGGAGAAACTGTGTCATCGTCGTGTTCATGGGGAGACAACGGAATCCGTCATGTTCATCAGGAGGCAACGAAACGCATGGGAGCCAACCTGCTTGGACGGAATAGCCGATGGAAACAAGGCCTGGCATACTGCAGAACAGAGGAAACGGCCTTGTGTTCGACCGGCCACATTCGAAATGGGATCATGTTCATCGGGAGGGGTCTGGTGTACCGCAAAACGGAGGAAACGGACTTCTGTTAGACCTCCTACGGTCGAAGCGGGGTCCTGTTGATCGGGAGGGTTGTGGCGTATCGCAAAACGGAGGACACGGACTTGTGTTGGAGTGCTACGGTCGAAACGGGGGTCCTGTTCATCGGGAGGGGTGTGGTGTACCGCAAAATGCGACTACACGGGATACTGTTAATCTCCACCGTCGACCTCCTCCAGCCTCCACGGGCTACTGTTCATCCATCGTCGACCTCCTCGACCCTCCACCTGCGACTGTTCATCCATGGGCTCCTGTTCATCCAGCCTCACCGCGCGCTACTCCATCGTCTACTGTTCAACCAGCCCTCTCCACGGGCTACTATTCAACCACCCCTCGACGGGCTACTATTCAACCACCCCTCCACGGGCTACTGTTCATCTAACCCTCCACCGGCTACTGTTCAACCAGCCCTCCACGGGGTCGTCCTATTCATCCATCCCTTCACGGGATCCTGTTCATCCAGCCACAACCGGCTCGATCGGGGTTCTGTTCATCCAGAGGCAACACCATGGGGTCCTATTCATCCACCCCCACCGGGAACTGTTCATCCAACCCCCCCCCCCAACAACAACACTCACTGTTCATCAAGGGAAGGAGGTAGCGGGGTTCGATCGGCTTCAGTTAGCAGCAGTAGTGAAGGAATCACTCGTGTTCAGTAACGTAGCTAGTGCAATCGCTCGGGTTCAGTTAGAGCCCAACGCCTCGCTCGAGTTCAGTTAGAGCTCAACGCCTCGCTCGAGTTCAGTTAGAGCTCAACGCCTCGCTCGAGTTCAGTTAGAGCTCAATGCCTCGCACCCACGCGCGTACGGTACGATAGAAACGCGCATCGCTCGGCCCCCGACCACCCACTGTAACCGGGAACTCCCCGATATTTTCCTTGCCCTCGCTTCTACCACGGTTTTTTCCATCATGGATGGCCCAAAGAATGTCATGCAGCTGCGTCTCCGGCCCACCCAGGACGAGAAGCCCATTTTCTATCATGATTTTTGTCATAGAAGTAGGAGCCCACCACATCTATGATGATACTAGGTTTTGACACAATTATCATCATAGAAGTGTCTTAAGTATGACAGAAAAAATTTCGTTCGGTCCAAAAAGTCACGGATGTGTCTTTTTTTGTAGTGGTTGCTTCTTCATGGTCCCTTCATGGGTGGAGCCCTCCATGGACTCGCGCAGCCATTAACCTCCATGGACTCGCGCAGCCGTTACCCTCCATGGGTTGAAGTCTCGATCAACGTGGATGTACAATAGCACCACCTATCGGAACCACGCTAAAAATCTCTGTGTCTCCAATTGCGTTTGCACACTCCAATCCCATCCCATTACTTTCTTGCAAGTTGCATGCTTTACTTTCCGCTGCTCATATACTCTTTCCATGCTTGCTTGAATTGCATTGTGTATGCTTGAAATTGTGTTAATCTACCACCACAACTTGAAAAACTTAAAAACTGCCAACTTTGTTTGTTGAGGGTCTAATCACCCCCACTCTAGACACCTCTTCTCGATCCTTTCACCTAAACCTAAAAGTCAAACTCGGCCTCACCGACTTGATCTATCTGGCGCCACCAAATTCATTTGACATAGCCACTTCCACAAACCCTAATCACTTTGGTTTCACCGATAGGGATCTCGGTCTCACCAAGATGGGATTGCAAACTCCCTATTTGCTTTTCATAACATTTCGGTCCCTCCGAAATGAGCGAATCAGTCCCACCGAGTTCGCAATGCAAACTCCCTGTTTCCTTTTCGTAACGTTTCGGTCCCACCAAAATGAGCGAATCGGTCCCACCGAGTTTGCCTGAACAACTCTCAATGTGCCTATTACTAAAATTAGTCCCACTGAGTTCATGTGATCGGTCTCACCGAGATTACGTTATGCCCTAACCCTAGCGCATCGATCCCACCAATTTGATCACATCGGTCCCACCAAAAAGCCTAACATTCATATTTTGACCTAAATCGGTCTGACCGAGTTTTACCATTCGCTCTCACCGAGTTTGGGAATCTGTGTGTAATAGTTCGATTTTGTGTGGAGGCTATATATACCCCTCCACCCTTTCTTCATTCATGGAGAGAGCTATCAGAATGTGCCTACACTTCCACCATTCATTTTCTGAGAGAGAACCACCTATTCATGTGTTGAGACTAAGATATTCCATTCCAACCACAAGAATATTGATCTCTAGCCTTCCCCAAGTTGCTTTCCACTCAAATCATCTTTCCATCATAGCCAAATCTGTGAGAGAGAGTTGAGTGTTGGGGAGACTATCATTTGAAGCACAAGAGCAAGGATTTCATCATCAACACACCATCTATTACCTTTTGGAGAGTGGTGTCTCCTAGATTGGTTAGGTGTCACTTGCGAGCCTCCGTCAAGATTGCGGAGTGACGTCGCTTGAAGCTACGTCGGTATTTCCCCAAAGAGGAAGGGATGATGCAGCATAGCGGCGATAGGTATTTCCCTCAGACATGAAACCAAGGTTATCGAACCAGTAGGAGAACCAAGCAACACAACGTAAAAAGCCCCTGCACACAAATAACAACACCTCGCAACCCGACGTGTTAAAGGGGTTGTCAATCCTTTCGGGGTACGATGCCTCAAGATAGGCAAAGGACGTGAGGTAAAAACTGGTAGATAGGATAAATAGATCGCAGAACAAATAAATTGCAGCAAGGTATTTTTGTATTTTTGGTTTAATAGATATGAAAATAAATGCAAGAGAAAATAAATCGCAAAGGAAAATATGATGAAAAGAGACCCGAGGGCCGTAGGTTTCACTAGGGGCTTCTCTCGAGAAAGATAGCAAACGGTGGGAAAACAATGTTGGGAAATTGATAGAACTTCAAATAATCATGACGATATCCATGCAATGATCATTATATAGGCATCACATCCAAGATTAGTAGACCGACTCCTGCCTGCATCTACTACTCTTACTCCACACATCGACCGCTATCCAGCATCTATCTAGTGTATTAAGTTCATGAGAAAACGAAGTAATGCAATAAGAATGATGACATGATGTAGACGAGATCCATTTATCTATTGCGGCAGATATAGATCTCATCTTGTTATCCTTAGTAGCAACGATACATACGTGTCGGTTCCCTTTCTGTCACTGGGATCAAGCACCATAAGATCGAACCCACTACAAAGCAGCTCTTCCCATTGCAAGATAAATAGATCAAGTTGGCCAAACAAAACCCAAATATCGGAGAAGAAATACGAGGCTATAAGCAATCATGCATATAAGAGATCAAAGAAGACTCAAATAACTTTCATGGATAGAAACATAGATCTGATCATAAACTCAAAGTTCATCGGATCCCAACAAACACACTGCCAAAAGACTTACATCATATGGATCTCCAAGAGACCATTGTATTGATAATCAAGAGAGAGAGAGAGGAATCCATCTAGCTACTAACTATGGACCCGTAGGTCTACAAAGAACTACTCACGCATCATAAGAGAGGCACCAATGGAAGTGGTGAACCCCTCCGTGACAGTGTCTAGATTGTATCTTGGTGGTTCTAGACTCTGCGGCTGCTGGATCAATATTTCGACGCCTCCCCTAGGATTTCTGGAATATTGGGGTATTTATAGATCAAAGAGGTGTTTCGGGGGCACCCGAGGTGGGCACGACCCACCAGGGCACGCCTGGGCCTCCTGGCCCACCCTGATGGGTTGTCCCCTCCTTGGGACTCCCCAAAGTGCAACCAGGGCCCAACTTCTTCCTTTTGGTCCATAAAAAATCATCGTAAAGTTGTGTGGCATTTGGACTCCGTCTGATATTGATTTCCTGCAATGTAAAAAACATGCAGAAAACAGCAACTGGCACTGGGCACTATGTCAATAGGTTAGTACCAAAAAATGATATAAAATGACTATAAAATGATTTTAAAACATCCAAGAATGATAATATAACATCATGGAACAATCAAAAATTATAGATACGTTGGAGACGTATCAGCATCCCCAAGCTTAATTCATGCTCGTCATGGAGTTGGTAAATGATAAAAACAGAATTTTTGATGTGGAATGTTGCCTAACATGTTCATCACATTCTTTTCTTTATAGCATGGACATATGGACTTTTATATGATTCAAAGCAATAGTCTAGTTTTGACATGAAGACTTTAATACTCAAGCATACCAACAAGCAACCATGTCTTTCAAAATATCAACACTAAAGCAAGTTATCCCTGGCTCATCATGCTCAATCATTGATCCATTCATGAAACACACTCTAATATTAGCTACACCCAATGCTCAAATACGATCATAGTGCCCCTTAGATGATGCTTTATAAGAGAAGTTGGGGACTCAAATTCAAAATAAAAGTTGCATAAGTAAAAGAAAGGCCCTTCGCGGAGGGAAGTAGTGATTTGTAGAGGTGCCAGAGCTCAAAGCTTAAATTGAGAGATAAAATTATTTTTGAGAGGCATACTTTTCCTACCAACGAAAACAACTTGGAGCATCCCAACACTTTCCATGCTAGATACATCATAGGCGGTTCCCAAATAGAAAATAAAGTTTATTCCTTTTTCCACCATAACTTTCACTTTCCATGGCTAGCCGTATCCACGGGTGCCTTCCATACCAACAATTTCCAAGGAATTTATTATTTGACAACATAAAGTAAATTCATTTTTCATTTCGGGGCTGGACATCCCTAATACCTTTGTCGTACTCTCGTGCAATGACAAGTGAATAAACACTCATCGTGAGAATAACACATCTAGCATGGAAAATATTGGCTACCCTTTACCGCCTCGCGAGTAGTAGAGCACACAAAAGAGAAATTTATTTTGAACATTAGAGATGGCACATGCAAATTTGCTTAGAATGGCATAGAAATACCGCATATAGGTAGGTATAGTGGACTCATATGGCAAAACTGGTTTAAAGGGTTTTGGATGCACAAGTAGTGATCATACTTAGTGCAAAATGAAGGCTAGCAAAAAGATTAGGAAGCGACCATCCAGAAAGCGAAAAATCTCGTACCCAAGCATTAAGCATAAGTAACACCGAATAATGCACCATAAGTAGGATATAAATTTCACTGCATAACTATTGACTTTCGTGCTTGCATAGGGAATCACAAACCTTAACATCAATATTCTTACTAAAGCATAATTACTCATCAACATGGCTCACATATCATACCGTTATATCTCAAAACCATTACTAAGAATCAAGTTTATTTTGTCCAATGATCTTCATGAAAGTTTTTATTATATCCTCCTTGGATATCTATCACTTTGGAACTATTTTCATATGTTGCTTTTGGTAAGCTCAAACAAATATAAGTGAAGATCTTGAGCATAATTTTTTTTCTTTCTCTCAAATTAATCTAAGTGAAGCAAGAGAGAATTTCTTCAAAATTTACTAACTCCCAAATAAATCTAAGTGAAGCATGAGAGCATTTCTTCAAAATTAACAAAGCACACCGTGCTAAAAAATATATAAGTGAAGTACTAGAGCAAGTCCATGGCTCTAAAAATTTAAGTGAAGAATAGAAGCAAGCATAGCATAAGTTTTGGCTCTCTAAAAAGGGTGTGTACAGAAAGGATTCGAGACTTAAAAAACAAAGCAAAGGAAGCAAAGACTCATATCATTCAAGACGCTCCAAGCAAAACTCATATCATGTGACAAATAAAAATATTGTTTCAAGTAAAATACCGATGGTCGTTAGAAGAAAGCGGGGATGCCACTTGGGTGCATCCCCAAGCTTAGTTGCGTGCTACTTCTTTGAATATTATCTTGGGGTGCCTCGGGAATCCCCAAGCTTAGCCTTTTGCTTATCTTTATTCCTTCATCCATCATAAGGTAACCAAAACTTGAAAACTTCAATCACACAAAACTCAAACAAAACCTTCGTGAGATTCGTTAGTATAAGAAACCAAACAACTACTATAAGTATTGTAGCAAACCTATTCTTATTTTGTTTTTGCATTATGTCTACTGTATTCCAACTTTTCTATGGCAAAAACTCATTAAATAAAACCATAGAATCATCAAAACAAGCACACAAAGCAAAGAAAACAGAATCTGTCAAAAACAGAACTGTCTGTAGCAATCTGAAAATTTCGAATACTTATGTAACTCCCAAAATTATGAAATAAATTGGTGTAAGTGAGGAATTTGTCTATTAATGCTCTGAAAAAAGAATCAACTTAAAAGCACTCTTCTATAAAAAAAGACAACGAATCACGTGAGCGCAAAAGTTTATGTTTTTGGCAAGATCGAATAAACTTTCACCCAAGTCTTCCCAAAGGCATTGCTTGGCACAAACACTAACTAAAACACAAAAAACACAATCATAACAGTAGCATAATTGTGCTAACACTCAATAACATAAAGTAAAAATCAAAAATAAATTTTATTCATTGGGTTGCCTCCCAACAAGCGCTATCGTTTTACGCCCCTAGCTAGGCATAACACGTAGGATCTAAGTTTTGTCATCTTTGGTTCTAGATCCATAAGATGCCCTTATGATCGATTCATATGGTGGCCTAATTATTGTTCTAGGGAAGTGTTCCATTCCCTTCCTTAGTGGAAATTGAAATTTAATATTGCCTTCTTTCATATCAATCACGGCACCAATAGTATGCAAAAACGGTCTACCAAGAATAATTGGACAAGACGGATTGCAATAAATATCAAGAACAACAAAATCTATGGGCACATAATTCCTTTTTGCAAGAATAAGAACATCATTAATATTTCCCATAGGTTTTTTAATAATAGAATCCGCTAAGTGCAAATTTAAAGAGCATTCTTCAATATCGGTAAGACCAAGCACATCACATAAAGATTTCGGAATTGTAGAAACACTAGCACGCAAGTCACATAAAGCAAAACACTCATAATTTTTGATCTTGACTTTGATAGTAGGTTCCCATTCATCATGCAATTTTTCTAGGAATTGAAACTTGTAATTCCAATTTTTCTTCAAAAGCTTTCATCATGGCATCAACAATATGTTTAGTAAAAGCTTTATTTTGTTCATAGGCATGGGGTGAATTTATCATGGATTGCAACAAAGAAATACAATAAACCAAAGAGCAACTATCATAATTCAAGTCTTTCTAATCCAAAATAGTGGGGGCACCACTAGTTAAAGTCTTGACATCTTCAAACCCACTTTTATCAATTTTCTCAACAAGATTTTCACCCTTCGAAATATTGGGATGCCTTCTACCTAAAGTTGACTCCTCTCCAGTCCCTTTTTCATCAATCTTAATTTTACTAAACAAGGAATCAATAGAAGAAACACCAATCATTTTAAGATCTTCATCATTTTTGAGAAGAAATCACTAGAAAATGCTTTTTCTAAAAATTCTCTTTTATCTCTAAGCATAGCGGTTCTTTTCTTACTTTCATCCATAGAAACATAAAGAGCTTTAATTGATTCATCTACTTTAGGCACAAAAAATTTCATCTTGAGATTTTTCACATCATCAGCAATTCTATCAACACTTCTAGACAAATCATCAATCTTATTCAACTTTTCTTCTATAGAAATGTTGAAAACCTTTTGTGTGTTAATAAATTATTTAATATTATTCTCAAAATCATAGGTATTCCTATTATTATTGTAAGACTAATTTCCATAGGAATGACCATAATTATTAGAGGAACTACTAGGAAAAGGCCTAGGATTAATATTACCTCTATAAGCATTGTTGCTGAAATTATTGCGAGAAATAAAATTCACATCTATGGCATCACTATTTTGCTCAATCAAAGTAGACAAAGTCATATCATTAAAATTAATAGGAGCACTTTTACTAGCAACCAATTTCATAAGAGCATCAACTTTTTCACTCAAAGAAGAAATTTCTTCAACCGAAATATTTTTTTTACTAGTAGGAGCCCTTTCGGTATGCCATTGTGAATAATTTGCCATAATATTATCAAGCAATTTGGTGGCTTCACCCAAGGTAATTTCCATAAAAGTACCACCCACTGCGGAATCTAAAAGATTACGAGAAACAAAATTCAACCCCGCATAAAAAATTTGTATGATCATCCAAAGATTTAACCCATGAGTCGGGCAATTCCTTAACATCATTTTCATCCTTTCCCAAGATTGTGCAACATGATCATGTTCAAGTTGCTTGAAATTCATGATCTGGGTTCTGAGGAAAATAATTTTTGCGAGAGGAAAATACTTAGTGATAAAAGCATCTTTGCACTTATTCCAAGAATCGGTACTATCGCGAGGCAAAGAAGAGAACCAAATTTTTGCAAAATCACGCAAAGTAAACGGAAATAATTTCATCTTGACCACATCATTGCCCACATCTTCTTTCTTTTGCATATCGCATAATTCCACGAAGGTATTAAGATGGGATGCGGCATCCTCATTAGGAGTACCGGAAAATTGGTCTTTCATAACAAGATTCAGCAAAGCAGTATTAATATCACAAGTCTCCGCACTAGTGGCGGGAGGAGCAAGCGGAGTCACATAGTTTGGTGTTCTCTTGAGTCATGATGACCACACAAGAAGATTGCACTCAAAAACAGATCTGGCAAAAAAAGGGCGAACGGAAAAAGAGAGGTGAATAAAACAGCAAATTTTTGTGAAGTGGGGGAGAGGAAAACGAGAGGAAAATGGCGAATAATGTAAATTGCAAGGACATTAGATTTGTGAATAGGAACCTGGTTATGTTGAAGATGCTCCCCGGCAACGGCGTGAGAAATTTCCTTTGATGTCGCTTGAAGCAACGTCGGTATTTCCCCAAAGAGGAAGGGATGATGCAGCACAGCAGCGGTAGGTATTTCCCTCACATAGAAACCAAGGTTATCGAACCAGTAGGAGAACCAAGCAACACAACGTAAGCAGCCCCTGCACACAAATAACAACACCTCGCAACCCGACATGTTAAAGAGGTTGTCAATCCCTTTCGGGGTATGGCGCCTCAAGATAGGCAAAGTACATCAGGTAAAAAGTGGTAGATAGGATAAATAGATCGCGAAACAAATAAATTGCAGCAAGGTATGTTTGTATTTTTGGTTTAATAGATTTGAAAATAAATGCAAGAGAAAATAGATCGCAAAGGCAAATATGATGAAAAGAGATCGGGGGCCGTAGGTTTCACTAGTGTCTTCTCTCGAGAAAAATAGCAAATGGTGGGAAAACAATTACTATTGGGCAATTGATAGAACTTCAAATAATCATAACGATATCCAGGAAATGATCATTATATAGGCATCACGTCCAGGATTAGTAGACCGACTCCTGCCTGCATCTACTACTATTACTCCACACATCGACCGCTATCCAGCGTGCATCTAGTGTATCAAGTTCATGAGAAAATGGAGTAATGCAATAAGAGCAATGATATGATGTAGACGAGATCCGTTTATCTATTGTGGCAGATATAGATCTCATCTTGTTATCCTTAGTAGCAATGATACATACATGTTGGTTCCCTTTCTGTCACTGGGATCAAGCATCGTAAGATCGAACCCACTACAAAGCAGCTCTTCCCATTGCAAGATAAATAGATCAAGTTGGCCAAACAAAACCCAAATATCGGAGAAGAAATATGAGTCTATAACCAATCATGCATATAAGAGATCAAAGAAGACTAAAATAACTTTCATGGATAAAAACATAGATCTGATCATAAACTCAAAGTTCATCGGATCCCAACAAACACACCGCCAAAAGACTTACATCATATGGATCTCCAAGAGACCATTGTATTGATAATAAAGGGAGAGAGAGAGAGAGGAATCCATCTAGCTAGTAACTACAGACCTGTAGGTCTACAAAGAACTACTCACGCATCATAAGAGAGGCACCACTGGAAGTGGTGAACCCCTCCATGACGGTGTCTAGATTGGATGTTGGTGGTTCTGGACTCTGCGGCGGCTGGATAAGTATTTCGTCGCCTCCCCTAGGGTTTCTGGAATATTAGGGTATTCATAAAGTAAAGAGGTGGTACGGGGGGCACCCGAGGTGGGCACAACCCACCAGGGCGCGCCTGGGCCTCCTGGCGCGCCCTGGTGGGTTGTCCCCTCCTCGGGACTCCCCCCAGGTACAACCAGGGCCCAACTTCTTCCTTCTAGTCCATAAAAAATCATCGTAAAGCCCTGGCATGCCCTGGTGGGTTGTCCCCTCCTCGGGACTCCCCCCAGGTACAACCAGGGCCCAACTTCTTCCTTCTGGTCCATAAAAAATCAGCGTAAAGTTGCATGGCATTTGGACTGCGTCTGATATTGATTTCCTGCGATGTAAAAAACATGCAGAAAATAGCAACGGGCACTTGCCACTATGTCAATAGGTTAGTACCAAAAATGATATAAAATGACTATAAAATGATTGTAAAACATCCAAGAATGATAATATAACAACATGGAACAATCAAAAATTATAGATACGTTGGAGACGTATCATTGAGTTGAACCAAGGAGTTTGTACGGGCAAGGAAATCGCCTACTTCATGAAGATCTACCCAATTGAGGCAAGTCCTTCGTGGGTGATGGTCATGGTGTGATAGACAAGGTTGATTCTTCATGGGTGGAGCCCTCCATGGACTCGCGCAACTGTTACCCTTCGTGGGTTGAAGTCGCCAATAATGTGGATGTACAATAGCACCACCTATTGGAACCCCGCCAAAAATCTTCGTGTCAGCATTGCGTTTGCTCCCTCCAAACTCCTCCCATTTACTTTCTTGCAAGTTGCATGCTTTAATTTCCGCTGCTCATACACTCTTTGCATGCTTGCTTGAATTGTATTGTGATTGCTTGACTTGTGCTAAGTTGCTAAAATCTTCCAAGAATTAAAATTGGGAAAAGGTTAGGTTTTATTTGGTCAAGTAGTTTAATCACCACCCCCCCCCCTCTAGACATACTTTCGATCCTACACTTTGACAGCTTATCAATGACCACTAGTATGCAATTGTATTGTCCTAACACAGGTAAGCCATCTACAAAATCCATGGTCATCATTTCCCAGGGAGTATTAGGGATGGGTAAAGGTTGCAACAGACCTGGCTAAGGCACTCGTCCTGGCTTACAGAGTTGGCACACTACACATTGCTGCAACATAGTGTTGATTTGATTTTTTATACCCTTCTATTGAAATAGTTTGGCTATCCTGCGATATGTTACTGGAAATCCAGAGTGTCCCCCAACCGATGTTGCATGCATATTCCAGATATCTTTCTGTTGTAACTCAACATCATTTCCAATCCAGATAGATCTTTTACAATGAAGTCCTCTTGCAGTGTTAAATTAGTTACAACCTTTCCATTAAGAGACAACTGTTCAAGCAATGAACTAGATTTTTCATCAGCATAGTAGTTGTCCAGGATTTCTTGATTCCAAGCAGGATATATGGAAGTCTTGTCAGAACAGTGCTCCCTCCAAGAGGACGCCGTGATAATGCATCAGCAGCTCGGTTTTCATTTACTTTTTTGTAAATGATTTTGTAAGACAGGACCATCAGTTTAGTCATAGCCTTCTGCTGCCATTTTGTGTGTAAACATTGTTCATTGAGGTTTAGTAAAGCTTTCTGGTTTGTACGAATTAGAAACTCTCTAGGCTGCAAATAGGGCCTCCACTGTTCCACGGCTAACAAAATTGCTAAGAATTCCTTCTCATATACAGACAAGGTTTTATTTCTGGGACCCAGGGAACGACTAACATAGGCCAGAGGGTGTACATCTTGCATTAATACTACACCTAGACCAATATCACAAGCATCTGTCTCAATTTGAAACTGTTTCTAGAAATTAGGCAGGGCTAATACTGGCATTGTCATGAGAGCTTTCTTCAATGTATTGAAAATAGTTTCCTCTGCCTCAGACCAAATAAAAAGTTTGCTTTTTCTCAACAAATTTGTCAGTGGCTTAGAGATTATACCATAATGCCTGATAAACTTTTTGTAGTAACTAGCCAACCCTAGAAAGCTGCGTACCTCCTTAACAGAAATAGGTGACGGCCATTGTTGAATAGTGTTGATCTTAGTTTCATCAATGGCCACTCATTCCTTGCTGATCACATACCCCACATAATGCAGCTCTTGTTTAGCAAACTCACATTTAGATGCTTTTACATGCCACTAATCTTGTTTCAATAGTTGAAGTACATGTGCTAAATGTTGCTGATGCAACTCCACTGTTGGACTAAAAACCAGGATGTCATCAAACAAAACAACAACATATTTTCTCACGCAGGGAGATAGAGTAGTGGTAGTAGCACCTTGGAATGCATATGGCCCATCTGTCAATCCAAAGGCTAAGACCATAAACTCAAAATGTCCATGGTGTGTCTGAAAAAAGCAATCTTATACTCCTCTCCTTCAGCAAGCCTGATCTGATGATACCCAACCCTTAAATCTAGTTTGGAAAACAACTATGCTCCATGTAGCTCATGCAGGAGATCATCAATAGCTGGCATGTGAAATTTTCCCTTTAAAGTAAGGGTATTCAAATGCATGTAATCCACCATAATCTCCAAGTCCCATCTTTCTTTTTTCCAGAAGTATTGGTGAAGAAAAAGGACTGGTGCTCTTCTGTATAAGGCTAGAGTCCAACATTTCCTGAATTTGCTTCTCTATTTCATCCTTCAATTCAGGAGAAAATCTGTAGGGCCTTAATGAAAATGGTCTGGCACCAGGTATCAAAGGTATATGATGGTCACATTCTCTGCGAGGAGGTAATCCAACAGGTGCATCAAACACCTCCAAAAACTGATCAAGTATTGTCTAAATTTCAGGTACTACTTGCTTCTCTTCTGTTCCTGTCACTGCCAACAGTTACACCACTGTATGTGCATAATCTTCCTGTCAATCTCCTTATATCACTACTAACTGACTAGTAAAACAAAAAGACATCCATTTCTGCTCCCAGTCAATGCTCATGGGACCGTGAGAGGCCAACCAGTCCAGTCCCAATATCCCATCATATCCACTAAGTGCTAACACTTTGAAGTGGGAACTGAATTCCACTCCAGCCGTAGACCAAGTACACCAAGGAAAGTGTTGATCACAATCCATAATTCCCACATCATCCACTCTGACCTTAATCAATGAACAAGCATGTACCCCAGTGAGACTAGCTTTTATTTGTGTATCCACAAAAGAATGAGCACTCCCTGAGTCCACCAGGAAATTTTTCTGTTGTCCTTGAACATGCACTAGATTTTGAAAAGCCTTGCCAGGTTTGTTGCGTCCAATTGCTGCTGCAAATAGTGCCATTAGATTAACTTCCTCTCCACTATCACTGAAAGTGTCCTTTGCAGTCATTAAGCACTGGTAGAAATCCACAATTCCCTGTACTACATGCAAGGAAACAGTCTTGCTACAAACATGACCTTGACTCCATTTTTCTCCACAAGTAAAACAAAAACCCTTAGCTCTTTGATTCGGTAAGCCCGTAATGCACTCCATTGATTTTATCTTCTGTCGCTGCAGGACATTTCTCTTCAGGTGCTCTAGGTGGTGCTGGTATGACTACCTGAACAGGGGAAGCAACTGGCGAGTAGCAAGGTTGTGAGTAATTGGAATATCTCGTCGTTGAGTTCTAGTTTACCGACTACACAGTCAATGATTCATGCAGGAGAGCCAGTTGATAAGCAGAATTCAAGTTGATTGGTTGCTGCAGCGCTACCATCGTCCTCACCACAGGCTTCAGACCATCAATGAATTTGGTAGTGTAGTGCAAGGGACCAGGCGATGTTTCATAAGCTGCAAGCTAGTCATACAAATCCGAGAAATGGTCCACATAATCCTCCACGGATCCTATTTGTGAGATTTGCAGCATCTGACGGACCAACACTCGGTGACGATTACGCCCAAACCTGTTATGCAACAACTTGCAAAACCCCTCCCAGGAAGCATGAGGCGCTTGCTGTTGCATCGATTCCAGCCATCGAGCAGCTGCGCCCTCAAACAAAGATGTTGCAAACTACACCCATAGATCGATTTGTTCCCCACATCTAGAAATAGTCCTCACACCTGGTCTGGCATAGCCTAGGATTTGAGCCATCAAAATGGGGTACTTTGATGCGCGGTCCCATTCCAAAATGATCTATAGTATCTCACGACAATTCTACAGCACGACGCAGAGTGCGGCGGAATTTTCAGGAGGCAAACCACGCACTAGCGGTCGTACGTACGGTAGCGTGTCCTTCCCCTTGCTTGCTGATGCCGCTCACGGATCAGCGCCACTGCCTGTGCTGCCTTCCGCTGTCGATGGAGTGGTCGAGTGACTGCCTCCCACTGAAGGAGGTGTGGACGGCACCCGGTCCATACGGTGCAGAGCTCGTCGATGTCGACACCGATGGGGAGCTTCAGGTCGTCGAGACGGGCGGTCAGATCCCCAACCAGAGTACACATCGCTTGAACGACACCATCGTACTGCTTCTTGAACCAATGGTCGAGAGTCGCGGCGAAATCCATCTTGAGGAACTCGTACACGACCGTCGTCACTCGCGACATGTTCTCCATGGTGCCCAGCAGTGGCTCTCCGCGAAGCGAGTAGCGTGGTGATGAGGTGGAAAATTTTCTCCAGGATTGAGAGGGCTCTGATGCCAGATTATGAGTACTCGAACTAGATCAAGCTATCATTCATGGAGTTTCGACCAAAATTCATAGATTACAAGCCAGAATTCAAACCTACCACTCACTCTCTATGCTATCATCGCCTCTCGGCCGAAGCCGCCTATCCTTCCAGCCTGTCAATGTCATCCTCAATCTACTTCCTTTATAGCCATTGAAGATTCACACGGTCCACTAGTCATCATGGACCCGTGCCGGCCTGGTAACTCTTCGCTTGGGCTAAGTGCGCTGCCCATCTTCCTGTGCCACATCTTCTCTTGTCAGCTCGTCTTGTTCATCATCACCTGTTGCCGCGTCAGTGCTGCTGATAACTTTCCTCTTTTTGGTTGTGACGGGAGACTATGTGATCGGCCGGGCGCATTTGAAATGCAAAATGATCGAGATTGTCCAATTTGATTAGAATTGTAGTTGGTCAAAAGTAAGCAAACGTTTCCTCGAAGCACTGCCCAGCCACGCTCCACGGATCGATAGTTATAACATAAATAATCACATTATTTCATTTTATTATTGTGAACCGACATCTGGTTGGATGGTTAGAGGGACAGTGGTATCCCCAGCCCGCCGAGGTTCAAATCCTGCTGCTCGCATTATTCCTGAATTTATTTCGGGATTTTTGGTGATGCGCTTTCAATGTGAGGAGGTATTCCCGTTGACGACGAGGCGCCTACATTGACTTCGTAATTCTTAAGATGATATGCCGGCTCAACCTCTTGAAGGTGCTCATAGATGTAGGGTGTGTGTGCGCATTGGTTACAGTTTTGCATAAAGCCAATTTTTTCCTACAACAAAGGAATAAATTTTATTTAACGATCATGGTGGTTGTTAAACATTGACAAGGTTCCTCCAACTCAATCCCAATTAAGCATCGTCATTAAACCCAACAATTTAAATTAAGTAACATGATGAGATTCACATGATAATCCAGGTACTAGATACTCAAAACGTGCATAACCGGGGACACGGCTAACCATGATAAGTTTATACACTCTGCAGAGGTTTGCGCACTTTTCCCCGCAAGACTCGATCTCCTCCGTTGGATTTCTCGCACTACAATGTGTTTGAGAAATAGATGACCGAGACATAGTCTTTTAGAAGCATTAACTCTTTACTCTGGGTAGACAGTACCAACCTACATCCCCTACATCTGCTAGTCTACCACTGAAAGAGGTCACAGAACATACTCAACTATGCTAGAGCCCATAGTAGCTTGCAGCTGCACACGGACGTTTCTAGCATGAATAATCTCATGATCCCTTTGAGCCTGGGTGGAGGTCCATAGGAGAATCACACAGTACCCCGGGATTTCCAAAAATACAGGCAACACTAGGTTCCCCAGGTGCCTCAATCCACCCAGATGTCTATTAAAGTTGCCACCTTAAGTAAACCATTAATTAACAATCTCACATCAGTCATGGATACACTCACCCAATCCACGTCTACTAGCATAGCATAGCCATATAAGCAAACGTAGAAGTAACTCCCAAAGGTTTGATAATAAAACAGGTAATAGGTTCTACCTCATCTACTTCCCAAAACCCACATATTAATCACATCCTACCCATGCAATTGTTTGAGGATTGATCAAATGCAATAAAACTGGGTAGTAAAGAGGTATGATCAAAGTGTTACTTGCCTTGCAGATGATCCGTGAAACCTAGAGACTCGTAGTAGCAAGCGGCGCACTCCGAGTACTCTATCGCAAACAAACAAGCGTTCAAAGCACTCATCTAATGCATAGGTAAAACTCAAATAGAAGATCTAACCAGAAATTTCAACTTAAGAACTCCGGTTTGCAAAAAGAATCAAATCAAACGAAGCAACGAAAGTCAAACGGCGAAAGAAACAAGCTTCATTTACTAATCTGGACCTAAGTCAAATTTTACAATAGCAAAAACTTGTTTAAGTTGGTTAAACAGAAAGAGGGTTTCGAGACGAAACTCCAGGCACTTGAATCGCGTGATTCTAATAAACGAGCGAAAAGTTATACTAGAACGAAAATCGGATCAGAAATCACGATCGGAAATAATCGCGGAAAATCCAAGAAAAAAAAACGGACGAACAGGCTAAGGAACAAACGTTCGCTGTCTGCGGCTAAAAGACGAAAACCGTTTGTTAAAATGAACGAACGAATTGGCGTTCGCTAAATAACTAAACTGAAAAAAATAAACCGAACCGGATCTAAAAAACGGATCTAGGGTTTCGAAAAAAACCAACCGGTTTTCTCGCGAAAACCGAGGCGACGGCGGCTACCTCGGGCGGCTCCGGCGAGACGACGGCGGCGGCGGCGCGGATCCGGTGCGGCAGCGCTCGGTGACGGGTGGCGGCGGCGGCTCGGGCGACGGGCGGCGGCGGCGGGCGG